>NC_066316.1:13798470-14119303 GCF_022539315.1 Serinus canaria | reverse complement strand
TTCCTTGGCTGTCCAAAGGGGCTGGTTTCCAGTAAAACACTCCATCTTGGACCTACTGGTCCCAGTGCCAGCAGAGACAGACCAGCCTAGCATGAGCCTTACTAAGCCACTGATTCCAGAGCTTATTTCAACTATTCACCTATTCTCAGTTGCCTGGAGGCTGCACCCTCACCTTCAACTCGTGAGACTCTCATATATAACTCCTTGCTTTAAAGCACCTCATTAAGTCCTGGATCTCCTTTTAATTACACTCCTGTAAATCAACAGGCTCTCTTCTGCAGTCAATAAACCACATGAGCAGGGGTTAGTTCTTAGCATCTGGCTCAAATCCACCTCTATTTTGGCTAATTGATACCTCTAAGTGAGTAACTGTGTAGAAATGACCTTTGGTGGGAAGAGACTTAAATCTCAGAGAAGTGTTCCTGATTTTACTAACCCAGGCTGCTGCCTTCCCAGAAAAGCCAGTCTCTCGTTCCCAGCATAACTAAGAGCAGAGGTATCTTTCAACAACACTATTTACTGGTTCCCTCTTTTCTACCAAAGCATATTGGCTGCCAAAAAAAGGCTGGATGAAGTTAAACAGATTTTTTCTTTGAACAAATCTTAGCAAGCATCAGGCCTGAAACTCAGCAGCATCCTAGAGATGACCTTGAAAGGAAATAGTTTTGCTTTGCCCAGCTTTGAGCAGAAGCAATTAAAGCTGCCTACACACACTGCACAAAAGCTTGTTAGCAGGCACAACAGAGCTGAGCCCCTCAAATGCCATGGTTTTGGCTTGCTGCAGACATCCACCAACAGCACAGCACTGCACGAACATGTGACAGCCTGCAGCATGTGGATTGTCAGGGCAGGTGACTGGAAAGTTTCTTTAGGCCTTAGACCCTGTGATTGAGAAAAGCATCTTCCAAAAAGCAGGCGGTCATAAATCAAGGGGCAGCTTTCTGACTCAGCAAAGACAGCATCACCTTAAGTGACACTGATAAACGAGGCTGTGAGGTTTGCTTTGCTATGCTCCCTTCTGTTTAGCTTCCTCTGAAATTTAAATGCATAAAATAACATTAATATAAAGAGGAAGCCAGGTGTGAAATGAAACAATTCAGATGCAGTGCTTCTTCACAGAGTTGTTGGTATAAAGTGGAGAATGACAGAATATTCCAAGTTGGAAGGGACCCACAAGTACCATGGGGTCTAACTCTGAAGTGAATGCCTGTACAGGGATCAAACCTGTGACCTTGGTGCTGTTAGCACCATGCTCTGACCAGTTGAGTCTAAAAAGTCATAAGAATTGGGGAATAAGTAGGTGTGATTTATTTATAGATCAGTTTGTTCTGAGCCACACCACCTCCCCTGCAGAGAACAATTTTGTTGTATTAATTGTCATGAAACACTTGGGAAAACTTCTGTGCTGAAAGTCCAGCCCAAACCCTGATCTCAGCAGAACTGAGTGATGGCCACTGGTGCTCACCTTTGCTATCCCTCAGCTGAGAGCCACCTGGAAACAGCCAGATCCCAGTGCCTAGGGAGGGGTCAGTGGGATTCCATTCTGGCTCCTGGCAGCTTCCTGGAGTCACTGCAGGATCACAGAGCAAAATAAGTAACTCTGTTCAACCCTGGGGTTCAGTGGGAGTGAAGGAAGAGATGGAAATCATGACTGAAATACAAGGAAAGCATTGATTAGCACTACTGCTAATAAATGCTGGAATTCTTTGTAAGTTTGAGATAAGCAGGTGAATAACCATGTGTCATTTTAAAACCACTATGTCTTGATGAAAGTACCAAAGAGTACATGAAAGATTTTACACAAAATAATTAACTTTAGGAATATTAACCAAGTTGTGAGTTGTGCTGTAAAAATGCCTTGGCTTTTGAGTTAGATAGATACAATTTTGGGGAGGCACACACAAAAAAGGAAAACAAAAATCCGTATTGAAAAGAGGGAAATTAACTCAACTTAGAAAGCTTAAATGTCATTTACTTAAAGTAGAAGTAAAGGTTACATAAAGATTTAGAGAAAAACAGTTTTCAAAATATACATGGACTTCTGATAATATCCCCAACATCTTCTAGTAACAGCAAGCTGGGATCTCTGCCCAAATTCTATCTTTATTCCTTCTTTCTTCCATCCTCCCGACTCTTCTCTGGTAGCAGTAATGCCTGGCCATGACATATTATATTTGTGAAAGCAAAAATTCAACCCTACTTGCCTTACTGTGTTAGAATCCCAGAATCCCAGGATGGGTCAGTCTGGCAGGGACCACCGTGAGTCATCTGCTCCAACCTCCCTGCTCAAGCAGGGCCATCCCAGAGCACATGGCACAGGATGTGTCCAGGTGGTTCTTGGCTATCCCCAGGGACAGAGACTCCACAGCCTCTGGGCAATCTGTCCCAGTGCTCAGGCACTGCACAGGGAAGTTCTTCCTCATGTTCAGGTGGAACTTCCTGAGCCTCAGTTCCTGCCCCACTGTCCCACTGCCTCTTGTCCCATTGCCTCTGGACAGAGCCTGCTCCATGTCCTGGTCCCTCCCTGCAGGCACTGACAGACATTGATGAGGTTCCCTCTCAGTGTCTCTTCTCCAGGCTGAGCAGCCCCAGCTCCTCCAGCCTCTCCTCAGAACTGAGGTGCTCCTGTCCTTTCATCATCTCTGTCCCCCTCTGCTGGAGCCTCTCCATGTCTCTCTTGTCCTGAGGATCCCAGAACTGGACCCAGCACTCCAGACTGGCCTCCCCAGGGCTGAGCAGAGGGGCAGGATCACCTCCCTGCCCTGCTGGCAATGCAGTTCCTAATGCAGCCCAGGGTGCCCTTGGCCTTCTTGTCCCCCAGGGCAGGGCTGGCCCATGCACAGCTCCTTGTCCAGCAGCACCCCCAGGTCCTTCTGTGCAGAGCTGCTGCCCAGCAGGTCACCCCAGCCCGTGCTGGTGCCTGGGGTTGCTCCTCCCCAGGTGCAGGACCCTGCACTTGCCCCTGTTGAATTCCAGGAGGTTCTCCCCTGCCCATCTCTCCAGGCTGTCCAGGTCCCTCTGAAGGGCTCAGAGCACTCTGGGGTATCAGCCACTGCTCCCAGCTCCCTGGCACCAGTGAACTTGCTGAGCAGGCATCTGCCCCTTCATCCAAGTCATTGATGAATAAGTTAAACAATACTGGGCCCAGTGTAGAACCCTAGGGGACCCCACTAATGATAGCTGGCCCCTGTACCACTGATCATGATCCCCCAGGATCTGCTGTTCATCCAGTTCTCAATCCACCTTATCGTCCGCTCATCCAGACAGAATTCCTGAGCTTGTAGGAGTGTAGGAGTGTCAAAAGCCCATCTGAAATACAGATAAACAATACCCACTGCTCTCCCCTCATCCATCCAGATGGGCCTTTCATTGTAGAAAGCAGCTACTAAAGATAACTTTAGTGAATCCCTGCTGACTACTACTGATCACCTTCTTGTCCTCTTCTATGTGGATAGACATGGCCTCAAAACGAGATGCTCCATCATCTTTCCAGGGATTGAGGCGAGACTGACTGGCTGATGATTCCCTAGGTTTTCCTTCTTGCCCAGTTTGAACACTGGGATGACATTTGCTTCCTGCCAGTCCTCAGACACCTCTCCTGATCACCACAACCTCTCAAGATCCCACCAAGGCCCATGGATTTTTGCTTGCCAAGTTTGCCTGCATGATCTCTAACCCAATCCTCCTTGGCCAGGGGGAAGTCTTCTTTCCACCAATCCTCCGCCCTGGTCTCCTGGATCAGAGATCCCTGAGGGCTGGTCTTGTCAGGGAAGACTGATGCAAAGAAGGTTTCAGTAACTCTCCCTTCTCTGCATTCTATTTGCCTCTTACTTGTTAATTCAACAGCGTGACTGCAGAGGAAAGTTACAGGCCCATTGCTGGAATTACATCAATTTGTAAGTTCAGTGGTGTCTATTTGGAGGGAGCAAGCAACTATTTTAAGACTGCTGGCATTCTCAGAAACAATTTCTGGAGAGAATTTCTATTTACATTAGTGTTACTACTCTGCATGATTACTTCCCACAAGAAATATGGACTGTTTAACAATAAACCAGTCACCATTTTTCCCACCAAAGGAGTGCTATGCAGTCATTCGAGGCTGATTCCTTTGGACCCATTTATTATCTGGGTTTCTTGTTTTGTACCAGAGTTTCATTTTTATTTCCAGTTGAGCTCTGTGTTCCTTCTTGGCACTTTTAAAGATCCTTATAAAGTATTTTTGTACTGCAAAAATTAAATCAGTTTTTAGAACAAAGACATGGAAAAATCAACTGTGGCTGGTTTTGTCCAACAAAGATCCATGACAGTCTCCAGCTGCCTCTTCTACAATTCAGAGCTTCTTGAGATGAGGTTAGGGTGGTGGTTTTTTTGTTGGCTGATCTACTTCTTCCCCCTCCAGACTCTTCTCTGTTCTGTGCCTGGTCTCTGGGTTCTCAGGCTGGACTGGGCAAATGAAGAAACTTGTGGAAAAAACCAAGGAGCAGTGGTGGAACAGTGCTGAAAGAACACACAGCGCTGTCGCTGGTGTGGTGGCTGCGCCAGGAAAGCCCTGGGACACAAAGCCCAGCCTGGCAGCACAGATCAAAGGGACAGTGGCACTTGGGAGGCCATTGGCAGGTTATGGAGTCCTCTTGTAAAGTTCCAAATTGGGGTATTCCTCTGTCCCCTTTTCATGCAAGCACACTCCAAACTCCAGACTAAGCAAAGCAAACCCTCCCTAAAACAAGGAGAAAGATGGGAGAGCAGAAAAGCGAGCCCATCAGAGCAGTTCAGCAGTTCAGGCTGCTTGTGATTACAAAATCCTGACAGTACAGGCAAGAGGCATCTTGCTTTCATTCGGTGGCCTATCTTTAATTCCCCCTTACACAACACAATCGTTCAGCCCCAACGGAGAAAATTGCTGTGCAGACAGTGAACTCCCACAAACAATAAAATGCAGCTCAGTCCTGCTTATTCATCATATCCCCATGACCTTGAGATATTTTCAAAGACAATGAAAACACCTGAGACCTTCAAGTCTGAAAAGCTCTATGCTCATAGGAATCACTTCTTTTTCAAGAGGGGCTTTGTTCAAAATTAACAAAGTGTCTATAAGACATACTAAAAAGCGAGAGCAACAGATAAGTAGCAAAAAGCATTTCTTATCATCACAAAGTAGGTCACATCTAGAGTATTTTTCTTCCCAAACTGGAGGTGCTTCTGTTCTCCTCCCTTTCTTCTCCAGATCTTTCCGTAAATAAACTTCTTGAGAAAATAAAAGTCTCCTTTTCCTTCTGTAAATGAGGGAAACACTTTTCCCAGCTCACTCTTTCTCTGCAGTTTGTTTAAACCCTCTACTGATAGCCATGTATTTGACAAGAAAGACAGCATGCAGCAGCAGAGGTGATATAAATCATATTGCATGAGCCTGGAAAGAACAACACCCATAACTGCTGCCAGGGAATTTCATGGCAATCCACTTTTGTCCATCCTCACCTTCATCTCTGCCAGCGGGGATCTCCGTGGCTGAAGAGGGATGTCCTTGAAGGTGGTGACATGAGTAAGGCTCTGGCAGAGAGGGTTATATTCATGCATTTTTTGTCCTTTCTATAAACATAAAGATATGAAAATGGTTTTGATTTTGAGCAAGGCTGGTTTGTGTTACATGGCATGTGGGAGCACCTGAAACACTGGGATGGCTCCTAGGGACTGCTGCAGGGAAGCAGCAATGGATAGTTTCTACCTAGGGACTGACAGCAAAGGAAAAGCCTGTCATCTAGGAGGGTATGTTAATTTATATCCTCTGGATTTCTTCAGGGACCAATAATATTGATTTAGGACTTTGGTCTGACGACAGCTGAAAGGTGTGAGCTGGGAAAATTTCCGTGCCTTGCCAACTGCTTCCCCTAATTACTGACTACCTGCAGTAGCAGCCTGGAGCTCCTGCTCCTTTTTCACCTTGAGTCTTAAGACAGGATGCTGCCAGGGAGGGACTGAGCCATCCCTCTTGGTATCCTGCCCCAGGACCTCACTATAGCTCTTGACATGTTCTGAAAGTTAAATTGGAGCTGCTTTCAGTGTAGAGCTGAATACAAACGTAGCATCTGGGTTTTGCACAGCCTAAAGTACAATGCAGATGTTCATTGGTGGGTTGTGGGGGAAACCACACAGAAACACACCAAAAAAAAGAAAACCAGAACCAAAACCAAAACCAAAACCAAAACCAACCCGACCCAAACCAACCCAATCCAAACCAAACCAAACCAAACCAAACCAAACCAAACCAAACCAAACCAAACCAAACCAAACCAAACCAAATAAAAAAAAGGACAAAATCCCCCCCAAAACAACAACAAAACCCCTCCAAACAAACAAAAACAACCCCAAACCCACCAAAATAAAAAGCCCTGAAACTCGTATTTCTCCTTTGGGCACAGAGAACTCCTCCCATGGGTAGAAATAGCCAGAGACACTACCTTTCAGCACATTAGGTTGAGTTATGTCTGTTTGTGCCATATACAACCACACAAATACCTTCTCTCCTTGCAGTTAAAGGGACTGACAGCTGTTCCCTTGCTCCTCTAAAACTTGTGGGCATTTTTAGTTCCCACCTGTGGTGAGACAGCACTGCCTTGGCTCCCCTGTACAGCCAGTCCAGATATTAATTGGTCCAAGCAGGGTGTCCCACTGGGAAGTCACTTGTGACAGAGGCTGAAATACAAAAGATGTCTTTCTTTTGTTGTTTTGTTCTTTTGGGTTGTTTTGTATATGAGAGCACAGTGTCATCCTCTTATGTTCCATTTTAATGATTTCATTTGTCCTGTGAAATTCTTGCAGCAGGAGAACTGGACACAGCACAGCAATTTTCTCTTACAAAATGAATAATCAAAGTTCCTAAGTTTCATCCTTTGGCTTTGTAGGCAGAACTACAGTGCATGGAACAGACACAACCACGTTTTCTTGATGCTTTGCAGTGTTCTACCTTGCAAAGCACCCCTGAACCACAGGAGGCTGATCTTACAGCTCAGGAGGCAATGTCTGAGCAGAAGCTGCCACTGCTTATTTTGAGGATGGGATGGGGGTGAGGCTTGATATTATAAACCTTCTCCTTTGGAAGTTTTCAAATTTGCTGTATTTTTTTTTTCCTTCTGAAATGAGAAAAGCACAAAAAGAAGGCATCAGATCCTCTGCTAATATGTTTGAGGTTTGCTGCTGCTCTTCCTGAAACTTTAACTCTTCTTTGAAAATAGGAACTGTGCAACCCTGTTGCATAAGAAGCACATCTTGCAGACATTGAAATAAGTGTAGCTGGTGCAGAGCTACTTGGCTGATTCTGAAGAAAGCCAGAAGCAGTGGCTTGCAGACAATAAATGCCCCCCTTTCATCTCTACTCAGAGATCTAAAGCTGATCTCTTTAATGCCACAATTGCTGACTGCTTTCTTCTCAAAGAAACCACCTCAGGGAGGAGAAAAATGAAATTTCCTTACACAGTGTGCTGCCCACAGAGGCGCAGACAGACACTTCTGATCACACTTTTTAAACCTCCTAGTTGGTTGTGGGCAGCTCCTCTGATTTTAACAACAACAACAACCACAACAACACTTTTACCTTACACCATATCATCTTTTTAGTGACAGAGATGAACAAAAATTGGCTTTTTCTTACTCTGTACAGGGATCAGCAGGATCTTATGATCTTATCTCTCAGACCTTCCTCATCAAACCTTCCTCATCCAAGATTCACTGATGATTGCCCAACCACCTGCATTCCTTGGTGGAAGCTGTCTTTCCTCTAGAAACCCCCCAGAGCTGTACTGAGATACTGAGAAGGTGACTGGATTGTGATTGCACTGCCTAGAGGGGACATCATGGAGAGCTTTCATGACAAAAAGACAGCAGGACTTTGTCTTGCAGGGCTGTTGAGGCATCACACAGACCATCAGCTGAGGAGCTGACAAAGACAAGCTTCAGTTTTCCTTTGCTGTTGTGCAGAAGGTTGTAGAGTTTTATTGCAAGGCTCCCTTCCTGCTCCTATCAACTCTGAAAACTCATGAAAAGAAAAGGTGCTTAATGAGTGGAGAAAAGCCAATGCTACTTCCATCCTCAAACAGGGCAAGAAAAAGGACATAGGAAATTACTGGCCAGTCAGCCTCACCTCCATCCTTGGAAAGGTGATGGAGCAGATCATTCTGGATGTCATCACCAAGCATGGTTTTGAGAGTCTCTGTTTTGGCTCCATAGGGAGTTAGGGGTGCCCTATCAAGCAGAATTTTCTCCTGTGAAAAAGCAGAGCATCACCAAAGCTTTAGAAGCAATCTGCTTGGGTTTATGTGGGCCAAAGCAAATAAAAAGATTAGAAAACAATCCTAGGTTGTTCTTTTTTTTTCCCACTGTACTCCATCATCCCAGCATCTGGAGCATGCTTGAACTCTTGAATCCCTTCCATTGCTCTGACGTTTCACCATCACTCTTAGAAGTGATCTTGGTAGTGGGTCATCGGTATAAAAGGCATTTAAGGGTCCATTTGGAGCTGTGGACCTCAGGATTTCACTGTGGAGCAACACAGACAGGATGGCCCATGCCAACCTAGACTCTAAATCAGTGTGAGTGTTAAATCAGCCCTAGGAGTGCCAATTTCCAAGGTTTCAGGGCCATGTCTCAGGCAGGGCCAGGCTCTTTGCTGGCATGAACAACACTGCAGCCTTTCAATCCTGCACTCCATTACTGTGCACAAAATCCAGCTTGAGCTCCCTACTGCATTCTGCTAGGAAAGCAGCTCACAGTCACTGCAAAATTGAAACTGTGCAACTACAAAGCTAGGAAATTAATATCTGGAATATCCCTTTAGGCTACTGGGTGCCTTTGCTTAGCACTGCAGTAAATGCAGGGGAAAAAGAGAGGGTGAAACTCACTTCACTTACTTGAAAAAGTTCTGAGTAATTTATTTAGTTGAGTGTTGTGTTTTGATGAATAATGTGCCTGTCTTGGTGAGAGAAGCACAATCACAGTCTGTGAGGGGAAGCCATGGAGCAGAATTCAATCATTACATGGGATGCCAGCAGGGAAATTAACTACAAAGAATGGATTTTCTTCGGTGACCCCAGTAAATCTGCCTGTACCTTTCAGTCTGTGAGCACCACTGGGTACCCAGCCCAAGAGCATGATGTGCCAGTAAACAGGGAACAATGACAGCCTGGAGGTAAATATTGCACAGTTCAGGACCTGCTGGGCATGCAGGTCCTGCCAGCCACGTCCTCATGCCAGGACCAGCTCCCCATCCCAACGGCAGCCAGTCCCCCCTGGCAGCTGGGAGCTTTGTGAGATGTACCTGCTCCAGGGGAGAGCTCACATTGGGCCCATCCTGATGGGAATATTTACAGAGTGAAGTAATTGGCTGCTAATCAACAGCTCAGACAAGAGAGATACGTCTTCATTTTGCACCTTTGCTCCCCTCTGTGCTAGCCAGGAGCTCTCCAGGTCGCAGGGTATGAGGCCCATTGTTCCTTAGCCAGCCTGAACCAAAGCCCAGCCTGGGATAAACCAAGTGCTTCTGTCACATCATCACGCCAGCCATCCAAAGCAGCTGTGCATTGCCTGCAACAAGGGACAGGTAGGCACAGCAGGGACACAAAGGGATTTTCATGCTCATGCCCAGGGATGAACATTTTTCAAGAGCAGCCTGCAATGCCCTGAACTCTCCTCTGACTGGCAGGTGGCAGAAGCTCTATCAAAGGCATGGCTGGAGCACACTGGAGCCCCACAGAAGGAGTGGGGAGGCATTTGGGGGCTTTTTCTCCTCAGAGTCATATCTTGATTTAAGCCAGACCTGCAAGACAATCCAGTTGATCACTACCTGACAAGTGTCAGCAGTTCTTGTCTGTGACCATTATCCCTTTAATACAAAACAGCAGGGAGATTAAATAACCTGAAAATGCAGCCAGGCTCTGCTAGGTCTTGGAACAGCCCTTATGATGTCCTGGCCAGCTCTGCTTTATTCCATTTCCTCCACTGGCAGACAGCACAGCTCATTGTGCATGCAAGCATGTTCAAAAGTGTGACAAAAATGAAATGCACTCATCTTGATGGAAAATATAAGAGCCCAGATGTGTCAGGGCCTTCAGTTGTTTTACAAGGTCCGAAGCAGAGGGAGGAGGTGCCAGTCAAAACCTTTGGTTTCTTCTGTCTCTGCCTCTCTCATTTTCTCTCTTTTTTAGAGTTTTCTTGGGATATGAGGTAAGGGAAACACTGACATTCCCCCTTGGATCAGCTCAAAGTCTGCAAAACCCCAGAGATCCTCCTGCTGACAGTTCCTCCCCCTGCAGCTGCTTCTCTTCTGCAGCCTGCCCTGCAGAGCTGTGCTCTGCCCTGCTCTGCCCTGCAGAGCTCTGCCTGGCACAAACCCTGAACCCCCTGAGTGCCTCAGCACTGGCACGGGGTCATCCAGCAGGACTCCCAGAGCCAGGCCCTGGCTCTCTGAGGAATAACCTGGCACGTGTCAGCATTCACTCAGCTGATTTGCTCCTCGTACACCACCTCCCAGACCCACACTGGACTGCTTGGCCTGCCAAACACCCACAGGGATGGATGGAGGTCACCTGCCCATCACTCCAGACTGGAGATGAGGAACAAAGGGAGAAGGTTAGCTGTCACAATGATCCAAATGGGAAATGTTTCAGCTAATGTAGGTTTCCAAGGCATCATGCCTCTAAGGGTTTATTTCTTTTTAGCAATCATCTGATCACTCCAGGGCCTCGCTGTAGCACAGGTTTGTAACAGGCATCTGTAGCTCTGAAAATGGTGTGACCTAAATATAGCAAGCAGGGAGAAAGAGGAGCTGCTAGAGAGAACTGGACAATGTTTTGTTCACATTAACAACTACAAACAAAGTCTCATAACTCCTAGCCAGGCTCCTCATCCTTGTGGGCTACTCACACTGCGCATCAGTAATATTTCATTTCAGACATTTTTTAATTTTTAAATTTTAAATGCAGGACTTTATCTAAAGTAACTTGAGTGTCATTTTTCAGAGAAACACAAATCCACCAGGTGTGTTGCTTGTTGCTGGGAAGAGAGGATATATGTGTCATATACCAGGGAAGTGCAATGCTACTGGAATATAGAGTGTTTGAGAGTATAGACAGTTTCAGTTCTTGTTAACTCTGTTAGATACATTTTCCCTGTGATCATATGGATAAAATTTTCAGCTTGGAAGCTGTCACAAAGACAAGGGCCTGTAAATGAGAACTACTGCTAATGGAGCACATTTTTCTACATCTCCAGCCTGCACTTGAGGATGCAGTTACCTCTTTTGTCTTTCCTCATCCTAACTGCTTCTCCAGTAATAAATCAACATCTTTTGCTATCTATCTATTTTTGCCTCTAGGATCTTGGTTGTACAACTTGTTGTGAGTATATATATTAGTTTTAGTAGTAAGCTAACTATATGGAGATAAGGAATAAAATGTCCTAAATTAACTATATGATGCTTTTATCCCCAATTGCCTTGTCCTGTTTATACTAAATAATGTTTTGCACCTTTTAAACTTATTTCAAAAAATAATTTAAAAAAAACATACAATTTATTTTCAACCACTACTCTCAGTCCTCCACATTCCTTCTCCTAAACTGTATTATCTACAAATAAACAAACAACAAAACAAAACTCTCCATTGTTTTAGTTAGTTTTAACTAACTAAAGCAAAATGTTCCCTAAACTGTAAAATTTTCTTTCCCTTTTCTTTAAACCTACTTAAACCTACTCTAAACTAAACACCCAAAAAACCACCAACTCACACATCAACATCTTCTGCTATTTATCTATTTTTGCCTCTAGGATCTTGGTTGTACAACTTGTTGTGAACAGGCAGGAGTCTATACCTTTGTGAGCCCAGGTATAGGAATCATATAGGAACAGGATGGAAAGTTCCTGCTGGAGTTGAAGCCAAGTCCAGATGGACCCACATGCCAGTTTGCCATTGTGAACAAAACCAGCATCAAGAGTGAGCTCTCTTTCTTTGGTTCCAGCTGACTCACAAATTTCCTGAGGGAAAAAACCCTCAAACATCATAACTTAGCTCGTGGAATTCATTGGATATTCTGGAATTAAAATCAGAGGTGTTGTCATTTAGGAATGGTACTCCCCAGTTTATGTTCTCATTTGTGGTGGGTTGACTTGTCTGGACACCAGGTGCCCACCAAGCTGCTTCACCACTCCTCTTCCCAGCTTGGACAGGGGAGGGAAAATAAGAAGGAAAATGACTTACAGCTTGAGATAAGGCAGTTTAATAAAGCAAAAGCAAAGGTTTGCACATGCACAAGCAAGGAGGAAAAAAAAGTTTATTCTCTACTTCCCATCAGCGAGCAATGTTCAGACACTTCCCAGCAAGCAGGGCTTCAGCCCCTGAAGTGGCTGCTCTGGGAGGCAAACATTGTAAATAACAAATGGCCCTCCCTTCCTCCTCCTTCCCTTGGCTTCTGTATCTGAGCTGATGCCATATGGTACAGAACATCCCTTGGTTCACTTGGGTCAGCCTGCCTGGCTGTGTCCCTCCCAGGATCCTGCTGACCCCCTGCCTGCTGCTGAGGAATGTTGGAGAGGCAGCACTGGGTGCTGAGCCAGCACTGCCCAGCGGCAGCCAAAACACAGGGGTGGGAGCAGAGTCTTTCTAGCTGCCAGTGCAGAGCACAGCACTGGGAGGGCTGCTGTGGGAAACGAGCTCCAGCTCAGCCAGACCCAAAACTCCACTGAAACAGCCCAAACCAGCTCAGTCACTCCCTCTCTCACTCCCACCCTCCCCGCCATGGGCTGCAGAGAAGTGGATGCACAAAAGGAGAAGAGAAGTGGATGCACAAAAGGTAAAGGTCAGGGGCTGAGATCAGAACAATCTGATGGAAACATCAGGGAAATAAGAAACAAATGCAAACAGCAGCAATATTAATAGCAGTGTACAATAGAGGCAAATGATCCTGGAGTGCTCACCCCACAGAAGATGATGTTAGCCCAGCCTCTCCCTGCCCACTACCCCACCAGAATGGACCCCTTCCTCCTCCAGCTGGGCATGATGGGAGGTGGCACAGAATGGTCCAGGGCATGCCCCTCCTGGCTACTGCAAAAATTAACCCTGCCCTGGCTGGAGCCAGAACAAGATGTTTTAGGTATCATTGTGGCACTTCCCAGAACAGCTGCCATACTGCAGGGTTTGTCACATGAATTAGCACCAGACAGGTAAAATCAGGTAGACATCAAATCACTTTTCCACCCTGTTTGGCGATTGAAGCAAATGTGTTTCCATTTGAGCAGACACACAGAAGAGTATTTATTATGGACAAATATTTGTACATGTAGTTTGCTCTATACATCTCCTTTTAAAGCCTCCTGAAATATTTGGAAACCTTACTTTAAAAAAGCATCCTTTTGCACCTCCCCATTTGAAAGAAAAGAAGGTAAATTGTACAAATGTTTGTCATAAATAAATAAAAAATTCAAATTTCTTCCATGAATATTATTTAGCTGGCTAAATAGAGACTGTCTCTTTCACCTGTTGTCCTTGATACAGTTTTCAATGATCTGTCCAAGGTGGCAAAAGTCATAACATCCTTCCTTCACCTTTGAGATGCTCAGGGCACATTTCACAGAATTCAGTGGGACACCAAGACTGGCCTTTATACCTTTAAATCCAAGTTAGCACAGAAGTGAAGCAAATTCTCAGTTTACTCAGTGAACTCAAGCTAAGCAGATGCTTCTGTACTGGACCCTTAACAAATTCCCTAGACATGCTCTTAGGCAGAGTTTCAGGTGATGCTATCCCATATCACAGCAAAGTTTTGATAAATGGAAGTTTTCTTCAGTTTCTGTTTTTCCTTACTGTCCCTCCAGCCTGCTTGTCAGCAGTATTTCTGTACTTTACTTGTAACAGTGCTTCAAAATTGCTGTGAAGTACAGCAAAATTTTATGTGTCAATCAAAGCTGTGACATTTTTGGTGTGGTAAGCTGGAGGGGATAGCAGTATTAGTTCTGGTCTACTCCCTCTTCTCCTAACTCCTGCATTTCTTCTGACATTTTGGTTTCAGTCACTTCTTTCCAATGCTTTTGTCTATGGAAAAAAATATTTTTTAGTGAAACATCCCCAGCCTAAGCCTGTCTGTGTGGAATGGCTCATGGAAACTTCAGTGAGAACTTCAGCACAGTTATTTCCTGTGACTATTCCCCTTTCTTGGGGCTCTCACAGGCGCCCATCAGACAGGAGGACACACCACTTCATCCTGGAGCCTTGTCTGCAGAGTGAAACTATGAAGGTATCCAGACTGCAAAACCAATGAGTCACAGAGGTTGTGTTTTCAAATATTTCCATTTTCAAATCAGTTGGGTTTTGCAAAAATCACCCCAGAATATATCTTGTAAAAGCACATTTTCCCTTCCATTCAGTCTTGCAAAGTCCAGATGATGAGGTGTTTCACTCTGCATGGATTGAGTGTCCAAAGAAATGCTCTCCCAACCCATGCAAGATGGGACTTTCTGTGTTGCCCCCGCTGACAAAACTGAGAGAGAAAAGTGGTTTAGGGACTCATCTCAAGAATATGTTTCACAGAATGTAGTAACTGTAAGATGTAAAACATACCCTAAACCATTATTTTAGCATTAACAGGCATTAGATGAAACTACAGGAGAGGAGTATTGCTGCATTTTAGCCACATAATCAACCAGAGCAGAGAGAACAGCAGTTAGATCATCTATTTTGTAATGAGAAACAAAACCAAATCAAACCAAAACCAAAACCAAAACAACAACTACAAAAACCTAGGAAAAAAAACTGGGAAGTAGAGTTGTTTTTTTAAAATGAGCTCCTACAAGGAACATTTAGCTTATAAAGAGAGATAAATTATAGGTGTGTGCTGAGTGTGTGTTTATGGCTTAGACCCCAGGAGACAGAAGGAAGAAAAATGGTCTCTGCTTTTTTCCATCTTTTCATCTAAGCTGCAGTAGAACGAGCAGTTGGGGCTGGTCCATAATTCACTGGGAAGTGGCTGTACAGAAAACCTTCTCAACATCTGCAAAGCTGCCAGGAGAGGGAAAACACCAAGATCCCTGTGGTGGAGTCACTGCCTGAGTGAGAGGCAGCGGGACGGGGATGACCCACAGCCAATTTAGGAATGCCTAAAGTGTTCTCACAACAAAGCCCTTGGTTTTGTCCCAGTCTGACAGAAATTCCAGAGGAACTCCATCCTGTTCTGGCTGTCTGGCTGGTGAGGTTGGCCTGCACCGCCCAGAGGAGCAGCACTGTGCTTTTGGCCAGCTGCAGGCTGGTGGCTGTGGCTGCACACAAAGGGGCGCGCGGTGCAGCCGTGCTCCTCCCCTGGCACTGCTCCCACCGGGCTGTGGAACTGCCCCAGGGTAACCAAAGGGCTTGTTCTGTTTGCCAGGTCTGGACCTGGGGGAGGAAGAGTGGTCACTGTTGGTGAGAACAGCACCTAATTACACTGTCAGGGGTACAGAGGTAGCATGTGCTGCTGACTAAAGAAATAGAAATAGATATGGGGAAGGTACAGCCTAGTTACGTGTCACAAATGCTGTGGTTCCCAAAGATGTTTTCCTTCTGAAGATGCCTGCCCTGCCTAGCAGCATGCCTGGGGTGAGGCCTGTGTCTCCCCTGGTGTGTCTCAGGGGCTGACCCTCTGGTGTCATGGTAAAGACTGCTCATTCCCTGTTCAAGCTATTTCACAAAATTCCGAGATGTACAGGGGCATCTGTGAGGCCACTGCTGAATTTGGGTGAGGTGGGTCAAGAGATTTGAATGCCTGACAGGCAGCAGGATCCCATGTGCCAAGGCCAAGGCTCCAAAATGGATGGGTGGCATCAGGAGCAATGCAGATATTCCTGGAGCAACACTCTTGCTGTACTTCAGGATGCAGAAAGGAGAAAATGAATGTTTTTCAGCCTGCTGCTGCAAACAGGATTTACTCCAAGCCAAGGGGGCTGCAGGCACTTGGAAATATGTGAGCAGATACTGGTTTTAGGAGCGTTCTGTAGGGCTTCTTCTGTAAGGGGTTTTGAGCTGTAGAAGCTGAGGGTCAGGTTTCGACACAAACAGGGGTAATTTAACTTACTGCTGATTACATAATCACACAAATGCAGCAGTTCTACAGCTACATGTATAAATTGAGCCACTGCTCTCAGCTAAGGACCATGGATATATATAAATATCTATCTTTACATAGATAGATTATATCTTGCTCACTGGCATCTTCATAAAAGTGAAGGTTTGCATAAAGAAAGATGGAAAGTAAGTAGGGGGAGCTAGGGTGAAATCATTGTGAGGCAGCAGGAAGTCAATTTCCGTGCTGCAGATGGAAAATCTGATGTATAAATGTATCTTAATGAACATGTTAGGCTTATTGCCAGAGTGGTATAGCAAATTCCAAATTCTGACTTCCAAATGTATTAAGGTCTGAGAAGTTTTAAAGCAGAAAGACAGAGACAAGTTGTTTGTTCTAGAGTACAGCAACATTAACACGGAGTTCTGTCAACTTAAAAACCACAACCAATGTATTTTAACCCAAAACATGAAGTCGAGAGACGGTGGAGGATAGTAAAAATATTCCAGATATTTCTCATTTCTAGAGAATTCTATCCTACATCTCTTTCCCGCAGTGCAGAATATGAGTGTAATGGGAGCTGTGTACCTAACCCCTTTCAGCTGCTCTTATATCCCTGTTCAAATACCTTAACCAGTAATATTTTCCCAGGCCCACTGATCTGACTTGGAACTTAAAACCTGAGTGAAGACAACAAGCTAGAATCCAAATCTAGTTACGTTGTTGTGACACTAATATAATTCCTTTGGGGGAGGGGATTAGAGTCTTTTAATACCCTGATTTTATAGGTTCATGCAAAACACAGCATCAGTTTAGCTGGAGACATCTGGGCTCTCACTCTTAAATGAATAAAGGCTTTTGTTTAATGCAGTGGATGCTCAAAGAAAATAAGTTCACTACTCAGTGAATAAAACATAGAATAAATTTAAAATGCTCATGAGGGAAAGAAAAGCACTGCATAAAATAAATAAAAAAGATGTGAAGTTCTTGATAAAAGAATAAATAACAGACTATAACACGTGAAAGGCTATGCAGCCATGAGTAATGACAAAAGGTGATATTAAACATTGCAGAACCCTGATTAGTTTTGTAATAGTGTATAAATCTGTGAATGTGCAACTTCAAAAAGAAGATTTAAATGTCCTTCTCTAAGCTGCTTACCAGAGCTCCATTTTTAAAATCTTCATTATTGTTTCTTGCTAATTTTTTTTATTCCAGATTCTCCTGCTACCTCCTGTGCACTCTGATTATGAAGCGTTAAAAGGATTATGAGGCCATGGATTTCAAGAGCAGTTTTCTACACATTCTTGTCCCAGGAAACAAAACCTTTGTTGCTAACTCAAAACCGTCTAACACAGGTTATCCTTTCAAAAAGTTGGGAAGAAGATGCAGGCAAGCAGCTTTCGCTGCTGCTGCTGACTTTACTCCAGACTGGATAAAGAAGAAATCAGAGGTATGGCAGATTCACCACTTCAGCAAAAATGCTGCCCTCATTTCAGGATTACTGTGAGATCGTGATGCCCACCAGCACTAGCCGGTTGTTTGACAAGAAATATCAGAAAGCAAAGTAATTTCATTCTGGAAGAGCAAAATTTAAGTCCCAGATGCCTTTATTATAAAGCCTGATGCCACTTGCACAGCTTCCAGTTCTGCTCTGCCCAGGATTTGTATCTGAGCTCTCAGCAAGGAATGTTGTTTCCCACGGCACAATGACTCCCTCGGCACACATGTGGGTTGAAGGACTGCTCCACATCTGCTGTAGACCTTGGAAATTTGCTGCTGGTTACTGAACCTGCAAAATCAGGTTTTTGCAAATGTGGTGCTTGGTTTATGACATACACCATCTGCACAGTCACATCAGACCCCAGACTGTCAGCCCATATGTGTCCTACCAAAATGATCCAGGCCTGGAATACATGAAATACAGGGCAGTGGACAGGATTAATCTGGAAAAGCAGGAGCCAAAGGAACATCTCACATAGCTTGAGTGGAGAGCTGTAGTTTGTGTGGAAGTACCAAGACAACAAAGCCAAGCTCTGCTTGGCAGGTCCAGGGGCTGGAACAAAGGCAAAGCCCACAGATGCAGTTTGGGTTGTTCATGTTGGGCAATGGAAAAACTTCTTCCCAGGATGGTGGTGCACACACAGACACTGGTAAGATGGGGTACCACCCTCCCTGGAGTGTTTCAAAACTCACGTAAGCAAAACCACAGCTGCCCTGTGAGAATCCTGCTCCAAGCCTGTCCCCTCTGACCAGCATCTCTGTGAGTCTGTGAATAGCTGCTCCTTTTTCCATGGTGAAGCAGATACCCACCTGCAGCCCTGATGGAGGAGGCTGTGAGCCCATGGGAGGCCCAGGCTGGAGCAGGATCCTGGCAGGACCTGTGGCCCACACTGCAGATTCTGGAGGGCTGTGCTCCGTGGAAATAACCCACACTGCAGCAGTCCATGGAGAGCTGCAGTCCATGGGAAGGACCCACACAAGAGAAGGTTGTGAAGGACTCCATCTCATGTGTTACACTCTGGAGCAGGGGAAGTCATGCTGGAGCAAGGAAAAAGCAGGAGAAGCTGAGGAAGCAGCAGAGACAAAGTATTACAAACAGGCCATAACTCCCATTCCCCATCCCACTGCAGGGTTTGGGGGCAGGAGGTGAGAAGCTGAGAGTGAAACTGAGCTCAGGAAGAAGGGAGGAGCGGGGAGAAGTTATGCTTATATTTGTTCTTATTTTTCATTATCTTATTCTGCTTAATTTGCAGTAAATTAAATCAATTTTGCCCAAGCTGAGCCTGTTTAGATTTTTAAGATCCTTGGTAAATGAACTCTCTCTGTGCTTATCTTGACCCATGTCATCCCTGTGCTACATTGTCCCCCTGTCCTGCTGAAGAGAGGACTGATAGAATGGCTCGTGCACCCCAAAGTGGGTCTGTTTCCTCTGAGAACACTTGCTAGTCTGATAGGACATATTTGCTTTCCCAATAAAAAATTTAGTTACTCTTGTGTTGCTTTTGCAGGGCCTGTTTTTTTGGTAGCTTTGGGAGGACAGAGGTGACTTCTGTGAGAAGCTGCTGGAAGCTTCCCCCATGTCCAGCAGAGCCAGTCTCTGATGGCTCTGAAGATGGACATGCTGCTGGCCAAGGCTGGGCCAATGAGAGGTGATGGCAACGCCTCTGTGGTGGCAGATTTAAGAAGAAAATCAAAACAAGGTTAATTCCAGCCAGAGAAGAGGAGGAGGTGAGAACATGTGAGGGAAAACAACCTGGAGGCACCAAGGTCAGTCAGTGGAGGAGGAGGGGGAGGAATTGCTGCAGGTGCCTGAGCCGAGATTCCTTTGAGACCGTGGTGAGGCAGCTGTGCCCCTGCAGCCCATGGGGATCCATGGGGGATGCAGAGATCTGCCCACAGCCCATGGAGATCCACGGGGGATGCAGAGATCCACCCACAGCCCATGGAGATCCACGGGGGATGCAGAGATCCACCCACAGCCCATGGAGATCCACGGGGGATGCAGAGATCCGCCCACAGACCGTGGGGGAGGTGCCCATGCCGGAGCAGGTGGATGCTTGGAGGAGGCTGTGATCCAGTGGGAGACCCAGTGGAGGGAGAGGGCCCTGCTCCTTGGCTGGAGCAGCCTGTCCTCAGAGTATGGCACCCCGTGGGAAGAGACCCATGTTGCAGCAGTTTTAGGAAAACTGCTGCTGGTGGGTTTGGAACAAGGCTGGAGAAATTCACAGAGAACTGTCTCCCACGGGAGGGACCCCACGGTGTAGCAGGGAAAGGACTCATCTCCCAGAGCCAAGTGGAAGGAAACCTCGGGTGATGAACTGACCCCCAGACCCCCATGCTCTGTCTCCCTGCACTGTTGGTGGGAAGGAGGGAGGGACTGGGGGGAAAAGGTGTTTTTAAGAGCTAATTTTCCATCTCATTATCCTGCTCTGATTTTGTTAAGGATAAATTCACTTTGTGTCTCTAAGTTGAGCCTGTTTTGCCCTTGGACTGTTTTTCTCCCTCTCCTTATCTCAACTCACGAGCCCTCCGTTAAATTTCTCTCTCCTCTGCCCAGCTGTGGCATGGGAGGGTGAGTGAGCAGCTTTTGGGGATGCCTGGTGTTTGAACAGTGTCAAACCATGGCATTTTTTGGGGGAGATGCTGGTGAGTCATGTGGACTTTGAGATAAGGTATTAATTGGGACAAATAATGGGCAAAACAAGTACTAAACCATGTTACCAAGTGGAATGATAATAGAGAATTTGTGCTGTAATTGTAGTGAAGGAGCCAGCAGCAGATTTTGTGTAAATTGTCCATTTTTGTTCTGTATTGTGATGATGCTATTCTTGGATTTGGTGTGGGCAACTTTTCTTCTGTTTAATACAGTTGTTTTTTTGTTGTTCTAAGTGAAGATTGTATGTTGAATGTTAATTTTAATGATAATTCTTAAAATGTGATTCATAGCAGTGAGGGGTGGAATGGCTCTGGTGGCTTATAAACTCCTGGGTAAAGAAACGTGGCCTTGAGTAGATATATCACATTCTCTGTCATCCACAGCCCTCTGGGAAGACTGAAACATATAATGGGCTGCTGAAAGCTATGTTAAGGGCATTAGGTAATGGGACATGGAAGCACTGGGATGCAAACTTAGCAGAAGCCACTTGGCTGGCCAACACTGGGGGATCTGCTACGAGCTCTGGGAATAGTTAATGTGTGCTTGGTGTAGAGATGGAATAAGGGTGTATTTTTAGCTGTGTGGGTAAGAAAGGATTCCAGTAATGAAAAATAAATACAATGGAAGAGTTGGAAGGTACATAGATTATGTGGGATCTGAGTATGACACAAATGGTGTGGAATAGGGGGTGGAGATTGCCTTGGGCCTGACTGAGGCAGAGTTCCCAGCCCACCCAGTGCTGTTCTTTGCATTGGTAGCTGGAAGGGTGTTGATAACAGACCAGTTTTTGGCTAGTGCTGAGCAGCGCTGTCCTTCTGACATTCCTTCCCCATCAAGGAAGGAATGTCAGAAGGGGCAGGATCCTGGGAGGAGACACAACCAGGCCATCTGACCAAATGAACCAAAGAGATAACCTGTAATGTTTCTGGTGACACTTGAGCAGGTCCAGAGGAGGCAACGAGGCTGCTGAGGGGCTGGGAATACAAACCCTGTGAAGAACAAGGTGCGGGTGTTTAGCCTGGAGAAAAGGAGACTCAGGGATGACCTTATGACTCTCTACAACTCCCTGAAAGGTGGTTGTAGTCAGGTGGGGTTGATCGTTTTCTCAGGCAGCATCTGACAGAACCAGAGGACACAGTCTCAAGCTGTGGGAAATATAGGTTGGATATTAGGAAAAAGCTTTTCACAGAAAGAGGGATACAGTTCTGGAATGGTCTGTCCGGGAAGGTGGTGGAGTCACCATCCCCGGATGGGTTTAAAAAAAGACTGGATGTGGCACTGGGTGCCATGGTTTAGTTGAGGTGTCAGGGCATGGGTTGAGACCCATGATGATGATCTTGATCATGAGACCCCCTTCAATGATCTTGAAAGTCTTTTCCAACCTAGTCATTCTGTGGTTCTGTGAATTCTCTGAATTCTGTGTATATGGCTTCAGCTCAGATATGTAAGCTAAGGGAGAGAGGAGGAAAGGGGGGCGTTTGTGATTTTTCAATGTTTTCCTTCCAGAGGAACATTGGAAGAGGACCATTACACCTGCTGAGGCCCTGCTTCCCAGGATGTGTGCGAACATCGCTGCTGATGGGAAGCAGAGCTTGACTTTTCCCCTCACTTATGGACACACAAACTCTCACCTGTTCCTTTCTTTCACTGTAAAAAAAATGCCTTATCTCACCCTGCTGGTTGTTCTCCATCTTATTCTCTCCCCTGTCCCACTGGGAAAGGGAGGGATGGAGCAGCTTGGTAGTGTCTTAGGTTGGAAATGGGTGTATTCTATTCCTAGCTGTGGGGCAGTTCTCTTCTGTTAGTTGGGCAGTTTCCTTTATCTCTTCCACAACCAACCCTCCCTCCAGGAGATACCTTCTGTTCATGGGCCACTGAGTGTCACTGTGTGCCTGATAAAATTCCATCATCCCATTGGGAGAAGCTCCACCCAGAGGGAGGAGCCAAGCATTCCTACCTGGATATAATCTGAGATTTGGAAGACCACAGGCAGCCTTTTCCCACTGGATTCCCAGAGGAGCAGCTTTCTTCTCCACTGGATTCCCAGAGGAGGACCAGGCCCATCCACCACTGGACCTTCAGAGGAAGACTACACCTTTCTCCAGGATCCCCGCTCCACCAGAACCTCACCTGTCACTGCAGGAGGACTGCAGCCACCATTCAATGGCACTGCTGCCACCACCCTGACCAACGGGGTGTCAGGTTGTATTCTGACTGTGTCAGTAGTGGGTTTTTTGTTTGTTTGTACTATTGCATTTGTAGTTTTAGTTTTCCTAGTTAAGAACAGCTGTTCCTATTCCCAAATCTTTGCCTGAGAGCCTTTTAATTTCAAAATTATAATATTTCGGAGGGAGGGGGTTTCCATTTTCCATTTCAGGGGATGCTCCTGCCTTCCTTAGCAGACACCTGTCCTGTCAAACCAAGACAGGTGGGCACCTGGCACCCAGCCAGGGTCAACCCAGTACAACCCTTCAACAATCACTTCCTGAGGCTCTAAAGGCCCATTGCCCCTGGAATATCTTCAGCATGTGAACCTCACAGGGGTGTTGCTCAGAGACAAAAAGGCAGCCTGGGTTGCAATGGCCTTCCAGGCTGATCAAAGTACAGGCAGAATTAGTTTTTTCCCTTCCATCTAAAGGCTGTATGATTGAATCTGACAACTTCATACTGAATTGAAGCATGTCACTTCAGAAAAGGTCGAATCCAAGATTTCAAGGGGTGCAGAACTTCCTCTTTGCCTAAGAAGGTCAATGCAATATCTAGTTATCCACCTCAAAATCAAAAAATGCTCATTTCTTGCACTGTCCCCTGTGAGCTGAGCAGACTCATATTGCCAGCTACTTCCCACATCTGTAGATTTTTACAGACCCACTTTTGAAAGTGAAAGAAAACCCAATTTTTCATTAGGCAAACTGAAGTCTGTCAACTGTTGTCTTTTTGAACCTCATGTAGCCATGTGGCTGGGGCTTTCCACATCAGGGCAACACTTCCCTCGTCTGCTGAGATTAACACACAGATAACAAAAGAGGTGTGAAGGGACTCTAAAAGCTCCTTTTTCTGAGTGACTTCTGGGGACAAATCCTGGCAGCCTTTAGAACAGCCAGGAGCTGCAGAAAGAAGAGCTGCTTTTATCATGACTATGCTGGGTGGCATAATCAGAGGGTTTGCCATTTAGTAAGAATTAACTCAGTTATTAATTAGCATATAAGTCCCTTAAAATTTTTATTTCATCAATAATTCATCCAGTTTTCATAAACTCTGATTTCTCTGTCTCACTGAGGGATTGCAGACTCTTCTCTCTCCCCAAATCTTCATTCATCTATTTCTTCCCTCCATTTTTTCTTTCCTTCTCCTGTCCCTCTCCTTGAATTTTATTTCTCATAGTTGGCTCTGTTGCCCTCCATAAACAGTCAGGAAGTATCACTGACTGTTAGTCAAAAAGATGACAATTGAGCTTGATTTCTGAAATTTGTTTGGAGGCACTTCATCACACTCAGGCACATTTAGGCAGAGAGAGAACAGCACAGGAATTTGAGTAGAACACATAAAAATGGAGCAGGATGGTTAAAATATCGATTGGGATGGAACAAAGGGGATTCAGAGGGAAAGACAGAGAACTACAAGACCCATAAATAATCTTTGACAAAATAGCTTTAATTTGCCAAGCAGAGGAAGACTTGCACAGCCAAATGGAGCTTTTTAATGGATGAATGGGATTGAAAGAAGAAATACTGGAAACAAAGAGGTCTGGGCCAAATAAGACTTGCAGAGCTACAGTTTGCAAAGGGTCTGGAAAAAGATGGCAATGGTATCATTTGCTTTGGAAAACCCTTCAGCAATGCCACAGGGTGGGAATGAGCCTTCATTCCAAAGGGAAACTGAGCATTTGTTATAGGTGAGTTGGTAGCAAACAATTCTTTGGGAAGATACACTTAGTGAGATTACTGGAAGTGGTGGGAAATGATAGCTTGATTAAGAGCCAGGGTTATGTCAAACATTTGAGACAGATGAGCTTTCAGTAGGTTCCAGTTCAAAGCCTAGGGGGCCTTAACCAGAGTTTGGGGCTCTGGGAACAATCTCTTTGCTCTAGGAGAGAAACACCTTGATTATGTTGGTGTCCTTTTTCTCTAGAAGTCAAAGGAGTGGACAAATAGGCTGTCCTCGCTGTCTCCTGACCCTGCTGAACTGGCACAGATATGTCCAAAAGGGGAATAATCTGCTTATTCCAAGGGGAGGAATTTTGGAAAGGTATAAATTCTGGGCTGAGAATAAACTTGCCATGGTAATTTACATATCTGGTTCATGCAGGGAGGTCAGAGCTTGGCAGGCTGTGACACAAGGAATGGTAGCAGGGGTGTCAGCAGTGTCCAGTGGGAAATCTGGGCTTGGCTCACTCTCATCCTGCACCAGCCACTCAGGAGCAACTCTTGCACACCCAAGGGCTGTGGGATGCCAGATTGAAAGAGATATCAAGATGCCAAAATAAAAACCCCTGATGGTGTGGCAGGGAGGTTTAAGCTTGCCTGCCAGCTTGGACTTCACAGACACTGCTCATATCTGTGCAGCTCCACACACCACAGGTAGGCAAATGTTATCCCTGCTTGGCCAGCTTGCATCCCCCACGGGCACAGAAAAAATTCATGGTTCTCTGCACTAGTCTGAGCAGCTCCTGCTCCCCAGGGAGGTGCCTGCCCTATTTCAAGCTCTGGGACTTTTCAGCTGACAGCCCCAAGGTCCTGTCCTGCCCAGCCAAGCCCTGTCATCTGTATCAAGCAGAGCGTGGCATTTCCCCCAGCCTGCTGGGTGCAGAGAGGGCTGACCCCTCCCCATGGAGCACACAGGCTGTGGCCCAGCCAAGCGAAACTGGAGTGTCTCTGCAAAGGATATCTGCTCTGGCTCTGAGGAGGAGGCTCTTCCAGGGGCCACACTCAGCTGGTGCAGAGCCCCAGCTCCAAGGATTCACTCCCAGCACAGCTTTTCCCTGTGTCCTGCTCAGTTAACCAGAGCAGAGCATGGAGCGTGCTCAGGGTGGCTTTGGGAGCACCACACACTGTGAAGAAAGGGCACCCAGGATGGAAAAATCCTGCCTGGAGTTGAGAGGATCCATCCCTATTTTTTCCCTGACTTTTGGCCTGCTGCAGGCAGGAAATTTCTTGTTTAAATTCTGACCTGACAAGACCACTTTGAGAGTTGTTTATCAAAAGGGATTTTTTTTTGCAGGAGGAATTTATTTTGCAGTGACAGGAAGATGCCATTGCATGCCCAGCCAAGTTTATTTGGAAAGGCTCATTTGCTATGAATCAAAGCATCTTTTTCTCTTACCATAGGCAGAAAAGTCTGTTCCAGAAGCAAACTGAAGCTTTTTCTCTCTTTTGCACCACAGCTACTCTCCTGACATCCATGCCTAAGCTCATTAGCCAGGCATTATGACTTTCAGGGCAGAAAGAAAAGCCAGAAGTCTGAGTTGCAGCACAGTAAAGTCTGCATTTTTAGGGCTGACCAACGAATCAAAGATCAAAATCCAGCTCATAAATTCAGGAGAGATAAATGTGTGAATTTGCTTTCCTGTTCTGCAGGGCATCATTTTGTCACTCTTAGAGGAAGGATAAGATTTAGTAGATCTAGATATGTTTGTGTGTGGGCTGTTATCAACTGCTGTCCTCCAAGAGGACTGAGCAAGGCTCCAGACAGGCTTCACAGAAGAAGGACATGTCCTCTGAGCCTTTCTTTTAATAAGAAAAGTGAGTTTTAGAGAGAAACCTGCTCATCAGCAGCACACATGTGCACCCATAAACATGTGTTTGAGACAGAGAGGGATGTGCCCTAATGTCCACACCCAGGGCTGCCTCTGCTGACTGCAAGTTCCAGCATCACCTTCACACTTTTGGGAACGTGGCTGCTGCCTGAGATCTTTGGGAGGTGATTGCTGGCTTGATACAGAACACAGTTACAATTAATAGAAGCTGGACCTGGTTTTGTGGAGGAAGAAATGGTCTGGGAGTTTTATGTGTCCCAGGAGGGGCAGGTGAGGATGTGGTGGAGCCTCTGGCAGTGCATGGCTGGCTTTGGATAGTGCTGAGCCCAGGGTACTGACAGCAGCTTTGTACTGTTGAATTATTCAGGAGTCCTTCACAGATGGCTGCAAGCAAGGGAGGTCTGGGAGAAAGTTTAGAAGAAAATGCTCAGTATTCAAGGAAAAAGTTGAGAATAAACCAGATTTTCAAAGGACTTCAGGCCAGTAAAGGGTAGAACATCCTCCTGATGGGTACATGGGTCGTACAGGGGAGGCAGCTTTTCCTGAAAATCATTACAAGTGAAACTTTGTGAAAATTAAAAACCTTATCCATAAATTAATCAAAGCAAATAAGGTGGATGAGGCCAAGTTAAACATTGCTGAGATCAGAGTAAAGCCACATGCTGTAATACAGCATTTATGTGGCACCTGTGGCAGTGTTGTGGGGCTGTTCAGACATCTCTGAAGAGGTGACATTTATTTATCAGTATAGCAGAGCTTCTACACAGGCTGCAGATTAGACATGTCCCTTCCTTCAGCCATAGACCAAGCTTTTCTTTCAGATGTGTGAAAGTAGTAGTAGTAATGTACCAAGGTCACACTCAGCCTGCTGCTTGGACAAAGGCTTAGAGCTGATGGCCCCAGGAACTTCCCAGAGGTGTTTTCCAAGAGAAAGCAAGCTTTTAAGGCCTAAAACCTCTCAGAGCTGCTAGGACAGTGTTTGTGTACAAACGGTGAAGAGAAAACACAGTGCTGGGACCTCAAAAAAAGACACCTTTCCCAGAAGCAGCTCATCATCTTCCTCCTCAGGAGGCACCAAGCCAGGCAGCTGTACAGGGCACAGGGTGGCTCACAGGTAACACAGCCCCATCAATGCCACCAGAGCTCCTTGGGGACACTGTCCAGTGAGCCAGCTGGCTGCCCTGAGCAGCAGGGAGGGCTGCCTCAGCAGGGTGTTCTTGTCCCCTCTCCAAGTACAGGTGGCAGGAGTTTAATGGTAAGTCCTGTGTCAGAGACAGCCTAGGAGTGAAGCACACAATGGCTGAGGGTTATCCCACCTGTTTATCAGGATGCCTGCCTGCTCTCTGCCAGAAGAGACCAGGAAATCTGTCTGGCTCTTTTTTCACTATTGGTCTTCTCTATTATCCTACTTGGAGCTTTTGCTTCTTTTTTTTTTTTTTCCAGCTCTGCTGCTCTCAGGAGTGAAAAAGCTTAAGAAAATCTGGCTTCAGGGCCATATCTGGTCATCAAGCCAGTGAGCTGATGCTGGAGAAGGCAAAGCATTTGCTACCTTTTCTCTGAGGCCTCCAGGAAGGCAGCAGCTCTGTGTTGCCAGTGGCAGAATTATAACCTGACAGTGCAGATGCCAGCAAAGTCTGGCAGGGAGATGAGAGCTTCAACAGTCTGAGCTGGTCTGGGATGAGCAGGGAGTACTCATCCCTGAGAAAGCCACTGAAACATGTTCACACCAAATTTCAGTCTTGATGAACAGCGGGTTTGCAGGCAGCCAACACAGCATCCAGAAGTTCTCAAGCAGCACTAATTGTAATAAGCTTTCTTTTCTTTAGTCACCTGGTGTGTTTCAGACAGAGCAATAAGGAAACTTACCCTGTGACAGTGTTCCTGCTGTGCCTATAAATGTCCTCATTATCCAAATGACAAGAAGGGTAAGAAATTGTGCTGCACCTCAGTATGCCACAGGATGTGTTTATGATTAATTTTATTTTAGTTCTCCAATTGAAGTAAGCCAACACCCTCCTGGATTATCTGGTATCTTGGATATACAGACTGGGAGAAGCACCTGAAAAGTGTCTACTTTGTTAACCTGTCAGCTCAAGAAACAGGGCTAACTTCAAGAAAAAGCTCAAGCCACTTCAATGGGGACTACATTGGTTTTAGATCTTCCCAAAGCAAGGTCAAATCTTGGTACTGTGCAAGAAAACACAACATGCTGGCTTCAATTGCCCAAGAGATGTGAGACTGATGCAGCTCAAACTCTCAGCTCCAAACTGTAGCAAGGCTGAAAACATTTGTGCAGTAGGCACATGTCCACAGACCACGCTTCTGTGTCACTGAATCTTCTGAGCTGAAAGGGACCCCTAAGGATCTCAGAGTCCAGCTCTTCAGTGAGTGGCACCCTTGGTCCCAAAGCCCCCTGACCTTGCTCCTGGGGACACAGAGGTGCTGTCCCAGCCAGAGCTGACCCCAGGGACACCCACACCCCCTCACACACACAGAGCCCAGCTCCCAGCCTGGTTTGGCTGGATCTCAGCTCTGTATCACCCACACTCCCTGCAGTCCCAGCCTGAGCCATGGCCAGCTCCAGCTGCTGCACTCACACCCTCACACGTGCAAGTGCCCACAGGAACAGTTTCCAGCCTAGGGAAGGGTTAGAAAGCCATTTGCAGGGGCAGAGGCCAGGCTGTGCTGGCTGGGTGCAGACCACACCTAGAGGAGTGCCCTGAGCAGCAAACTGCTTCCACCACTGCCCCTTCTGTTCCCTTTTATGCCCCTCTACTGTCCCATTCCTTCTCCTCCCCAAATCTCCTAACCACCACCCTGGCCCTGCCTCTTCCTCCCTTTGGTTTGCCACTAAAGCATCCACAAGCCCTGTGCAATTCCAAAACCTCTCTTCCCTTGCATCCCATAGTGTGGCTGCCCCTTGGTGTGAGAGGTGACCTGGAGAGCTGCTGGGTTCCACCTCTGGCTCCACACTGGCACTGATGGCAAAGACCCTTCAGGCCTTGGAGGTTTCCTGGCATGCTGCAACGCATTTGTTTGGAATCTGCTTGGAGCAGTGCATCTCTGGTGCTCCCCAGGCTTGTCCCTTGTGCTGAAATGGGAACAGGTGTCCATTGCCTGGCTGCCTCTCTCCCCACAGCCCCTCATCCATCTCCAGTTTGCACAGCAGCCCCCCAGCAGCACTGCCAGCATTAGCCCATTTCTCCTGGCCCATGGATTTGATGCAGCTGGCATCAAATTTGATGCTGAATTTGATGCTATTTAGGATAATGCTTCCTAGTGGAAGATGGATATGTTAGTCCTGCTTGGAGCCAGGTGTTGGAAAAGCCAGACTCAAGCACCCTTTTAGCACTGCCACCTCCCTGCACCCTAAATTGTGAGTGCCAGGGGACCTCCCTGCACTGCTTTCCCCTGCACTGCTTCCCCCAGCTCTTTGCAGAGCAGCCATATCCTGGTCCATGCTGGTTCTACCCCAGGCACTTGGGGTGCTCTTGCCTTGCCTGCAGGAAGGAGACCCAGCACTGGGGTTTCTGTGACAGCCGTGAGGGCATTTCTCTGGCTGCACAATGATAAAGGTGCTTTTCAGATAGTGAGTGCTCCAGTGCTCTTTTGGGACACAGGACTGAAGAGCAGCGGTGCAGCCACAAGGGCAGAGCAAAGCTGATTAGATGGCCTAAAAATCAGAAATGTGCAGGCTTTGTTTTCAAAGCGTGGCTGTTCCATCCCTGCTATTCCTTATTCTTAGTTTTGATGTTAAGATTTGATGTCCAGTAATTTTTTTTCTCAACAAAAGCTCTCGAGAAAATACTAATCTTGCTCTTTACCCTCTTACTAAATTTCACTGGAGATAAAACATAGCTCCTCTGTGGGGTTTGCTTCTCTGGCACAGAATTTCTTTGTGTTTGTTTTTAAAAAGAACTGAGCAAGGATTTTGTTGGATTAACTGGCTTTATCACAATAAAAGCCTTGAGTAGCTCTAATTGTATACTTGGCTTTGTTTACAACAATTATATCAGCTTCTCTTTTCTCTGTAATTTATTTTCAGTGTTGTTATCCAGCACACGTTTATGTGATTTTTTTTTTCTAAATGGGCTGAATGTTTCCCAGATGCCTGAAGTTGTTGCTGTGCTAATTCCTTGGCTCATTTTTCTGTGTCCTGTGCTGCTGTCCTTCTCACATCCCTCAGTAAAAAAATGGAGAAGCAGAGCCCTACCTGTCTTTAGAGCTCTGAGTGGCAGGCTGGATCAGCACAAGGAATGCAGAGGATGGATTTCCCAGATTTTGTGCCCATTCTTTTTTCTGTTGAAATGAAAACTTTCCTCAGACTCTAACAGAGGGCTCCCAGGAGTGGAAACCACTGGATACAACTTTGTGCTTTTGTTGAAAAACCAACATTGTGGCATTGCTTTAAGCCTAGAAATATGTCTGGAATGATGAAGGCAGCACGGGTCTCTTTATTGTGGCATTTCCCTTATCTGGTATATTCACGTGGGTGGATTAAGCTTAAATCTCTGGGTGTTATTTGAGTGTGTAGTGAAATGTATGAGAGTGTCTATATATAGAGGGACTTCGGTAGGTACAGATGCATTAATATATTATTTTTTTCTCTTTTTTTTGGAAGGGGGAGAAATGAGAATGAACATGTTTGGATCATAAAGACCCACAAGGCCATATTTTAGGCCTGGTGGTCTGGATAGTGTCAGTTTTATGAGCAGAATTCAATATGATGTGTTTATTTCTGTCTCGAAGATCAAGACCCTAAGAACACTGCGGGTCTGAGCTCTGAGTCAGCTCCTCACACAGGAGATGTCTTAGTAGTACAAATAGCTGATAAAGACTGAGACAGGAGTAGGGAAAAAAATCTCCTTAGCAGAGAACAATTAATGGCTCTTCCATGGAAAAAGAGAAGCTGTTTCATGAGTGTAAGGCTCTTACCAACCCTCTCCAGTCTTTTCTTTTTGAAACTGTGCCATCCCTGTTGAATTCTTGCACAGATCTCTAAGTTCTTTAAGACACTAAATGAACATAGCACCTTGATACCTCCCCACAATTTCACAGAATGTTCCTCGCCAATTTTCAGTTCTGTACTAAATGCAAGAGGTCTCTGGAAGAAAGTATTTCTCCTTGTCTTTATTCCATGCCCTGTTATCCCCATTTCAGAGTTTTTAGCCATCTTACAGAGCTTAAACACCCAAGAACCTGGCTGAAGGATCTCCTCTCCTAGATAAAACTCCCACTTTTAGTCTCAGACTAAAACGTGATGCAGGCCAGCTCCTGGCCTTGTGGAGCTGGAAATGGGAAGAATGGGATGTAAATCACTCCAGATGGTTGGGAACACACAAAACTGGCAATCCTTAAGTAGTCAGACATCCTCTAAGGATATTGGGCAAACAGCTAATATTCCTCTAGGGCACTGAATCCTCTTCCAAAGCTGGTTTTCCTTATGGCATGTATCTTCTCTTCCCCCTCCAGCAGAACATCTTTTTACCTGATGAATTCCAGAATCCTCTTCCACAAAGCCCTGGGGAGCATGAGCTGCCACAAAACTTAAAACTGGAGATAAGTGCTGGGGAAGGCTCAGGGGAAGCTCCCTGTGACTCCTGCCCTTTGGAGGTGACAACCTTGTGTGTTTAAACACTCCCAGACCTCCCACCTAATTAGCTCATTTTCTCATGCAGACACATAGAGAGGATTTTGGGTGATGCACAGGCACAGAGTATATCAGAGGGCAAGGCAGACTCAAGGCTCCATTTGTAGAGCTGGATGAAAATACAAGTCTGGAAAATGGATGAAGGACTGCACTGCCTTTCCCTCCTCAGGCTCGTCTCTATCTATGAATCAAAGTGTTCAGTACATGAAGAAGTCCCAGAATTGTAGCAGAGCAAGTAAATATTGCTGTGAAGGTTGCTTACACTTAGAGATGGTCCCAGGAAATGTCAATTCCATCCTGAACTCTTGTGGTAAAAAAAAAAAAAAGTACAAATAATCACTCATTTTCTGGAGAAAATGATAGGCAATAAAAATACTCCCAAAGCTCACGGCACACTGTAAAAATTGACAGATAAGAAAATGCATGCATTAATCTGTCAAGCAACTCATGTTACAGCAGGGAGAAAACATCAAGCACAGGAGCAACTAGCTCCAGTACTTTGGGAGAAATAGCAAACACATGCAGTAGAAACTTCAATTATCCTGCAGCTTCCACAAAATCTGTTCAACTTAGTCAACCACGCCAAACACAGGAAAGGACTGAATGAATACAGTTGGACAGAGCAATTGCAGCTTAATTCAAGAAGTGTCTGAGCCTTAAAATATTTATGCAGATTTACCTTTTTGCCTACAAAACTCCTGTGAATGTTATCCAGCAGTGTTTCCTGCTTTTAGCTTTTCTGGCAAGGCTGCAATCATAATAGAAGTTTCCATGTCAGAAGGAAACCAAAAAGTGGTGAAGTATGCAAACGAGGGGAAGAACAATAATTCACAGGTTTATTTTTAAGGTCATTAGTTCATTCTTACCTGTTTGTTTGGGTTTTTTTGGTAACAATTTTAACTATTTCCAGTTTATGTGATCTCGAAACTCATTTGGCAGCAGAAATACTATCATCTCAGAGGGGGGAAAAAAAGCAACAAATGGATGGTTTTAAAGGAAGAGCTGTTCAAGTAGTGTGTTCTGTCAGCCTGGCCACAGTTGCATTGTTACCTGGGGAGGGGGGCTCAGGTGTCTGTGACTTCTTTCTTCCCCAGTCACGTTGAGAGGGATCAGAAGAGAAGCTTTCGGAGCAGTCAGGGTTCCCCCATGCAAACACTCAGAGCTCTGGGGGATCTCAAGGGAGAACCCCCAATGACAGATTGTAGAACAGCAGAGCAATCCAAGAGCTGGTTCCTCTAATTAGCAAACACATATTTCCCTGTAGGGCAGAGGGCCCAGGGGCTCTGCTGGCTTACACAGACATCCTGGCTGATCTCATTTGTACTCACTTGTCAGGTAAGCCCCAGTCTGGCTGATCTCAGTTTCAGCCCTGTACCTCCAAACTCCTGCACTCAAAGGATTTACTTCCAGTGTGGGGCTGCAAAGCACTTGTTTGGCTGCTCAGGGCCGAGCTCTCTGAGGAGGGAGAAAGGGAACCAAAGAGAAGATTGTGAAGGACACAAGCTCAACCCTCAGCTGCAAAAGAAGCCACTTCAGCCTCAGCAGAGCTCACAAGGCAGAGGTTTTTCATCCTTCATTGCTGGAAACTCCATTTACTCCCTGCCATCTGTGCTTAACCTGCATTGTCTGCAGCTCTCCCTCCACGGCAAATGGGATGACACTGCCATTTCACTTCATTGCCAGTTTCTGTTGTGTTATTTATCTCTCACAGATGATGCATTTGTGTGACCAAGGCAAACAGAGCAGCACAAACCTCCTCTTTCTGCGTGGTGCCTGTGCCTGGCTGCAGATGGCCACACATTGTGCTAAGCTGTGACAATGCTGAACAGCAAGAGCCCCTGTCTCTGCCTCACATACTCCAACAGAGAGGATCAAAGGAATGGAAACTAAACTGAGTTTAGTCCTTTCCCAGTCAAAATGACTGCTTGTAGCATTCTATCTTACTTTTGTGTTTCACCTTTCACTCAACCACAAAAGCCACAGAAGTTGACCCCGTGCAAGGCACTGCAGTGAGGAGCCCTTTTTTTACACAAGCTCTGGAAAAATCACTCACCTCTTCAGTCAACAGATGAGAACCAGGCATCCAGCCCCTAGAAATCTGCAACGTGCAATTCTATCCACAGCATCCTGAAACCAAGGAGAGTAGAGGAATGCTGGGGCGGAGCAAGCACCAAGACCACCAGGAGTGATCCAGCCTGGGCGCTGTGTGGATGGCTGCTCTGCTGTTATCAGTGACTCTTGCACAGCACGTGCTTCCCATGGTGCCTAAATGCTCCTGACAGCCCACCTCGTCAAGATGTGATGCTGTTCAACGTTGCCCTGACAGCTTCCTGGCTTTGCCTTCTCTCTATTTTCATTTTAGAGCATGTTCTCACTAATAACGGTGGCTGAGATGTGTGTTCTCATTATGAATGAAAAACTGCTCTCCAAAAAACTAATCAAGCAATGCATTCTTGCCTGAAGCAGCATTTTAATGGAAGAAAAGCTTTATGTGCTCCTTACTAAATACCATCTCTGTACAGTTGCATACTGCTTCCATTAATAGACTTCCCTAACACCCAGCCATGCTGATAAATGTCATTTTTTCAGTATAGTGAGAACACAGGGACAATTTGGAGACGTGTTGGTCTGTTTCATATGCCTATAAAATACATTGAAAAACAAAAGAAGGAAATCCCTTCTATTCCTTATCACTGTGCCCTTGTCCTTCCACCACAGAACAGTGGATTTTCCAGACCCATATCCTCACATTCACAAACCTGCATCCTAATTAACACTCAGAGAAATGTAAAGTGATATGGTGATGCTGTCTGCAAAGAAGCTCATCATCTAGGGGAATTGAGGCTTTTTCCAGCTGTGAACAGAAATGCATCAATCTCTTCTTCCTAGCACCAGCCAAAGCTACCTGCTGGCAGGGTAGTTTTATTTATAGCCATTTTGTCACTTGGAATGTGCTGGAAGATAGTAAAAGTGTAAGAGTGAAATACTTGATTCCCTCTAGTGCAGCCCTGATTTTGTTGTGCTCCTTCCAGTGAGGAATGGGAGAATTCATTCACCCTGCCACATGCACCAAGCCATGATTCTTTCTAATTCTGGGCACGATTCCTTCTCTCTTCCATGCAAGGAGAGAAGTGGTCCTTGGCCCTGGCACTGAACAGGAGTGTGAGCTATGGCCCACGGCATCCCCTCCTTTCCCCAGCCCTTGGCTCTGTCCCACATACAGACAGAGACCAGAGCTGAGCCAGGAGGCCCTGACAGGGCTAAATTTAGAGCAGCAGCATGCAGCGAGGCACAGTGGTGCTCCTGGTGCCTGAGACCTTGGCTGGGCAGCTGCAAATGGCACTGCTGCACCTGCCTGTTCCCAGACATGGAGCTGGAGCCATCCCAGCCCCTGAGGAAGGGCAGCCAGCCCTGTGGCCCCTTGCTCCTGCACAGGACACTGGCATGGACTGGACAGGAGCTGCTCCGAGGGGTTCCTGCCTCCTCCCCCACTCTGTGCTCAGCAGAGACTCTTTAGTTCTGCAAACACAAGGGAATCAGCAGCTTCCAAGAAGGGAATGTGATGCCTGTGAAGGCTGACCTAGAACAGAGACTTGTTGGAGCTAAAGAATAAAGTAGGGATTTATTAGAAGGCCTCAATGGATACCCCTTGGGCAGCACAAGAGCCCAGCCAGGGCTGCACCCCAGACGAACCCAAAAAGGTCACAAAATGCCCAACCTGTCACGGGGTCTCACACTTTTATAAGTTTTGGCCCATTTGCATATTGGAACCAATTGTCCAATTACAGCTTCAGCCCATGAAGTCCCATCCTTCTTGTTTTCTCTCTTCATTCCACCATTGTTTATACTCTTGGGCCTGAGATCTGGATCTGTTGTCCTTGGTCCCCAGCTAGAGAAGGAATGGTTTTGTCTCCCTGCTCTGTGAAGAGAGCTCACCATCCCCTAATATGAAGCCCAGACCCACCCACTAAAGCAATAAAGAATCTGAAAAACATAAAAGCTAAAACCTGAGGCATCAAATGGCAGCCAGTGGCCCCAAATGAAATATTTCAGCTGTTGGTGCCACATGAGATGGCAAATTGCAATAATGCTTTCTAGGACATCCACGTTGCAGACTTGTTTGTGGCTCCACTACAACTTAGCCAACTTGTAAATTAGAAATTATGGCTTTACTGTTACTGATGACACCCTCCCACCTTGTGATGGATGTGTCTTTCTTTGCACTAGAAAAACACAAGCTACAAATGAATAGCTCAAAAATAAATTCTTGATAAAGAGTTGAAAAATTGTTCTAGTTTTTAAAATACAGTCTGTATATTAAAGCAAAATACAGTCTGTATATTAAAGCAAATAGACTCTGACCAAGGTGAGCAGCTGAGGAAGCTACATAAGCAAACAAACAAAGCTCAGGAAATGAATGAATGGGAGGTACCATATGGTCATGGCACTTGCATATCTGATGGCCAGAACTGGTCAATCAAACTGACCAAATCTTCCCTTACTGAGCTCTGAGCCACTCTGTGTTTGCTGGTGTGGGATTAAAAAAAATTGTAAAACTGGAAATACAGAATGGGAAAAGGAACTTCAGTGCATTTTCTCAATTTCTTAATTCTCACAGTCTGGTGCTGCTTAGCCTGGGCAGATGGCATAAAGCAGGATGCATCACAAGGAGGAACTCGCTCACTGGGGATCAGTTGTGCAAAGGAACACCTGACTTTAAAAATATCCTAACCTGTTAAGTGCTTAGAGCCATTTTAAAATTCACTCTGAGGCACAAAGAGAGGTGTTTGATTGTGTTGTAGTGAAACTCATCACCCCTCCCACAGCCTGTCTACAGCTAATCACTGCACACTCTGATTTTTCATGGCATGATAGTGGAAACCTGCTGGAGCTTCTGTCTGAAAGGAAGTGTTTCAGCACTTGTGGAAACTATTTTCTCAGACAAGACCACTTGCTAAATTCAACTCACAAATATTTTCCAGCTGCCTCAAGCCCCTTTCCTTTTGACCAGTTTACCACTGATCACAGTTTCTCTGCTCAGACATCCCAAACTGCCCCTCAGGCAGCAGAAAGAAGGAATGAGCTGAAGTTCAAACCTGTCTCTGCAAATTCTCTCTGGAGGGAGGGAAACTGGCAATTGGTGTTGGACCTGCCAGAGAGCTACCTGAATAAAACAGCTAGGAAGACAAGTGGGGTTAGAGCTGGCTCTGGGGAACAGTTTGATCTTTTCCAAGAATTTTTGCCAGTATTGCCAGCAGGAGGAATGAGAAGCAGATACAGCAGGACATTTCAGTAAAGAGAGGGACAGTGATGGCAGCCTGGAAGTCTGCTGGTCCTTCTTTTACATTTCCTAAACAAAATGTTACTGATTTCTATCCAAATATGTTTTGTTTCTAATAGTAGAAGTCAGTTTTTCTCTCCAAAACACTGGAAGGAAAGGACATTAAAGCATAAACTATCATCTCGACTTCACATTGAAACATAGGTTTCTATTTCTATTTTCTATGCAAAACTGCAGCCAGACAGGAAGGTAAATCTTCTGTGAGATTGTTCACAACAAAATTTGCCTGTTATGAGAGACAATCCTCAAGCAGAACAAAACCAGCAAGGAATTCTGTGGAAATGGGGACTGGTACAGGTGAATTCAAAGGCAGGTCTTTATTGCACCACTCCTCAGCCAGCCAGGAAAATACTGGGAAGAAAAACTTCCAGCATAACTGACACTAATGTAATTTCTCTCTCTCATGACCCTTCTGGGTGACAGCAGCCTGGGCAGATTGTGGGCTGGCACCAGTATGTCCATCCATAACTCTTCCCAGTGCCAAGGATTTCCAATGCTGCTCCCTGAGTTTTGCAGCCCTGCTTTTCCAGGACTGGGGGAGAGCCAGCAGGATCTGCAAGTGAGGGCAGGGAGGCAGAACTCACGAGCCCCTGGGCTGTGCAAACACATGGTGTGCCCAGCAGGAACAGCACATACAGAATATTTTGGACCTGTCCTCCAGGGCCAGCTCTAGCACCACAGCTGTCTTCTTGGAAATGGGACCTAGAAGCTGACATGACTCCAAGCTCTTGATTCCCTGGTGCACAAAGAGCAGAAATCCCCAGCTCTTTCTGCATGTTCTGGTCATGTTCTTTGTCATGTCTGTGTGGAAAACACAAGAGAATTAGATAAAAAGCAGGGCTCACAGTGAGAAGCCCTCTTGAGACCTCACCACACAGAGTCAGCAGGCCTGACACAACCTCTGGCTTCTTCCAGGAGTATCTGATTTTCTAATTTCCAAGAAAAATCCCTAATCCTGCATCCCTAGCTGAGACTGCTCTTGAGATGAGACACTCCAGATTTTGGATTGTTTTGCCTCACACGTGAAATACAATCAGACAGGACAATGAGGAAGCAGCAGCCACTGTAAAATCTCTTTCCCTGGTGTTCACCATCCCTGAGGCTTCACTTGATGGCCACTTGATAGAAGATGAAGAATTACCAAACAGATTGCAAACTACAAACTCTGTCTGCAACATTCTTTTTGTCAGCCATAGACATTTATCTCAAACGTAAACAGGTGATACAAATGCAAGGAAATGTCTGGGACAACATGATGAAATCATCTGGAAAAAAACCCAGAGCTGCTGCTGCTGAATTTGGTGTAAAAAAAAAACAAAGACAAACACTTTTCAAGGGAGCTGAGGTATCTGCTGCAAATTAAATGTGAGAGACAAGGGGAGAAGAACCAGAAAGAAATTAGTACAGACAATAACCAACTCCTTCCAAAGACCAAGAAACAAAACCCAACAAATCTCTGAGAAAGATTTACAGAAGAACTATTTTAAAATCTAAAAGTTTGACAACCTAACTAAAATATACACAAATCAAGACATCAAACTGAAAATGTATTCATTTCATATTTCAGTGCAGTTAATTTCCTGTCTTTTAAAGGAAAGACTCTGTCTGAGAAAATGAGTGGTTCTGGGAGCAGAGACATGAAAAGAGTCTTTACATGCATTCCCTGATGTCTAATAAAGGATGAATCTGTTCTCCAGTCTCTGGGAGGAATATTAGTAGGATTTCACCTTTCCACTTAGCCATCTATTTCTGTCAGGTATGCAGGGCTATGTTATTTCTTCACCTGCTGCTCCAGAATCAAATTTCACTGAGGTGGGTCAAGTATCAAAGTTTTGGGCCTTTCCTACCTAGGAAAAAATCTGCAAGATTTCCCTAAAAAGCCTTTGGGAGGGCTGAAACTATCAGCCTTTCAAAATTATCATTAAGATGTCAAATGGTACTTCAATACCTGTCCCCTTCTTTTCAGTGACTTACTGCCAGTTTTTCAGCCAAGACACTTGTAAGAGGATGTGTTTGGCTGTACAAATAACCAAGGGCCACACCACCAAGAAATCCCAAGGCTTGGTCATTTTTTAAAAATGAAATGGACAGCAGGTATGTGCTCCCAAACTTAGTATATTAATAGTGCTGGATAAGACATCATGCAGTAGAAAGTGGGCTGCTGCCAAAAACAACCAAGAGGAAAGCCAAGACATCAATTAAACCATTGGTTACTCCTGGTAGGATTATTCTGATTTAAAGCAATCCTGTCAGAATGCATCTGCTATCAGAAGCAAGGCAAAGCAGATGAAGAAACACAGCTCAAAGTCAGGCTTTCCTTTCAGTTTGCTGCTTCAAGTGTCCTTGGAGCACTTGGAAAGAGCTTGAGACCAAAGAGAAAGCTGAAGTCCAAAAGAGCAAGTGTAGAGTTTATCTATTGCAGGAAAAAATGACCTATTTTGCTGATTTCCTTCAAGTATGAAAGCAGGTTTGACTTTGCATTGTTATTGGCAAATGACCTTTAAAAATAAAACACAAGTGACTTTTCCAAGTCATTTGCAGTCTCTATAAAGTGGAAAGATTTGAGATGAATGGCTGCTAACAGGAGATTGGTTTGGGCACTAAGTAAACGTAAGTGGATGGAAAAAAGCCCCAGCAAAATGAAAAGAAAAATGGATTATCAGGCAGCCTGACAGGAATAAGGCAATGCCAAGAAAACAAATGAAATGTAATAATGAAATCAAATTTTGTCTGCGATATTTCAGTCTATACCAAAACAAGGTTTATTGTGCTTGGCAGTGGACTGCCAGAGAGGGGAAGTGTAGCAGTTTCTTTTTCCTCTGGTCTAGCCTTCATCACAGCATGAGGAGGAAGATGTATTTCCTAGAAGTGTCTTATCTTCCAACCAAAGACAAACACTGGAGGTCTTCAAACTTGCTCCTGATCAAAGTTCATCCCAAGTGCTCCCCATTCCCTTAGCAGCATCAGGACAGCCTTGCAGGAGGCTGGTCTTGGCCATGAGGGATGGGGTGGTGGCTTAGTTGGCAGGTGCACCCTGGTAGACCCCAAAAGCTCCATCCACCAGCAGCAAACCAGGAGAGTCACTCTCTGAGTACCACAAGGGTCAGTGCCAGCTCAAGAAAGATCCTGCTATTCCAAAAATCCAAGCACTGCCACGATGGGGCAAAGCCATCAGGCAGAAGCCAAGCTGTTACCAGTTGGCTTCAGCTGGTTTGAGTCCATTTTTTGTCTGGAGACACAAAAGGGCCAGAAAAGTTTGACCACAAGTTCTTTTTCAAGGACTTCCCAGAGTGAAGTACCCAGGAAAGGCTGGCCTTACAAGGAGCTGTGCCATAGATGTTCCTGGATGAGAGACAGAGCTGCAGCAGAGACAGCTGAGAGCAGCCACAGGGCACAGGCTGGAGATAAGGGATGTATTTTAAGTGCTGCTCTGAAAATACATGACCTTGCTGTTGCCAGGAGGGAAGGGCCTGATCCCACCCCCCTCAAAGTCAAGGGAGCCATCTCAGACCTTGCTGGATCACCAAAATGAAGAAAGCAAAAAGGTTCAGCTGTATCCTTTCCTCTGCCACTTCAAGTGCAGGGGTGCTGTGACAGGACACCCACTCTCAGAGGTTTTTAATCCTCCTATTTGTTCTATCTGTGATTGCTTATATAATTATGTATAATATACATAGTTGTCTAATCCTTAGAGGGCATGTCAAGTCTAAGGCAGAGCAGTCACACTGTCTTTCAGGGATCACTTTTTTTTCCCTGTAAAGAACAATCTATTGCCTTAGCAAAACAAATGTAGAAATCTGCATATCTCTAAATTTGTTCAAATAAATGTTTTCTTTTTTTTTTTTTTTTTTTGTCTTTTAAAAATTCAGACTGGAAATACTTTCAGTGAGCACTGAGGCATTTGTCTTCAGTAAGTCCAGCTGCTGTATTTTAAAATTGTTTCTTGTTATAAGGCAAACTGTTGTAGATCTCTCAGTTAATACTGTGTTTAGCAGCACTGAAGGGAATCCCCCAGCTCTGCGAAAATTTTGTTCTAAAGCAAATCTGAGTGACAGCACTGAAACATGCCTTTCTTTCCTCCTTGAGGTGAGATGGACACCCGGAGCTGAGAACTTCCCAGGTCTGCTAAAGGTCCCAGAACAACAATTCAGGCTGGGAAGAGACTTTTTATCCCTCTCAGTGCTCTGGATCCTGCAAAGCTCGTGTGCTTCTTGATTCTTCCCAAGGCTGGGACTGTGACAGTGGCTGGCACTGGTTGACAATTCCAGCTGCTTACAGCACAAATGAGATTTAGCTTTGCCATTTGAAAGGGCTCAGCTGGGACATCAGTTGTTCTCCAGTGAGGCTGAAGGGAGAGAATGCACTCCTCATTACATTCACTAGGAGGGCTCTCACTCCACCCTCCTATATTTGCCAGAATTATGTGGTTTTGACCTAATGTGTTACAATGAGACACTAACAACACTTCGGGGACTGACACAGTTAGTTAGACTCATTTAACCTCTATTATAGCTCTACTCTTCCCTTTCATCCCAAAGGCACTCCTTAGACAACCAAGTGTACTTATTTGTGCAATTGGTTTACAACATAAAACTGAAAAAATACATATTTTGAACATGATTCTCCTCAGAGAAAGGAGGATACTTTATTTGTCTTTGTAATAAAACAAGACAAATGATTTGGTGCATGCTGGACCCCACAAGCAAAAGCTAAAAAGGTGAGGACACTTCAAGAACTTCAAGAAAAGCTTGAAATTACCAAAGCTGAGCAGATATTTGCAATGGTTTCAGGAAAGAAGGAGGGTTATGATATATTCAGGAAAATGGAATCTAACTAGATTTTTTTTCCCCATCTTTGCAAAACCTGCCTGGTTGTCAGCTGATTTTGTGAAGAGAGGCATGAAAATTTGTGATTTGAAAATCTACATGGTTTATTCTTGTCCAGGAGTTTCAATACATCCCTAGCTATTAGGTTACACTCTGCAGTGGAAAACAAAGCACAGAATGTGTTCTGAAGCCCATGGTAATGGGCCCCAGAAGTGGAACTGCTCATGGTTTAGCTTTGCTGGTTTCTTTCTTGCTACATCGTGCACTCTAACTCAGGATTTAATATTTTGCCTAACTCCAAGACATGGTATTTATCAACATATCCTACTGGCATGAAGCTCTCTGAAGGTCTGGGACTTGACCACAAGCAAATCTCATGCATATTTTGCAGCAATTTGCAAAATAAATTTAAAATTAAACTCAAGAAAGACTCTTGGGTTTGGGTGTGAACCACATGAAGCATTTGAACATCCAGTGGATGAGTCAGGGTATGTGATGTGCCCCATGAACTGACATCAGATGTGGCTATGAGTGCCTCACACAGAGGAAAAGTCTTCAGACAAAAATATCACATCAATTACAGCCCAGTGCAAGGCAAGGGATTTGCCATCCAACCCCTTAAAAAAGCAGGCATGTTTTATATAGTTAGTTTCAAATTTCACTGCAATTATGACACACTAAATCACAGCAGTACTGGTGTGAATCTTCATCTAGATTTTGGTTAACTTAGAATATTCTATAATCCTGCAGAGAATCTGCATTTTCTGATCTGTAACAAAAGGAAACTTTTGTAACACCTGCTGCAGGTCACTCACGAGTGCAACTTGCATTTTAGAGAAGCTGAGAGGAAGGCAAAAAAGTGACAACATTCTTGCAAAGTGTGCATTTAAGATATTTTCTGCAGCGGGAGCACTAAGTGAAAACATTAAGTTAGGCTCTGATTCCTGATCAAAGGATTATGGAATTTAAACCATGTTACACCAAATCTCCTGTAGAGAGAGGAAGGGGATAAAGACACCAGTAATCACTTCTGATTGCACTTGCTTCTCTTCCCTTTTGCCTTGGATGCCTACATCCATGATGTTTTAGAGATTACATTGTTCATGCGTCTTTCAATCCTCCACTAATAAATATTAACTCACTAATCAACCTCACTGAGCAGCTGATGTTTCCAGGATTTTATATCCCTACAGCTTTTGTGAAAACTGGCATCTGGCTAGAGGAATGCAGTCCAGAAAGTGTTCCTGCTCTCTGCTACAACTGTGCTTGGCAGAAGCTGGCAACCTGTCAGCTGGCTGGCTCAGGAGCATGGATGTCATTTGTCACTACCTACAGGCATCATCCCTGACAAACAGAAACTGTCCATGAAGGAAAAAGGGCAGGAACTGGGTTTATGGAGGCAACAAGTCTTAATTAGTTCTGCTGCTTATTGAACACCTTGTTCTATAGGACACTGACATCCTTCTGGTGTGTCCTGTCTCAGGCAGCAGTAGTCAGGAAAAAAGGATCAAGCAAAATGGTAAGAGACAGGAAGTGTAAATGTGAATTTGTGACCTGTCAGCTCTACTGACCAGGTCCTGAAGGGTGGGTGGTGGCTGCTTGATGAGGACATAGGGAGAGAGCTAACAGCTGTTTGTTTTCCAAAGCCCTGGTTTTCCTTGAAAGAATGAAAATATATCCTTTAAATGAGGACTGTACAGAGGACAGGTTTTATTTGCTTGGGTTTTTTTATTTGAGTGATGTGTTTAGGATGTGACTTTTTAATAGCTTATTTATTGTAATGAGAGCCCTGATGACCAGACATTTTCATGGGCAGGAATTTTGATGCTTGCCTGGAATGGAACAGATTGGAGGAGTCTCATAGCAGCATAACTGCCCCTACAGGGCAGGCATTTCACAGTTCATTTGTCCATAGTCTCAGTGGCAAAACTGGGGAAAAATATACCATAATAAGTCATCAACCCAGAAATGTGCCAGCCATGGGTCAAAATGGGGGATAGAGTAAATTCACAGGAGGGATTCAAGAACATGTGAAATACCCAGCAGTGATTATTTTTTTTTCTGTGCAAGCAGTGACCATATTAAGAATAATTTTGACTCGGTGAAACGCTTTCTAACAAAAGCTTTGGTGTGAGTGATCAGAAAAACCAGCTGTGTTTAGTTAGGATCCACTCCCCCATCTGGTTTAGAAGGATGCCATGTGCCTTATGTCCCTTCTCTCTCTAAAGCAGCCTCAGTCAGAGATTTCCTGCCCTGTGATCCCATGCTGCATCTCAGGAAGGAAAGGGACAGAGTTACTCCTCAGCCTGTGAATCAGATGTGCCTTGACCCTGGAGCCTGGCTGAAGCTCTTGCATTCAGATCATGAAATAGTTTCCCCCTCAGCAGGATGGCTGAATCCAAACTGACTTCTGGGGCAGCAGGAGCCCTTTACCAGTACCTGTCACTATATCATACACAGGACAGGAATTCTTTTGGTGAGGATCTCTTCCTAAAGTTCAGGGGCCATCAGAGTGAGCAAGCACCAGTCACAACTCCACCACTTATTCCACACAGCAACAAACAACAAAAAAAAAAATTGCTGGTTTGGCTTTTCTTTTTCTCCTCTGTGGAAATCCAAAATGTGTAGGTCCAGCGTGGGAGGGATGCACTCATTATCTGTTTCTTTTCATGGATGAGCCAGAAGATATTATATCCTTAAGTAATTGAAAATAACCTCCCTTGCTTCACTTGCTGTTTTGTGGTTTGGGCTTTTTCTCTGCATGTGCCAGAGCATTCCTTTTGCCCATGGTAAGTAACACCATGGTCCTTGGTCCCTCTTAGGAAGAAAGGTGTCTCTACTGTCACACAGAGAAGCTTTTGACCTTTGCCCATGCAGGTCCAGCGAGCAAATAATGGTTTAATAATCCCCAGTGTCCCACAATCCTTGCTGAGGAACAAACACTTCTGCCCTGACAACCAGGTAGGGCTGATGCCCAACAGATTACAAGGCCAACAGATGAAGGAGTGGAATCAAACTCCTGAGGGGCTGGGGGAAGGCTCCAGTTAGAAGCACTATCCCATGCAGTCCTGGCTGAGCCATGCAGAATCAGACACTGCTGGGAGCCAGAGCAGTCTCTAACAGGCACAGCACAGCAAGGATGCCCAAAGCAGTGCAACCAAGCAGCCTCTGCAGCAGAGTCACCTGGGCACCCCACCCACCCCTGGGTGCACAAGTGCTTGGAACCTTTGGAATGGAAATGCAAATGCAGCCATCTGTCAGCTGCTCCTTCAGGGAGGCAGGGCAGAGGGGCTCATCAAATCAGAGATAATAAATAATCAAACTCACCAACAGCCTAATACTGCACTAGGTCAAAATAGATGGTGCACTCGAAACACACAGGGAAGATTCATGAGTTGCACACAAACTAGGAAGGAGGCAGGGAGCCAGAAAGGAGCCAGAGGAGATGGGTGCCAGGTGGGAGCCAGAGCCATGATGTGAGCAGAGCTCTCGGTGGAGTGCAGAGGGCTCAGGTGTGAGCCCAGTGACCCACAGGGAAGGGACCTGGACAGCCTCTGGACAGCCTGGACAGCCCAGTGATCCACAGGGAAGGGACCTGGACAGCCTCTGGACAGCCTGGACAGCCCAGTGATCCACAGGGAAGATGGGAAGGAGCCTGGACAGCCTGTGGCTTTGGCACAGGACAAAGAACCCAGAGAACTGCAGGAGGAACCTGCCAGGCAGAGACGAGGAGATCCTGGTGCACAGGAATGGTGCTGAACATCCCAAAAGTTTACACACATCCCTGCTCCATGTAGCTGTGGGCAGTGTCAGGGACAGCTGGGAACAGCTATTGAGAAGGCAGCTCCTTACACCTCAGCAGGCATGAAAGCTGCTCTGCTCTGGCCAGGGCACAGGGAAGAGACATCTAAAGTTCTTCCAGCTCTTCTCTAAATCCCAGCTCCTTCTGGGAGCAGCAATTTCCCCCAACTTCCCCAGGCAAGTCATGTCTTTGTCTGCAGCATCCTGGCAGCTGCCAAAGATCCTTGGGCCTCTGGTCACCTCTTCCAGCAGAGCATGAGAGAATGAGATTGCCCTGGGCTCTTTCTAAGGCTAAACCCCCAGAGTCCTGAAAGGAGGAGATGGCAGGGGGGGTTGTGAGCTCTGATACACATTTGAAGTCAGGGATATGGTTATGCACATTTAGTCATGGATTTACATCTCTGCTCTTGAAAATCTTCCCAGGCCTGCTAAGCTCTGTGGCTGAGCTGGCAGCCACATGCAATATTTGAGTTTGCAAACTGTGAGGGGAAACTGGAACTGAAACCAAGCCAAGTTATATTGGGGAGCATTTTGGTTAAGTGTAGTAATGGTCTGGAGGGACAGTTGAGACACCAGCCTTCATAAGGGGCAGTGTGGAAACTTCTCTCACCCTGTGTCAGCTTAATTCTTACTGTGACTTCCTTTGGGTTGCTGAAGTCTGAGTCCATTCACTGCCAAGGGGGTTTGGATTCACCCCTTGTGGGAGTGAGCACAGTTACAGGAAAGCCATCCATGTAAGGCACATTCATAATACCCATATTAAAAATCCAAAGTATTACTAATATTTATATGAATAAAATTTGCCAGTGTAACAAAGTGACAGCAAATTCTTCTGGTCCAAGATGTCACGAAATGGGAGAACTGGCAGGAGGAAGAGAGGAAGCCTTTAGGAGGGCAAAACCCACAATGGCAAAGGTCAGTCCTACCACACTGAACAGTGCTGTATTCAGGTTTCCTCTCTGCTCTCACAGATTTTCCAAAGGTCAGAAACTACTTGTTCATGACCAAAAACAAACAGAGGGAGATGGAAATACAGTCTGCAAATAATAAAAAAGATAAGGCAGCAGGACATAATGAATGTAATAAATCAAGGCAAGAGGAAAAACGCTTTGAATTTTATATTAAAGAGCACTTCTCTTTGCATTGAAGGACGGGCTTTGAGCTGGCTGAAGCAGACAGTGCCCTAACTGGGATTCACACCAGCCCTGGGCTCAGGGAACCAGCCCAGTTTGGGTTGTTAGCACCTCGCTGAAGGCTCCCACAAAGCTGCCTAGGGCAGAAAAGATGTCCATGGCACCCAGGCCCTCAGAGGAGTCCATGGAACCCACAATTTACTCCCAAAAAGCCAAGCCAAGCCAAGGTGACTGCCAGGGGGACAGCCAAACCTTGGCCCTCCCTTCTCACCTGGGGAGCAGGGAAAGTGAGCCCAGCTGTGAGGTGGCCCTGCCCTCTGGTCATGTCCCTGTGCCTGCACCCAGAGCAGTAAGAGCCAGGTTTGTGCTGGAGATGCCCGAGCAGACTGCCATGTAAATAATGAATTAACATGACAATGCAGGTTGCAGATAGTGCTTTAGGCTCCAGGCAGCTAATATAGCAAATGTGAATTTTTCACAGGAACATAACAATCCCACCAGTCTATAATATCCTTTCCTTACTTTTCTTTTGCTGAAAAGGTATGAATATCTACACATCATTTTCAATCATCATCACTTTCTGAAGGATTTTTTATTACCTCTAGCCATGACTCATAAGAGTGGGAAACAAATTACTCCAGCTCCAAGTATAAACAGTGACGGCTCAAAATGCCTTCAGTTTCTGTCTCCTGAACTGTCTGCCTCTCAATCAATTGGAGAATATCAGAACATATTTACTCTGAAGAGTAACAGATGTTTTCATCCTAAGTTAAATTTAAACTCAGCATCAATCTCCCAGAGAGAAATGAGATAACACAGGATCTCTTTCAGACTCTTAGATGTGCTGAACAAAACCCTGCATAAAGCAGCTCAGAGCTGGGACTTGGCTGTACCTTGCCAATTTAACTACATCAGCATCACTCTTCTTCAGGAAGATTTCCTGTCTGACCAGGCAGGACCACTCTGGTGGCCATCCTCTCACCAGCCCAGACTTCCACTGCTGGGACAAAGCTGATCTGGGATTTGCTCTGTCTTTAAGGAAGATGCCCCTGACTCTGAGAATAGCCTGATTTCATGTTCCTAAAGTATTACAGTTGGGAATTTTGCAGCAAGAGTTATAAGAGCAAAATCATCTGAGCCCTGAAACTGTACAGGAAAAGTTTACTTTCTTGCTTCTTGTCTGGCAGTTTTCTCCTTCACAGCATTTTTGAAAGCACCCTTTAATATCCCTGAGCAACAGGGACATAAACATCCAAAGCTGACCTGGACAAGACTTTCTGCTCTAGGATGAGTTTTGCATTCCTGGCACAGCACAAACAGAAGCAGCTCCAGGGTGGAGGGTGGGAAGGATGGGGAATTACAGGGCAAAGCTCCCCATACTGCATCCCCCGAGCCAGCTGAGGAAGCAGCAGCTTTGGTGTGAAAAGTCTGACTTTGGAGAGCTCTTCTGCAGGCTTTGCTCAGCACTTGGGCCCCATGGCTTCCTCACTTTTGCTCCAGTTCACCTCTGCTCAGCCTGCAGGCTCCTACAAGCTGACCCAGTGCTCCTCCAGGTGAGGAAAAACCTGCTCCTCTTCCCTTGTGGACAGGGCTCCTACTTGGACAAGCCTTGGCTCAGCAAGTGTCCTGACCAACCCAAGAGACTTTGTCCAAAGGAACAGAGCTGAGAAGCTGTGCTGGGACACTTCAGGCACTGAATTTATCCCAAAACCACCTTGTGTTTACCTCAATCCTCACAGTAATGGGGGGAGACTTGGGAAGAAACAGGTGGGACCGGTGAGTGTGCAAAATTTTGGGCTTTGAGCCATGGAATAGCCTTGGAGATACAAGGCCTGATTGGATTAGTCTGAACTGCTGGGAAAACATCAGTTTATGGGGCACAAGCTGGGGGCCTGATGGAGAGAGCTTGAAACTAGAATCCATGAGGGAAGGGAATGCCAACAGCAGGCAAAGCAAGAGCTACCTGAGGGGAGATGGCAGTGGGCAGCTTTGCACTGCTCCAGGAGCACAGCAGTCTCAGGGTGTGTCTGAAATTCTGGTACCCCAACACATCCAGTGTGAGGGAAAACCAGGGTGGGCTGAAGGCACTGGTCAGTTCCCAGGGTAAATATGGAATTATTCCTCCCAGAGTGATTTGTGTTAGTGAGACTGGGTGGGATGAGTGCCACAGCTGGAGTGCTGGGTGGAGGGCTAAGGGCTGTCCAGCAGGGACAGGCAGGGCAGGCAAGCTGGAGGCATCACTGCATAGGGGAGAGGTTTGATTGCACAGCCCTTGAATTAGTGATGATGTGATAAAGAGGATTAAAGGGATGTGGAAAACAAAGAAATGTAGTGGGTGTCTACCACCCATACCCCAGCCAGGACAGGCTCACTCACTGATGAGTTCTTCCACAGGCAATTAGGAGAAATTCCTGGATCAGTAGCTTTCAGCTTGCCAGGCACCAACTGGGAATACCATGCTGCTGTGAAGAGCAGGTCTTGGAAATCCTTGGAGTTTGTAGAGGATAATTTCTTGTCACAAGCACTCAGTGAGCCAGCTAGGAAAGGTGACCCTAGACTTGTTTCTTGTGAGTAGAGAAGGACTCATGGGGGATGTGTTGGTAGGTGGCTGCCTTGGCCATAATGATCAAAAAATTATTCAGCTGAAAATTCTCACAGTACTGAGAAAAAAGAAAAGCCATCAGAATTGCTACCCTGGACTTCAGGAGATCAAACTTCAATGTACAAATAAAGAGAGGAACTGCAGTACTTGCTCCTGCCTGGCTTTTATGGATAAGGATACTTGGTCTGACCTCACATGAGCCACAGCCTATCCTGTGGACCACGAGAAATGTCTGTGTGTCTAGCAGGACCTCCTGGCTTCTGGTCAGAGCTGTTTACCTGTGACAGCCCTCACTGTTTATCCTCTTTGACACCCTCCAGGCAGTGAGCAAGGATAATGTCACACATCTCGGGGAACCAACAGCCAGGATTCAATTGCTGGCTGAACACCCACTCACAAATGACTTCTCCAGATCATTTAGCAAATAAATTAGTCCAGCAAACAAACAAGGCAGATTCACTCCTGCAGAAGGAATCTGTCTGCCCTGGAAGGGACTAATTGGCCAGCCACATTATTTCTGAAGCCCACCACTCCAAACCCTGCAGAAAAATGCACAGTCTGCTCCTGGTTCCAGGCAGGTTGAATATTCCTACTGTTGTCTCAGCATTGCATGTGCTTCCAAAGCTTTATGAAAAAAAAGCTGAAGGACATGGCTGAGAGTTAGTGTGTCTCAGTTATTGTGTCTCAGTTACTGTGTCTCAGTCCACCTGGTTTTTGCAAGTGTTTTCTGTGCTAACACCATGAAGAGCAGCTACTCCATGTGTGAGGCCACATGGAGGTCCTGAATTCACAGCATCCATAACAGAGCAGGAAATTCAACCTTGCACTGTTTGGGTGCCACATCCACATTTCTTCCTAGCAGGACACAAAACCTAAGCCCACCACCACTCCTAAGCAAGCACACAGAGCTTTGGGCAGCTGGCAACCCTGAATCACCAGGACTTTGCAAGGACTACTTCAATTTTTATTTCAGAAGTGCTGTGAGCAAGAGGCCAATTTGTGACATATCCTTCCTTTCATTTCACAAATAATTCCAGTTGCTATTCTGTGCCTCAATCTTGTCTGCCTTTTCCACTCTGAAACCTCTTGCAGTGTTTGCCTTCAGCTCCTGGTACTCTGCAGCTGGAAGTGCTCTCACAGACACACAATTTAGGCTGGGGGTGGTCTCCATCACTAAAGCAACTCTCCCTGTGTTCAGCATTTCTTCCTGACTATGCCAGGCAGCTTTTAGGAAGGGGATGGGCAAAATTTGGACACAAAACTTCAGAGCAAGGTGGGCAAGTCTCTCTTCTGCTGTGGGCTCACAGCTAGTTTGGCTGCACACTCCTGTGTTCCCAGTGGGCTTGGGAAGTAACCAGCTCTGCATTCCAGGTGGAGGCAGCCACGAGAGGAGGGAGCTCAGCTCCTGCTGCAAGATCCTGACTGCAGCAGGGAATTTGCTCCCATCAGTCACAGCCTGGGCTTCTATCACTGCAAACTCCTCAAAACATCTCCAGGTCAGAGCAGAGACACACTGGGTGTGCACATCTCCTTCAGTGACTTGGAAAATTTCTGGGGCCCTACGCACAGAACGAGGATTTACAAGGAATTTGGGGATTGATGTGCTCCTGAAAATCTTGTCAGTTCCACTGAGAGATTGGTTACATAATTCAGATAAATGCCAAGCTCCCTTCTCTGCATTTTCAGGATTAAATGTGTCTGTTCAGCCACAACAATTTTTTCTCTATTTTTCCTTCAAGCTAATTGTTTCAAGTAAAGAAATCGTTTGCTATCAAAGCAAAAAAATTCTTATTTTACCGACAAAAGTAAAATTTCAAATTTATATTTTCCACTTTTCCCTCTTTATGGCTTTAAAATCTTCCATTTTGGGAAAAAAAACCAAAACATTATTTCACACAGCACTAGAAGGAACACTGGTGATTTCCTAATTGCACTTAGCCCTGCTAGGGTAAGATGAAAATTTTCATCACAAAAACTGCACTGCTTGTGAGGTAGGCTGGAGTTACTCTGTTTTAGATTAAGTATCTGGGAGGACAATTAATAAATAACTGGTAAAGCCTTATTGCAGCCACTGTGCTGCTACAGAAAGCATCACAGCTCCTTTTGCAATGCCAGAGTGCAAAGATGTCTGTGAATGGCACATTCTGGAGCGCTTTCAGCATGAAAAGCTAACATTTCTGGTTTGCAGAGTCTCCCTGGAGACTCTGTGATGGAAGGGCCCTTCCCAGATGGCATTCCCACATGCCCTGGATGTGCTGTGCCTGGCTCTCAGCCCCAGGACAGTGGAAGAGCTTGCTGCTCTGCAGCTGGGTGAACCTGCCCTCGCCTAAAAGAAATTCTCATGGCAACATGAGTTCTGTTTGAGAGCAGGTGATGAATGGAGTTGTTCTCCTGTAAGGAAATTGTGTAATAGCTCCCATGGCTGAGCTGATGGAAGCTCTCCATGGATGACATGCTGTGCCCTCCTCAGAGACCAGCTTAGTGCCACACAGGTGGGGGCTCCCAGTGCCTGAAGGGACATGGCATCATCTCCAGCAGCCTCTCCTTTACAGTTAAAAATTTAAATTGTACCTCAGTTACACCCCAGTGCCTTTCTGACTGGGGTTATAATGAAGCAGCACCTCGGGGTGCATAGCAACATGCACGTTCCTTGTGGGCACTTCAGGATGCTGCAGTCCTGGCTGGCTGCAAGCTCCACCCTGAGACCCCACCAAGGAACCAACTCTTCTCCTGGAGAGGTTGTCTTCTACCTCCATGCCTTCCATGCTCTGGCAAAGCAACCTCCAAATTAATAGATAAAAATAATGCATTAAAAAAAAAAATAAAGTATGACTAATGTTTTCACGATTTTTTTAAAAGTATCTCTGGAAACCAAGAGAAAGTTGCCTTGGCAACATTGTTTTCTGTTCCTGTGCTCACTGTTTTCTTGTGTGCCTGTTTCTCTAGCTTACATTTCTGACAGTGCACACAATAAATGCAGCTCTGGGAAGGAAATCAGCATTCAGCCAGAAAAAGGCTTTTCTTCCTTCTCACATCATCAGGGTGGAACAGTCCCATCTATGATCAAGAGCAGTCAATTACAAAAGCTAATTTAGAAATTTTCAATGCTGAATAGAATTTATATTCATTAAAAAAATGTTCTGAGTAGCTTCTGCAGGACAGACAACTCAGATTAGGTGGGAGGGGTAAGCACTACTCTGAGCCTTTTTTCGACTGAGTATGAGCCCAAAAGGAGCTATTACCTCTATGTAAATGCCAATTTTCATTAAGCAAACAGAAAGTAGTGTAGCAGCTATGAGGTAACTGGGATATAATTCAAGATGACAGCTTTGAAATCTCTTCCCTTTGGTCAGATCTCATTGAATTTGGCAAATGGATTCAAGAGCTGTGAACTTGCAGGTGAACAGGAAGAAAAAAGTCATTATTGCTCTTGCTTCCACCCACCAAAAACTGCACAAAAAATGTTAAATGATATTTAGAAAGACCAATCATCCTCGTTTGAGTTTCTTGAACTTTCTGTATGTAATGAAAAGAATTGTTTAATAATATATAAAAGTAAAAACTATAACTTAAATATGACTAGAGCTCTTCTTGAAATCCATTCTCTGCACAGTGCTTCTCCATCACACCTCATGGAATGCATTGAGTTCCAGCTAATTCAAAATTAATATTTTGTGACCACAGCACTTTATTTTTACCACATTTATGCAGATGTTTTAGTTAAAAGGTCCACTCTGTCTTCTCAACAACTCTCCCATCTGTAAGTTTGCAATCCACTCACGCTGCCAGGAGAGGTGCAGAGGAGCTTCAAGAGGACAGATCTCAGTGTCACAAATGTTGTGTCCCATCCAAGACTTTGGCCAAACCACCTGAGCTTCACAATATGGGGACAAGCCACTGGCACAAAGCTTAGAGCTGCTCCAAGGCTCTCTGCTAATGTGTGACCTGGCAGCTGAAATGCCTTCCAGGTTCATGTCTTTCCAAGCCAGGAGATGGATTGCCTGTAACCACTTCAGTGCTTCATCCTTCTCCCCTTGATGTGGCCCACGTTTCAGAGTTCAAAAACATTTATTGCTCTCTGTAATTACTTACCAAGAGGCAACTGACAGCGTGTTGACATAATTTTGCCAGAATTAAAACCTTTAGATTTTCTGAGAAAACACTCAAAACCTTAGACTGCCAAATATCCCAGGGTTTCATGTATCTAAAACTCTCTTTTATACAATGTTTAAAGTGTTGAGTTTCTTTGCCTTGAAATTTTCCAATACCATCGTGTGACCTTGCCTCGGGGAAAGAAAAAGAAACAGAAAGTTAATTCAAAACAGCCTCAGTCAGCACAGATATGTTCATTTCCCTGCTTCCTTTAGCATTGACAGGTCTGGCAAAGTTCTCCATCAGAGCAAACAGGGCCATCACAGGATCTCCTTGGTGATGCATGGCTCCAGCCCCACTGTAGTAGCTGCTGGGAGCAGAACATCTGAGTGTTTCTGTCTGAACAGAGAGATTGTGCTCCTCCTCTGATGGACTTTGCTATCCCTGCAGCAAGGTGCAGCCCCAGGTGAGGACAGACTGATGGCTGTAGGTCTGCAGCCCAGCTCCCACCTGAGACCAGCAATTCCTCCTGCATTACTTGAGTCCCATCACTGGATGGGAAATTCCCCTCAGAGATAAGCACAGCCCCTTAGGTTAAACTCTGACTGCACTCAGGCCAAGGGAAGAGCAAATTGTGCCTTCAAGAAAGGCAGGATTTTGCACACTGTGGGGCATATCAAGGACAGATCAAACTAGCAAGGCAGGACCTTAGAGCAGTAACAAGAAAGACCACAGGGATGCACGTGTACATGGACAAGAGCAGATCCAAAACATGATGGAGGGAAAAAGTGGTGCTGGACTGGAAAAACTCATGGGGCTGATGCCTGGTTTCACATTCACCTTGCTGTGCCTCACCCTCTGACAGCCCCTGGGGGACAGCTTTAACCTACAGAGGACCCACAACCACAAATCACCCTCGTCTTCCAGACAATGCCCATGATGATCAGCCTGAGAGATTCCTGTGGATCAGAAGACCCTCCCTGCACTCATTGCTCCTCGGGGGTGTGGATGTTCCATTCCCAAGTGCCACTCAGCTGCTGAGTCACAGATGGTTTGTGAACACAAGATTTCTACTTCACCCCCCACTGCTCAGATCGATTGACACTCTTGGAGTTGTTTTGGAGAGTTTTGCCCTCCCTGCTTCTCCCTTAGCACTGCCTCCCTTACACTTTCAAATTTCAGCTCAAAAATCTTCCACAATAGATGGTACAAACACGTCTTGAGCAACAGCAGTGTCTCAGCTTTCAACTAACATTCCTCACTGACCCAAAGCTGGCAGGGAGTCTGCAGAGAGCCTTTGGAATGAGTCCGTGTGTTTTATTTGCAAAGTATCTGTGGATGCTTCTGGTTGGATTTGCAGAGCTCAAGGAGTGGATGTGGGTGACTCAGAAGATATTCAGCCCTCTGAGGAGCCCTGTGGGTCACAAAGGAAATGGGCAGAGTGGGACATCAGAAGTGCCTGCCTTGGCCCAGTCAAGCATTAATTGATTTGCACTGAAAAATTGGGGTTTCAGTTAAGTGATGTTTTGCAAAAAAAGTCTGGTTTTCAGCTAAACGCATTGAGTTTTCAACCAAGGCCAAAGTCCAATTTCTGAAAGCAAATGAGAGCCAAAAGTTGGTAATAAAACATTGAGACTTGTTTTGGACAGATTGTACTATGACTTCATTTTAAACCAAGACCTCTTGAATCCCAAGAGGAAGGCAATCTGAGTGGCTTACCCACTCAGAGTATTACAGACTGGGATGTTTTATACCTCCCTCAGCAGGTTTTTCTGCTTCAACAGGGCTTCCAGTTCCAGCTGTACCCACTCAGGAACCTGATGTGGGAAAGCACTGAAGGGGTTTTTCACCAATTCAAAGGCACCCACATGATCTACCCTGCCCTGCTTTCCACCTCCCTCCTCTGCAGGTACAGACACCGAGTCACCACGAAGTCTCATCTTTTCCTGGTGTGAAGATCAGCTTTAGCACCAGCCTTGTGGAGATCCCTTCTCCTTGCACTTTTACCCAGGATCTTTGGTGACTGCGATGCCAACGCTCCCAAAGTTTCAGGAGGTGCTGACTGACATCATCTGCAAGACTGGCAAACCTGTGTGCCCACGAGCAGAACCAGAGTCTGAGGAGAGCTGAGAATCCATCACACGATCGTGGATGTTTCTAGAATTAACATCCTGGCTGTTGGAGCCTTTCCCATAGATGTTTCTGATCCTGTTCACCTTCAGGACTCATTAATTCTATTCCTTTAGGAATTAAATTACAACAGTACCCAAAAGCACTGAAAAATGCATGTGTACAAAGAACTTTTTTTTTTTCCTATTTCTCCACTGATCCCAGAAGCAAAATATTGAACCGAGGCTATGAAAATGAGATTGGTCTGCTCACTCAAGGAACCAAAGCCATAGTCCTCTGAAGGCTGTCCTGTACAAATTAGAAGCTGTAATTATGTGTCTCAGTTCAGATCTGCTTTCCCTGAAGTGTGAACACCCATTCCAATTAATTTCCCAGCTTGTGCAGCAGATGAAAACCCTAAATCAAGGCAAATTACTCTTAGCTCTTTGTATTGGATGTCTTTGCAACTTGATGGACCATAGCAAGAACTGGAGTGACTGCAAAATATATCTAGAACAAAAAATAAGCTTTCATGTGGTGGGATTTATTATTTAATTTAGGTTGAAAAATTATTTGTTAGTTATGCAGTCATTTAATCATAGCCCTTAGGAACTGAGAAAATTTTGAGCATCTTAAAAGTCACAATTACCCTTTGTCAGTGTAATTTTACATGCTCCAATATCAGTGCTGATCACTGGGATATAAGAGGACATTTTTGTTGTCCCACTGCTCCTCCTGGGAAAAAACCCTGGGACATTACAGAGTAACAAAACCCCAGGATGGGTCAGTCTGGCAGGGACCACCGTGGGTCATCTGCTCCAACCTCCCTGCTCAAGCAGGGCCATCCCAGAGCACATGGCACAGGATGTGTCCAGGTGTTCTTGGCTATCCCCAGGGAGGGAGACTCCACAGCCTCTGGGCAATCTGTCCCAGTGCTCAGGCACTGCACAGGGAAGTTCTTCCTGGAGCTATCCCAAAGGCAAAAGTTCCCCTTGCACAGTACCACAGCTGCTGTAGATTGCTGCTTCCAGGACCACATTTTCAACCTTTCTGGCAAAGCAGTTCAAACTTTGTACTTTCAAGTGCTTACACCTCATTCTGTGAGAGCAAGGCAAAAGGGGAGGAAAGGCCTGAATCGATGAAAAAAGGTATTACTTTGCAATGTTTGAAACATACCCATTGAAACAAAAATCCAGGATCAAGCAGTAGTTTTTCTGTGTTTTGCACCAATAATAATGAACTCACAAACATTTTTCATTCACTGCCACAGAATTGACTCCAAATTTCACCAAGGAGCAGCCTCTTGTCTCAAACATTGGACGCTAAAACTGCACATGCAGAGTGTTTGGTTACATAACTGGGGACTTTGAGCTAAACCTTATTGTCAGTTTTTGGGGCTGACCTTTCTCAAAGCAAGTGTGAAATTAAACAGCTGCAGAAAAATAATTAAACCTCCTGGAGAAGGCAACACTCACAACTCCATCCCTCGTGGTGGCCAAGCAGAAAAACATTGCAAGCTGCATTTTAGCAATCAGGAAAGAGGCAGAGGAGACTGAGTACCAAGAGGAAATCAGAGATGGCAAACTCAAGATAAACCTACTTAATTCAAAATGACACTATAGGGGGAAAAAAAAGTTCAAAGACTAGAGAGGCCTGTTGGGAACCGGGAACGAGTTCGCAAAATTATTTTAAACAATGAGATTTTGTGCTTCTTAAAGGCTTCTCTAAAAGAAGTCGACGCTTTGTTTAGTTGGAAATAGGAAACCTACAAAGCTCACCCTTAAATATATTTAAAAGCTTTGTAAATGGATTATCTGAGCACAGCAGGCATCATGCTTTTGGTAAGTGCAAGATGATATAAGCCTTAGGGAACTTTTGAAGATAGTTCATTCAATAATTCATTCACTTCCCTCTAATACTGTGTTGAAGAAACGTTAAACACTGGCTCTGCTCTAATAAGTGAATGATCACTCAAAATGTGGTTTCCTCACAGGATTAATTCAATTTACCACCTTTTCCAAAGCAACCCTTTGCAAGGCAGCATCAGGAGCGAGGCTCAGGAGCGAAGGACCGTGCAGGCACCACCAGATAACTTATGGCCATACCAGCACCAGCTCTTTCTGAGCTGCAGATACTGAGTTTGAAGTGCAGATATTTCAGATGGTGACACATTTCCACGTCTTGGCACAACATCTGAGGCTCTCTTCTAGACCTGATGACTTGATGCAGGCAGCTTCCGGCATAGGAGGGAAGGCTTTCAAAAATCCTTCCAGAGTTTTATTTTAGGAACCGCTTGAGTGCTCCTGGGCAAAATTCAAGGGATTTACATCGGCTGCAGGAAACCAGAATGTGAGGACAGGACACACCATTGTGCTAAGTTTGTGAGTCCCTGCAGAACCCCTTGAAGAAGACAGCACAGAAAGGGCAGGAAAGTATCCCATATTCCTGCTCTGGGAAAAGGTGTGCATCAGAAATGGAAAAGGGTATGTGGAAGTGCTCTGCAAAATGCCATTAAAAAGGCAAGACTGACACTTAGTAGGTAAAGTATTTCCAGAATACTTCTCAAGTGTGCCAGAAAAAAAAAATCCACCAACCAAGCTTACTTTGAGCCTTTGAAATTATAGGAGGAATAAAATAAACCAATTCAGATTATTCAGTAAGTTGAAAGTCTCTTTTTCTTCATGGGGAACAGGCTCCAGTTTTCAAGAAAATTAGGAAGTGCTCCATTTCATAGAGCAAGTCTTAAAATCTGAATTTATTTGGGATTAACTGTTTTGAAAAAGTTGTGCTTTTGTTCATTTAGTGAGACTTCTCTTCAACTCCCTGAAATGAGCAGAGAAGCAACACAGGAAATAGGGATGGCTAGTATTCAGTGGAGGAAACAAAGTGTGAAGGATTTGAGGACGTGGCAGGAGGAATTGTTCCCTAAAGTTTGGAGGCTGCTGCTCTCTCACTCTCTGCACAGCATGGTGGCCTTGGCATGGTTCTTCTTTCACTTCCACATCCCAAACAGAGCATTTCCAGCCTTGCACAGCTGAGCAGGCCATACCTCTATTGGTCACCCAGACATCACACTTTGACTGGGCTGAAGCTGTTTGAAAAACATGACCCAGCCCAAAGGCACCAGAGGCCTTTCCTGGAACTGCTGCAGTTTCTGGGCATGCTTTGCCTTAAAAAGAATTCACACATCTTGATTGTTAAACTGGTATAAATATATTCTTAGGCCTGAAAATCTCTTCAGCCAGGCTGTGTTCTCATGCCTTTGCCCTCTAGCTCCAGAGGCTCCTCTGAGCAGCAAGTGGCCTCTTACCACTTTCTGCACAGCCCTGTGGAGAGTCAATTCTCACTGCTCCAAACCCTTGGAGCACATCCTTTGTCTTTTGGTGCCATGTGACCCTTTGAACACTGCATTGTATTTAGAGATCATAACCTTATATCTTCCCTGTAGAAATAAGATAAAAAATCCTGAGAAGTAAATTAGACAAGACAAGGTGCTCCAGTGTGCTGATGAGCTATCACACCTGCTCAGGTAAGGCCATCAAAGTTCCTGAAGACATCAGTGACACCAAAAAAACTACAATGTAGCTCAGCCTTTCCTTCCTGTAGATGGTCTTCAAAACAGTGTAGGCTTTGGGAGGATTTAAAAGGAAAAAAGACTGAAAGAATTGTAAAGCCACAGGTTGTGTGGCCCCTATTCCCTGAGATCTGCTCCCAGGAATTTGACAGATTCCCTGAGTAACCTCCAACAGATATTAAGAACTATTAACATGTATTGTGGGCTGTTCACAAAGGAGCACTTTTGATGCCCAAGTCAAAATTAATGTGGATGTTTATGGGTACCTTTCATTTCCAATGTCAGAAAATCCAGAAATTACTTTTTTCTCCTTAGGACCGACTTTAGCTCAGTTTTGACAGCTCCATTATCAGTGCAGTTCTGATGATATCAGGTGAATAAGGTTTGCTGTTCAGGTTGGGGTGCTCTTTATTTGCAAGGTCTGTGGATCATTTGGAAGCAGGAGCACTGCTGTCTTCATGCCAGCCATGGATCCTGCACAACTTTGACCCAGCCTGGGAAGTCATTTATGAAAATTTGCAGAATCATTGAGTAACTGAGCCTCCAGATTACTAAGTCCAGCTCTCTGCTCAAAGCAGGGAAACTTCAAACCAGATTGATTGATCATGCCCTTGTCCAGTCAAATTCAGAAAACATCCAATGGTTACTGTTCTCTCTTCTGCTTTCCCCCCTTCTTTTGTTTGAGTGCAGGAATTTCTCAGGCAGTTTCTCACTAATGTGGTGTAACTAAGCAGAACAGGCAGTTAAATCCCAGCCTGTAAATCACTGACCCTGTAAAATGTGCTGATTCATTTGTAATTAGTCATATAATGCCCCCATTTCTCAATTTCTAGGATTATTTACGATTATCAAAATGGATATTAAGGGAAAAGTGTCCAATTCAGTTTTCAGTAAGTAAAGGCAATATTCCAAGATGATTTGATATGTGTCAGGTGAGTTTCCAACACTAGAAGAAAAACACAGGTTAAAGAAATTCCACAGTAATTATTGCAATGCCACAGTTTTTACTGTGCACTAAGGAAAGTTCCAGGAATTCTCAGTGCTACAACTCAACATTTTTGTGAAAAGACACAATTTTCCTATTTATTGTGTCTGCCCTTTCTAACACCTGAACTCACAGGGGTGATCCAAGGACACAGATTCCAGCACAGTTTGCTTTGCTGAGTTTGGCACTACATTAATGAGAAACATCAGCTTTCAAATAAAATCAATTATTAGAGCTGTTCACACAACAGCAAGAAATCTGATCATTAAGGCCACATTCACCTGACTCAGTTTCCAATGACAAATCCCAAATACACTGGTCCTGCAGTGACTTTCCCTTTTCATCCCAGGGGGAAGAGGCAGAGCTTTGCGGTCTGGATCAAGAGAAAGTGCAGCTTTATAGAACCACAGAACCATACAATGCTTTGAGCTGGAAAATACCTTAAAGACCATCAGGCTCCAAACCCTCTGCCATGGGTCTTTGGTTTGTTTTTTTTTTTTGTATTCCTGCACCCCAGCAGCTGGCAATGTCAGAGTAACAGGTAAACCTACAGTGTCTGGCACCTTCCAAACTACCTGGTATGTCTTGCTGGAGTCACACAGAGCTGGTGTGAGGCTAGTATTTGGTAAAAAGGGTAAATTTTGGTGGCCTACATTGCATTGCTTTTTTTTCTGGTGTACACACAAGCTTCTTGAGAATTTAGAATTTAAAAAATGCTCCTGTTTCCTGTGTACTCTTCCATCTTCTCTATCAGTGACCCATGCTAGCTCAAATCCTGAAGCACTGCAGCTCCAAACACATGAGGATATGGAAATCATATAAAATCTTTGTTCCATCATTTGGATAAAATTGTTAGCAAGAGAAATCTAGCAAGTTTACCAAAAGGCATAGATCTGGGAAATACTCCAGCTAGCTCACAAAAGATGTATGCTTGTGCTCAGAGACAGCAGCATGACAAAGCATCAGGTTAAATGTGGTATTTGGGAGGGAGAAGCCTCACAGTGACATGGCAAAGGAAATAGAGCCATTAAACCATCCCCCTCATTGCCAGGCCACAGCATCCTTCACCTCCCACTGAACCTTTCACCCCACAGTGGAAGGAAAACCTCCCTGGCTGGAGAAAGAGCATGGCTTCTGTCTTCCACTGCAGGGCAAGGAGTGTGGCCCACCGAGCTTCCCTCCAGCAGAGGGGAGTGCAGCCTGCACCACACGAGCTGTCAGAAGCTCCAGGAGAAGGGGAGAGCTTGGCATTTCCACCAGCCTGGAGCCATGACTTCATCTTGCACAAACATCCGTGAAAAGCCCCGTGCTCCTCCTTCTCCTGTAACTCAGAGCTGCAGGAAAAGCAGGCTGAGGTTAGCCTGCTTTCACAGGGAGTCAGGTTTGGAAGGAAGCTGGTGATGAATGAGAATATTGCTACAGACCAGTTCCCTGTGCACGAGGATTTTCAAACAACTGCTCGCACATTTTGGTTACAGCACCAGGTGAACACTGAAGTGCATTTGTGAACTTGTTTGCTGGGTCAGACCCACCATTCAAGCTGACTCTGCCCTTTTTACTTTTCCATCAAATATCTGCTCTCTCCTCTTGCACTTGGACACATTTTTAGTGAGTTTTTATGTGTGAGCTGCAATGGATTCACATTTTCCTCTTCAGTACTGCTAAGTGTGTTCCAGAACATTTTCTCTTCCTCTAAAAAGATACTATGCAGCAAAATATACCTTCACTTCCAGCCTTTTGGTATAAGCAGGTAAGCTCATTTGTCACAGCACAGCCTTCTGAGGCAGTAATAATCCACATCAATGTGGTTGAGGTCACTGCTAAAAGTTTTGCAGGACAAAAGCCAGACAAGACTGAGAGAATCAAGCGCACACTTGCATGATTTTTTCTTGCAATTTTCATCTCAAAAATTGATTTTCAAAATGCATTTGCTTCAGTATTGAGCTATATTGTCTCCTTATTGCTGTTTCAAGATCACATTTGTCCATATCAATCACCATAATTGCTGTACTGTAAAGGAAGTCTGTTAGAATTATGTCTGCAAAGATTTCACAATTCAGTGCTAGGAAGAGCCTGGACTATTAACAAAGTGTAAGAGTAGTCTAAAATCCAAATGTGTCTTGGAGTGACTGTCTTTGCCCTTGGGCACATTTCACCTGCTGCCTCCAAAGGGGAAGAGGGGAATCCTTTCCCTCATGCCAGTGAGATTGGGCTCTTATTTAAAGCCTTTTTCCTACCTACCACAGAGCATCATGACTTGGTTCTGCCCTGCCCATTTCCTGACCTGGGCTCACCTCTCTGCTTCACTTGCTCAGTAGAGACTGAGTAAATCAGTTTGTTCCCAAGGGAATGCAGTGTCAGCAGATTTAGACACCAGCTGTGGTAACTTTAGTTTCATTTTGCTCTGCAGAACTGGCATCAGATCCAGTGCATAAATAAGTTTGCCAGACTTCTTCACTGATGAGGGTAAGAGGAATTGATAGCTCTCATAAGAAATACATGTCAGAAAGGCAAGGAAGTTATTAATATGGAAAAAGTAGTAAAAGTAAGAAGCCATATGGAAGAGTTACCAGGCAGAAATCAGTCCATCAAAAGAAAAGCAGAAACATCACAATTTGTTCCTCTGTCTTCAGGCACGGGACTTGATAGTAAATTACTGTACCATGAAGATAGGAGGTATTTAGATATTCTAAAGTGTTTAACCTTTCTTACATCTAGAGAATCTTTTTAGCTAAATTTCTAACATATCTTGTGGAAACAGGTGCTATGGTCCTTGGTGTCTCCCCCAGTTCAAAGTACGAATAAAAAAGGCCCCAGAAATGAATCTGAAAGTCTGTCCATCACAAATTCACCACCTCCTGTGTGCATTGCTTTCCTTTGCTTTTTTAAATAAAACATTTATTTTGTCACATGAATACCCCTGTTTCCGCCACACCACCGAGGTGATACTATTCCCAAATCATCAAATGAAAGCTGTAATAGGCATTTGGCTCCAGAGAATGAAACAGGGATTAGGGATTTCCTCTTAGGCTTACAGAGAAAAAACACATTTGAAGTGGCATGGGCTCACATGCCTTGTCTCCTCTTATCTGATCTCTGTCTGTGATACTTTGATTCACTCTTTTTTCTCAAGCCATCCTATCCTCCCTCCCAGCTAGCTGGGATATGCCAGTCTCTTCCTCTACCCATATGCCCTTTCCCCAGCTCTCTCTCCTCACCTTCACCTCAAAGCCAGACCCTTCCTTTGCTTCCCACCAAAATCCTCTTCCCATCCTTTCCCAGCCCATCCCCCCACCTGTACCATCTACCTTTTCTAAAACAGTCTCCCTTTCCCTGGGGCTCTGCAGGGAATTTGTTATCCCCACCTCCCACACGCACGCTCGTGACCAGTAGAAGGATGTGCCTCCCTAAGCTGCCTTGTACCCAGAAACATCACCTTTTAAAAATCTGGGGAATATGTAAAGGCAAAATTGTCCCTGTCAAGCCAAGGGATAAAATAAAGAATGCAAGGTTTTTTTCCCCTTTCCACCAAATGGGCAAACAGCAAACAAGTTTGCTTTGCAAGTGAAGCAGATCACAAAACAGATCAAAGCACGCCCCGAATCTCAGCAATAGTACGGATCATTTCTGAGTAACACATCCCATGGAGAGAGCTCTTTGCAGGGGCTGCACCAGCCAAAACAGGATTAGCAAGTGGTAGAAATAAAAAGAAATTTTCACACTTTCACTCTAGCAGTGAAAGCAGTCACTGCTAGAGTAACTCAAAATGTGCAAAGTGCTTTCACTATAAAAGATACCAAGACTGAGGGGAAAAATATATAGGATGGGATCCCTTGCCACCAAAATGCTGCCACTTCTGAGAACAAGCATTGAAACTGTTAAAACACGTTTCACATTCTTGTTCCAAGTCATTCAGGGGCACACGGAAAATGCTGACTGCAAGGCACCTTGTTCTTGGGCTCTGGAGATTATGTAGAACAGAATAGATTTATTGTCTGAAATATACTGCAGAATCTGTCACCTGTCCTTGCATGCTACACTGTTGTAATCCTTTGGAAGAATCCAACCCAAACAGAGTTCCCCATACTTATTTCTGTAAATTCATAAAGTAGCACAGCCTGAAAACTCAGTGGCAGGGAGGAGAATACAGGAGGAAGGCAAAAAGTGATTCTTCCAGCAGTTACATGGACCAGACACAGTCATTTTATCTCTGTCTGCACCTTGTGTGGTCACGTGCTGGGCACAAATTCTAGGGGAGACACACCAACACCTCTTCCTTGCTGTTTTTGCCCAACAAATTGGTCAGAGTGCAGGCCATAGGAGTTATCATCCTGTTAGACAGCCTTGACAGATCATCTCTGGAAGAGTTTTCTAACTATTTTCTGAAGCTTTCTCTCATTTAGATCTTTAGCTTGTGCAGCACTTTCTGGCAGGGAGCACCACGGCTTCCCTGTGCAACACAGGATCCATGGAAGAGGGTCTTCTCTTCAGTCTCTTTTAATATCTCTTTAAAAAAATCTTTGAAGGTTTTTCAGGGATGAAAAGCAGCAGCTGCTGTTTCTCTGCTCTCACCCTTATTCATGGAGGACCTGATCACAGCCCTTTCAGTTGTTTTCTTTTATATTTAAACTTATATTTATATTTAAACTTATATTTAAACTCTTCTTAAAGAACATTCACCCATACTTTGGTTCCCAGATTGCTTCTTCCTGTCCCTCCACTGCGTCCATGGAATTCTCTGAGACAGAGTGCACAAAGCTTTATGCCATGTGCAAGTCTGAGGCACATGTGGGGTTCATGCAGCAGGATAACCATGTCATCTGCTTTTCCCTGGATATCTTTCCTAATAGTTTCTCACATCCCATTTCCAATTTTGAGCATGCTGAGCTGCAAATTGACATTTTCACAGTGATTTACAGTGTCTCACAAATCACCAGACCCTCTTTGTAATTGGTACATGATAATTTAGAGACAAACAGCATCTATGCATATTGAAGGCTCCCCCGCATGCACAGATACAATTCTGCAGTTTAACAAAATGAATTTATTGGCAAGTTCATTTTTTCTGAAGCTCCTAAGTTAGTTCAGCCAATCCAGAACAGGTCTGTATCAGCAGCAATCTTGGCCATATCCTCCTGGATGCCGTGTAGGAGATTCCACAGGCAAGTTCTCTCCATGGAGAAAACAAGCATTCATTCCTCCTTTACCTTTTGGAATTTTGTTAAGATGCTTTCCTACACAACTCCATTTCTTATTTCTATGTCCCCTCTAATTCTTTTCTTTCTCATGATTTCTTATGAATGTGCTTGGCAGATCTAATCCCCTGCACCACCATCAAGTCTGCAGAACATTTCTGAGGACTCTGCACCCTTTAGAGATTTCTTCACCAGCCTAATGTAGCTCCATCTAATTTTTCTCCCTCTTTACCATGCAGCATGGATGCCAGTTTAACAACCTGACAACCATTAACATCTTTCAGAGCACTGCTCAAGTTACCAGTTATTCAAGTTTTCTTCTTAGGTAGGACATGAAAGATCTCATCAGTTTCATCAATGGAAGCTTCTGTCACCCAGCATCTGCCCTTCCCTGCCCCCCCACAGGGAAGGGGAAATTAAAAAAAACCTCAAAAAAAAAAAAAAAGCTGAAGTTCTTAATTTAGGCAGGGAGGGGGGGAGGAAATCATACCATAAAAGCTTATGAGGGAAGAGCAAATGAAGGGGCTGCTCTGGAGAACATATGTTCCTTCTGCAGAGACACCCCAGCTGACGCCAGCAGAGACCGGCTGCTCCCAGGCTTATCTTAGCTCCTGTTGACTCAGTTCCAGGCAGAGAGGGAGCCTTAGCACCACCACACTGCAGTTTCACTCTGCAGTGGGCTTGGAATTATTAACAATCTCTCACTGCTTCCAGATACACTGGAAGCACAGGCTTGAAAATGCTTGGATATTCCAAAAGCAGAATCCTTGCACTTCTGGCAACCTCGAGAGCTTAGGCTATTAAGAATAACTGTATGGGCTTGAAAAGAACAAGTTTAATCTAGAAGACCTAGCTAGAGTTTAAGTTAAGGCTAGAGTTAAGTGAAACCATAATCTTGTTGAGAAAAATTCCTGTTGGGGTTTATGCAAATTTTAAAATTGTATTGCTAAATCCACATCACAAGATACCACATCTCCTGCTCTGAACAGGCAAACCTGCTGCTGTAGAAAAAACCGTGTTAGGTGGTCACTCAGGTTTCCAGGAGGGCCATCCCATGGCCAAAAACCTGCAGGACTATTGACCAGGGCTGCTTGTGGGGAGTGGACAGGCAGGTAAGATGGGCCATTTCTAAACCTAGGGCTAACTTTTAGAAGAGGTTTTTTAACTAACATCACTTTAATTAGTGGAAAAAATATACCCAGGAAAGGGAGGCCTGGACACTTACACAAGAATTCGCTGATACAAAAGTCTCAGTTAAAAGGTTTTTCAAGGGCTGTGAACAGGGCATGGACACCCACAGTCTACACTAAAACAGAAAATCTACTGGCATCAGGGAGGCCCAGGCATCATTTTTCTGAAAATTTTACACTCTCTTGGCGATATCCCAGTTTCCTGCTCTCTCCCAGTCATGAGGGTGATGCCTGGGCAGTGAAGCACCCAAAAATGAGAATAGGCATTGCCTGCACAGGATTGGGATGCTCTGGGGCTATACCAAACTATTTCCCATGTGACTCCTTGGAGTTCATGCTGGACACAATATTTTTCACGGGCTTGTAAATGTGCCTCAGCCAGCCACTTCCAGCTTTGGCTGGAAGAAAACTTGTATCCATCTCTTTGGAGAGAAGGAGAACTTCCCTGCTACTTTGCAAATGTTATCCCACTGTCCTTGCCATGGGAGGGAGGGGAAAATAGTGCCTCTTACTGCCCTTCCTCCCAAAATACAGCTGTCTAAAACCCTCCTCGGGCAGAGGCACAGCACAGAAAATTTTAGCCCCAGAGGTGAATGTCTCAGAAGGTTATGGGGAAATGAAAACAAATGGGATTGAATAGAATCTGACTCGTGACCTCAGTGGTTGCTACTAGAGCCCAGAGCAGGGATTGCTTGTGACAGGCTGAAAGCAATCTTCCTCACACCACTCACACAGATTAATCAAAGACCTTGGAAATTTTGATTTATAGATCATATATTCCTAATAAGGATGTATTTATTATTATACATCAGAAAGCATCCATACAAATGAGACATTGCCAAACTAGAGCTGTCAGATATTTATTTTTGCAGTCAATAGAATAATGTTATTAAACTACCCAAAGGCAGCCTTCAAAAGCAAGAAAAATAAATTCCAAATTGGTTTAAATGAATGAATTCATAGTAATCACAGCTGAAATATCAAGTGATCAATCTCTGTCTCCGCTGCTTTCCAGTCCTGAATATTTAATTAGCAGAAGATGAAGCACAGTGTGAAGGTTAGGGTGTCTGTTGGGGAGGTAAATCTGGAGCCAGCCCACACCCATGAAAGAAGCACTTGGCTCTCTGCTCTGGGCCTCCTGCTGGGTAAACAGCAGGCACCAGTGCCAGAAAAGTTCCTCTGCTGAACTTCTTGGAAATACAGGGAATTAAAGGATAATCAAGGTGGGAAGGGACTGTGGTCAGGCTCAGATGAGGTTCTCAGGACCATGTCTGGCTGAAATTTGAGGGTTCCAAGTAGGGACATCCTACAGCCTCTCTGGGCTTCCATGCCCATGTTTGAACACCACAGAGAAAGAAGATTTCCTGGCAAATCTTCCTGTCTTCCTCTGGCTGCTGACACTGTCCCCTTTCCTAGAAGAATGAGGATGTTTCTGACAGTACAAAAGGGAGTAGCAGGCAAAATCAGCTCCCTTCTTCTTCCTTCTGCCCTCCAACTACCTTCAAACAGGGGTAGAGATTTAGGGGGGGTATAAGGAAGAAATTTTAGAGGGAAGTTGTGGATACACCATCCCTGGAAGTGTTCAAGGACAGTCTGGATGGAGCTTTGAGCAAGGTGGTCTAGTGGAGGTGCCCAAGCCCATGGAAGAGGGATTGGAACTGGACGATCTTTAAGGTCCCTTGTAACCCAAACCATTCTGTGATTCTGTTATTCTGGGCAGATATCTTGAGGAAGGGGGGGAAAAATGAGAACACTTAATCAATGATGGGAAGTGCCATGCAGGACTGCTGCTCTGCCAGCCTGGAGCTCGCTTTCAGACCCCTGAGAACATGCAGGAAATTATTAATGATTACCTAGTAATTATTTTAATTGCATATTAAATCTCTCCTGTGTTGTATGAAATGCATTAACAGCATTAAGGAGCGGCTTGTGAAGTGTAAGCAGCAATAGCCAGCTGTAAGAAATTCTGATTTCTCCTCTGCTTTCCTCTGTCTTTCCAGGGAGGTGGTAAAGAAGGAAGCCACTCATGGAGGCTGAAGGTAGGGAAAGAGAATTTTGGGTTGCCCCAGAGCTGTGCACTTGCAGTTTTATGGCCCCAGCACTGGCAGTGTGAGTAATTTCATGCTTTTTGGAGGGAAGTGATACTTTTAGTCTTTGTATTTCTATTTTATAGGCCAGAGTTTCTGAAATGTTTCACCCTTGACAGGTTTACGAACCTGATATCTTTCTTTCATATTTAGTTGTGTTCATGCACAAATTACCTAATTCCAGTCACACCAACACTGACATTACACCCTTGCTTTGCTCTCTGGGTTTGAATATTTATCTTCTCCAGTTTGTACTGTTGCAAAGAACTGCCTTTCCAGCCCCCATGGGAGAAGCTGCTGCCTTCAGCAAGGCTTCAACATATCCAGGAGAGTCTGGAGACAGCCCCTTCCACAGGGACACCAATAAAGGACATCAACATTGTCACCCCTGGACTTCCCTCCTGACCCTGCAGGTCCCTGCGAGCCCTGGAACATCTATGGACCACACAAAGCTCACAACACCAGGGAGAAAATCTGCATCTCTTCAGTGGGGAACAGGATCTGGAATGAGGGGCCCTGCAGCAAGCAATGGGCAGCTTCCAGTTTCTCCAGCACAGGCATGGGCCAGGATTTCTGCTTCTGCACTGCCTTCCAGGAGCCAAAGATGCAAGAGAGTCTGGCCAGAGGACAGCATAAGAGGGACAGCCCTGGCACACTGAGGAAAGTAAGACTGGAAAACGTGGGGGATGAGGACCATCTCTGCTGGGGCTCCACAGAGCTGCCAGCCCCTCTGACTGGGAGCATCCCAGGCTTTGTCAAGCTAGCATGGAGCTAGTGGATAGCAGTGGCTTTGGATCAAACTGCATTTTCCCAGTGAAAGCAATTTTGCTGAATTTAGACTCTTTAATTTCAGCAATACTCATCAGAGGCTCTTCATCCTGATTACAATGTTCATCTCCAAAAGCACTATTTCCACAGAAGTGCTGATTAATGTTATCACACCAACAAGGTTTCAGAAATGAAAACACTCTGGAGAAAAGTTGTCAAGATCCCATCACCTCAAGATGACTGCAGATGCAATGGAACCCCTGAGTTACAGGATGGGGACTCCTTCCTAATCCCAGAGGGCTAAAAATGATCTCTGTGATTCCCTGGATGACAGATACCTTCAGGCAGAATTCTGTGATCAAGCTTCCTTCAGATAAAGCACTGCTTTTATCCTGGCAGCTCCACTGCTCTGGGTGAATCTGGCCATCGTTTCACAGCAGGGGAACAAATCAAAATATGGGATCTCCTTTCTGATCAGGACAAAGGAGCATCAGGCCATAAGCCAACTGTAAAGTTTAAAAGTTTCTCAAATTCACAATATTCAACCATTCAGGGCTCCAAAATCCCCTCTGGCTCAAGGACGGTTGGCAGAGCTGTGCTGGTGACATTCAGTCGTGGCTGAACCAGACCTTCCTCTGGGTGGTTTGCTGTGATTAGAAGTGTGAATCTCCATTCTGTCTGCCTTGCTCTTGCCTGCATCCATCATAAGACTGTGAACATTCTGAAACCTTCAACTGTTGTGTTACTACACTTCTGTCATGTTTGCTTCTGTTTTCTGGGACAGGTGCCGTTTCTCTTTTGCCATAGCAGCTTTGCCATGTGCATCACCAGTGAGAAAAACAACTGCTTTCCCTCCATGCATTATAGCTGCACCCAGAAGAATCCTATGTAGCTGTACCAGCAGAATCAGACACTTCTGTCATAAGTGCCTCCATACCTCCAGTGACAGACAGATGTTGCCCCATCAATCCAAAGGGACACAACAGCAGTCAACAAACTCACACCATTTCTGCTTTGCACAGGAATGAACAAGAACAGAACAAGATCAAACCCAGTTTCTGCTGGCAGACTGAGGTTCCAGTTGCTAATGCACCAGGCAGCTGTGAAGATATGGGGAGATTTCCACAGGAAACCCTTTCCCTGCACAGTCCCTGTGTGCTGGCTGTATAAACAACTGGACTGCAAGATCGGCCAAGGCCTGAGGCTATCAGCTCTGCTGGGTTTGTAGGCAGAGGCAGTGAGCTGGACCCAGCCAGCAATTCAGCAGGAAAGCCATGCAAGCAGAACCTTGAACTTTCCACTTTTTGCAGGTTGAGAATGATTTTTTTTAATTACCCAGACTCATACAAATTAGACATATTAGAGAGATGAGCAATCACCAACTGCAAGTTTAACAAGAGCAAGTGTTGAATTCTGCACCTGGGATTGTACAGCTCTGGATGTACAGACTGGGGAATGAGAGGCTGGAGAGCAGTGCCATGGAAAGGGACCTAGGGATCCTGGTCCATGGCAAGCTGAACATGAGCCAGCAATGCCCTGGCAACCAGGAGGGCCACCTGTGTCCTGGGGCCATCAGGGACAGCATGGCCAGCTGGGCAAGGGAGGGGATTGTCCTGCTCTGCTCTGCACTGGGGCAGCCTCACCTCCAGTGCTGGGGGCAGCTTTGGGTGCCAGGATATAAAAAAGACATTGAGGTATTAGAGAGTGTCCAAAGGAGGCCACAAGGGTGGGGAAGGAAGCCATGTGAGGAGTGGCTGAGGTCACTTGGTCTGCTCAGCCTGGAGAGGAGGAGACTGAGTGGAAACCGCAGTGGGGTCTTCAACATCCTCACTGGAGCAAGTGGAGGGGCAGGTACTGATTTCTTCTCTCTGGTGACCAGTGACAGGACTTGAGGGAAAGGCATGCAGCTGAGTCAGGAAAGCTTTGTGTTGGGTATCAGGAAAAGTTTCTTCACCTGGAGGGTGTTTGGGCTCTGCAACAGGCTCCCCAGGGCAGTGGTCACAGCACCAAGCCTGACAGAGTTCAAGAAGCATTTGGACAACAACCTCAAGCATATGGTGTGACTCCTGGAGTGTCCTGCACAGAGCCAGGAGCTGGACTCGATGACCCTGATGGGTCCCTTCCAACTCCACGTACTCTCTGACTCCATGGTTCTATGAATTTAAGAGAACAGGGTTGTGTTTGGGCAGCACACAGGAACATCAGAGAGGAGGAAGGTGAAGAAGTGGCTTAGACCGCAGCGGTGGTTAGGGAAGAAAATAAAAGTGTGTTGATTCTCCCCAGGTCCCTCAGGGGCAGCTGGACAAAATTCCTGTGCACTGTACAACCAGCAACTCCTGTTTGCCAAGACCCACTGCAGGTATGAATTTCTGCTCCTAGGCTCATCTTTTGATGTCATGTTTGCAGATCTCCCTTGCTGATCACGATGAGAAAATGAGAAACAAAGGGACTGTTTAATGCAGAATGTTCCCTCGCTGGTAACCAAGTGTGCTGTCCTTTACAGACTGTTTGTCTCTGTTTGTGCTATTGTACCAGGGTTTCTTGGCTTGCCTCGCATAGTTTCCGTGGTGCGTTGGTTCTTTTGAAGCAGATTGTGTTACATAAAGCAGCTCGGTAGAATGGCGCATGAATGGTGCCACCGTCCCCCTGCCCTGTGCTCCGGGCGCACGGAGCGATGTGATGTGGAGGGGAGATGATGCTCCTGTCACAGCCAGCTCCGTGCAGCCTCGGAGGGCTTTTATCCGGCAAATGACGGGGCTATCAGCACCTGATCGGGTGTAAATGGCTGCAGCCCCTCATGACAGGCTGCTCTAGGCCAACAAATTAAAAATAAAATAAAAAAAAAATAAAGGAAAAAGGCAGGAGGATTTTTTTTCTCCTTGCTTGGAAAGCAGCAGTTCATTTTTTTTTCCAGCTGTGGTTTTCGAGTTTCAGATGACAACCCAAATATTTTCACTGAAAGCAAAACTCTCAGGGAAACCCTCTGCCTCCTTTACTTTTTTTTTTTTTTTTTTTTTTTTTTTTTTTTTTTTTTTTTTTTTTCCAAAAGCAAAACTTTCAACAAAATTTTTGAGCACATCCAGTGTTAAAACATTGTCTGGATCCTCTGCTTGCTTCTGCTGGCTGGGAGTCTGGCCTGTTGAGACCTGAGGTTTCTAGCAGAGAATTTCAAAACTGTCATTTCTCTGATGTTTTAAATAAATGTAGGCAGCTGTCTCAGCCATACATCTCCCCTAGCCAAAATATTGTTCATTCCAAGTGGATTTGCTCCATTATAAGTTGCCTACAAATAATTTTTAAAAGTGACAGTGTTTCTTAAATTATCTTAGCTCTTTAAATATTGAAATGCATCAAATATTAATGCTTAGCAATTCAGAGTATCCTTAGTCCTGGTTCCTGCAATATTCTGTTCAGCATTAGAGCCACGTTCTGCCCGCTCTGGGATCTGAAGAGGGGGTCCTGCCTAAGGGGAGGCTCATGACCACCACCCTCAGGAGCTGGTGCCCGGCCCCAGGGGTGTTCCTTGGAAGGGGGAAATGGGGAAGGCTAAGAGCTGGGCTGGTTCCAGCAGGAGTGAAGCCAAGGAGTGAGCAGGCACAAGCAGTGCCAGGAGCAAACATGGACTGGTGCAAGCACCATCCAAACACGCTGCTGGTGGCCTGCCTGGTCCCCAAGGCCAGCAGAGCAGCTCTGGAGTGAGCTGGTACCACCAGACCCATGCTCTGGAGTGAGCTGGTACCACCAGACCCATGCTCGTGGGCTTTCCAGCTCCTCTTTGGCCACAGAGCCCTCAAAGCTACATGCAACTTGCAGCCCATGTAGCTGTTTGTGAATTCATGAATATCACAGTGCTGTGATCCTCATCCCTTCACCTGCAGAGGCAGCTCTGTCAGAAGACAAGGAAGTGTGAGATATAAAAAAGCACTGCGTGTGGATTTGGCATGTCACAGCTGGAAAAGCTGCACCTGCAGAAGCCCGAGTTCAAATGAACACAGATAATATCAGAGCAGCTCGTCCTTTTCTCCCAGCAGAAACCCCAGAACAAAATTCAGGTCTTGTCTTTTATAAGCTGAGGAGAAGGTCTGACTCAGCTGCCTGGAGTATCTCATCTGGGGATGCTGATATGCCATTCTGCATGCACGTTCCCAGGCTGGTGTCCAGTGGAAGGGAGCTGGGGAGATGAGACAGGCTCCCTGACTTCTGTATCTACAGCTCCCATCCAGGAAACGGGAATTTTCACAACTTGTTCATCAGCACGTTTTCTGCATGGCAGACTGCCCCAGACTCTGATCCTTAGCAGTGCCACGAGGCTGGCAGCCAAGCAGATGAATTGTCAGGGAATCAGCAAGAGGCTTTTGATGGATTCCCTCTTTCCTTACTCCCACCCCACCTCAGCTCACCCCGTGGCATTTGAGGCTCAGCAAAATCAACATGTTCTTCTGGAACATTTCAACTTTGACTAATCAGGAGAGTTTCTGACAGAAAAATGTTCCACTGGAAAATTTTTGACCAGCACTAATTAGCATTTTTTCTATTAGCTTTGTCCTGAAGGCACAGTAATTTATGCCTTGGTGAAATAAACAATCACTAAGAATTGGACACTCCCCAGGTTCAGGGCATATTTGCTTACCCTAAACAGAAAAAGTCTTGTTTGCTTGCAAAACTTTACATACTTAACACAAGGAAAGAATGACTGCCTGACTTTCTTGTGCTTTACCTGGGCACAGGCCCAACTGCATTTTAATCACTTTGCTTTAAAAAAAAAAGGGGGAAGTAGTGGATTTTCACTTGCAGAGCAGTAAGGTTCAAGCAGCACTGGAGACAAGCCATGGATGTGCAACAAGAGCTGCACCACACTCAAAGAGCTTGAAGGTAGTCACAAGAAACAAAAGGAAGACAGAAAATGTCACAGGTGCCCAAGGAGTTCAGATTTCCTTCCTATTCCTCTACCATATGTCCTAAACTGAATTTCTCACTGAACCACAGGATAATTAAGGTTGTGAGGGAACTCTGGAGGTCCAGCCCCTGCTCAGAGCTGGGCTGGCTTCCACATGAGATCAGGTTGCTCAGAGCTGTGTCCAGCTTTCCCAGCGCTTCATGCCACATAAATGCACCTGAGCTACACATCTGAATGTGCTGAAGCCTGCCCATCCATCCCTTTTCCCCAGAAAGCCTTCATTTTGGAGCCCTGTGCAGGCCAAACGCAGAATGACAAGTCCCAGGCGGTCTTTGGGAAGCGGCTGCGAATGCTGGGCAGATGGTGCAGCCTTTGCTGCAGTGAGAATACAGCTACAGGGTCTCCCAGGAAAGCAGCAGCTATATTTAAATCACTCTTACGAAATCCACATTGATATTCATAAAAGACACTTCAACACCTCTTTGGTGGCTCGGAGCTGCAGCACACAGCATGGGGAAGAGCACACATGTTCTGAGACCAAGGCTTGCTTTCATTTTGTGGCTGCAGCCTTGATAGCGGCAGGCAGAGAGCACAAATAGCACAAAAAAGCACAACCTCCTGGAGCACAGTCCTGGACAATCAGCATCTAATGCTGTGGGAGAGCCTGGGGAGGATTTTCCCCAGGAAGGTGTGCGGCCCTGGGATGGGACTCAGGTGTTGGGGGGCTCTCAGAGGGGCCAGGCTTCAGCAGAGGAAGCCCCACCACCCTCACCTGGCACAGACACAGCATCCACCTGATCCATCCTGATCCAGCCCTGCATCCACCAGTACTCCTGCAAGTCCAGCTGGTGCCAAGCCTGGCAGAGCTGCTGATGTTCCCTGCATGTCTCACCACCAAAGGTGGCCTTTATCCTGCTGGTCTGCTTGTTTTAGGGAGGAGGAGAGAAGTCAGCAGGCACAAAGGTCAAAGGTGCTTTATTTCCATCTCCCTGCGGCCCTCTCGGTGCTTGGCAACACGGCTGTCTGCTCTTTCTTTTGCTTTAGGAAAATGCCTTTCACCTTATCACCACCCTGATACAAACTTCACCTCTCCCAGCAGGGAAGAATGGAAAAACCTCTTGATGGAAAATCTGAGAAGCTCTTTGGCCACTCTCTGTGGGGAGCAGAGTTTAAGGGGGGTGGTGTCACCCATCTAGAGGGTGACACGGCCACTGTGCCAAAAGGCAGATCAAAGCCAGAAAACAGCCTACTGCCTTGTCCTTGTAGCTACTGAATTTCTCAGTGAATTTCTTTGTCATGTTATCCTCAAAGCCACCTAGGTTTTTCTTTGGCACTGAAAACCACAGACACCTGTGGTTTTCAACATTTTCCTCACAGAAAGGAGGACACTGAGGTTTTTCTCGTGCAATGAACTGAGGTTTTTCTCATCTTAGCCCATTTTTGTTGGCCTTTAGACCTCCTAGGAGCAATACCTAAAGTCAAGACGTTTGTGAGACGCAAATACACTCACGTGTGAGTGCCAAACCTTGTTTATTTTTTGTGCTGCTTCATGGCAGCTTCATGTCCATATGTGGGCAACCTAGTAAAGCATAGAATGAAAATCACATTAATAACCCCAGAGGAATCAGAAGCATTATTCAATATTTAAAATTAAGCAGGAATCCAAACACTTTGCTGAATCATGTTCTCATTTGCATTAGAGCACAGAGCTCCTGAGTCACCAGGTGTGTCTAACATGAAGCAAAGGTGATATTCCTGTTCAAGCACCTTCCTAGGATGAGCTTGGCTCCTGCTCTTGAAAGGCTGGAGAAACTCCAGGGCAAATTTCCAGAAGGGATTTTTCTCATCCCATTCCTCTGCACAACCCCAAACCACAGGGGGCTGTATACAATACAGCCACTTGGAAATTTTACTGAAAACTGGAGGGTCCCCTTGTAACTACTTATCTTCTCCAAAAGACTCCTTTTGCTGCCTGTTGCATGCTTCCATAGGCCTTCAGCTTGCTCTGGGATGTGCTCTCAGGGAGGCTGTCTGCTCTGGGTGCTGGGAGATGCTGGGAATCTCCCCAGGTCCCCATTTGTACAGACACTCCCATGCACATTCCCTCCAGCTTCTGAGACAGCAAACAGCAGGAGTCAAATATGCCACTTGGAGAGGCGTTTCTAATTGGGCAATTTGTTAATGTAGAAAATGTAGTTTACCATTAATTGTAAAGGTGGAGCTGGTGAGCTCTTTTAAAAACTTTTCTTCCGCCTGGTGTTCAACAGATGTTTAGGAAAAATCTCAAACAGTCAAGGTCATTGGTGTGTGGGAATATACAAGGAATTTCCATCTCCTGCAATGAATCAAAGCCACCATGTTTGAGGATGCCATTTTCCATGCAAGTGCCTTAATAGGGACACCTACATTCAGCCTTAGATATCTTAAGTCTCTCTGAGTATGACTTTGACCAGTTTTCTTTTATCCAGAGAACCCAGCATGAAGCAATTGATTAGCTGGCTAATATCTCTGCCACTATAACAAACAATAATAAAGACATCTATTTAATGTTTCCCTTTCACTGGAGCCCTTAACATTTCCATTTGCACAGCAAAGATTACAAAGGGCAGAGTTAAGGGTAATTATTTGACTTCTTTCCTGACCTCCTGTGCCACAGGGCTCCCTCCCATTTTTGTTCTTTATCAGCCCTTTCTGAAACTGAAATCGAGGAAGCAGGAAAGTACCTAGAAAGATAGAGAAAAGAGCAAGGAGTGATCTATTCATAAATAGATCTGCAGGAAGCTTCCAAACTGCAGCTTCTCCCTTCATAGTTTCAGGCATGTCCCACGGTGGCTACTGTAATATCAGAGGAATGCTTACTCCTGCTACTGCTGCTAATCTGGGAGCAGTCACGTGGCTCAGCTGTATTCTCTGTCTCCAAAAATTTGACTTTTAACCTTCCTTTGCTACAGACATGATGTATATTTCTTTGACATGATTCCAAGTAGCAAACATGCAAAACTCTGACCTATAAGCAAGGCAAATGGAAAAAAAAAAAAAAAGATATTTATGAGAATAAAATTATGTGAGCCTGCGGGAAGGGGAGAGAAAAATCTGCCTGGGTCATTTCTGTTTGCTTTCCCCTAGGAATAACTTTGGGAAAAACAGCAAAATGTTAATCTGTGGAGAAAGAAAAAAAAGAAAAGGTGTCCTGAGGTGCAATTAAAAAAAAAAAAAAAAGAAGAAGGAGAGCGGCAGCAAATGTAATTATTTATTCGCGCTCATTTACGTGTCAGATGAAGCTGAAAGCTGCCAGATAGCTTCTTTTCGACAGCTTGGAGTTACTGTTGGGAACAGATCCATGTATGGAAGCGAAAGCAGAAAAGCATAGATAAGCTGAGATCCAGCTATGCAAACCATCTTTAGAGACACTTAAAGGACAAGCACCCCAGCTCCTTTCTTTCTGGTAAATATAGAGACACTATCATATGAGGGCTTTTTTCCATTCTGCATGACCCACAACTGCTGAGCCTCGGCTGGGGTAAGTGAAGAGCGACTCAGGCATTTCTTGGGAACACCTGGGGATTCGGTTGGACTGACATCCTGGGAAAAGCCGTAAATCTGGGGCAATGGGATGGCTCCAAGAGCTGGATAATGGTTAAGCTCTCTGAGTAGGAAACATGACATGTAACTGCTCTGCCGCTGGAGGGACAGGAACTTTCCAAGTGTCTGAAGGAGGCAAGAGAAAAATGTTGGAAAACAAGAGTTTTTTCACTCAAGAAGTGGATTCACAGACTGGGTGATGATAGAGCTTCAGTGGGCAGGAAGGATCAGTGGTGGTTGCCAGTATCAGAGTGTCTCCATGTTTCTATTTTAAAAAATTTATTTCAAAAGTCAAGGGCTTTTTCTTCCCTGCTCTGCACTACTTTCGTTTTGAGAAACATGTTTCACTTGGGTTGAGCTGACTGGACATTAGGAAGAGCTCGTTGTAAACGACTGTTGTTTTTCTTGGCACTTAAAGGCAGTTTCCCAATGTTTCTCTGTAGATTTGAGGTTGATTACATCCTGTGCAAGGATTTTTGGTTCAGTTTTAACTGCCATTGCAGTGTTGTGAAAGTCAGCTCCAGCAAAACCAGCTGTGTGCTGTTGTGAATATTTCCAAAGTACTGAAGTAATAGGTCTCCTTCAAACTAGCACAGAAATGTGTCAGCTCTGGGAATTGGGCACTGTCACAAAAGCAGAGTATAGCCTTGGCAGAGAGGCTTTCTTCACCAAGTGTTTTGTTAAAAAGAACACAAAAAACCTTTTTATAGCCTTGGCTTAAAATCTGGTTGGTATACAGTGGTACAGTTAAACATGAGGTTTTTCTTTAAATGCTAGTGAATGGCTTTGGGCTAACATTTCCTCTGTTTTCAGGTGTTATAACATTGTATTCATAGTCCCACTGCAAAGTTCTAGGTAAAGCATTGTCATTTTTCAGGTGGTTAATAGACTGGAAAAAAACCATCAGAGCAGGTGAAGTGCAATTATACAGAAAGAACTGAAAATAATATCAGGAGTATGATTGAAATTGTAAGAGATTTCCAGAAATATGAAGGATGATCGTAAAGGGAAATCACTCGACCACAAATGTCCTAAACATTTCCATTCATGAATGAAAATGCCTTCCCTTGTCCTTACATAAGAAGAACATAATGGAAGTGTTTGCTTGTAACCCCATAGTAGAGTCTGCACTTGAAAGGGCCAATACCCTCATCTTCCCTTATTTGGCCAGCATCTCCACAGATATTCCCACTTTCCTCAGCTTTCACCCTCACTGAAATACACATCTTGTCTTTGTCTGGTTTCCTTTGTCTGTGCTAGGCAAACTTTGATTCTTTTGAGAGGTATCTTTTAAACACATGCCACCTGCCTACAGGAATGCTAACACAGAAATCAGTCTTTAAATAATTGGGGTCAATAAATAGCTTTTAAATTGCTAGTGAGTCACTAACCAATAAACCTTTTAGCTGCTAATGCTATGAAATAACATTTCTGCATTTCATTCTTACTCACATTGCTTCCATTTTCTACTGGATATGGTCCTGGTTCATAGGTTGCTGAGAACCTGCTAATGTCAAAAATTTCTTCCTCAATTTTTCCTTTTTCTCCCCAGACTGTGAGCTTTCCCTTCCCCAAGAGACACAAAGACAGCTGATACGTGTGTGGTCCCCTGAGCAGGGCGTTACCCGACAGCTGTGCTGGGCAGGCCAGGAAGAGGATGGCAGGATGGACCTGGAAAAGCTGGGACTTATTTAATTTGCAGTTTCCATTTGGTGCAGGGCCTGGGGCAGTGAGGCCTGGTTGACAAAGCCCTGGTGGCATGAGTCATCTCTTGGTTGCCAGCCCCAAGGCAGACTTGCCCTTTATGCCCCCCTCCCTCTATCAGGAGCACATTAAGGCATTAGCGCTATCACTAATATTTATTGCTCTTATCAGTGTGCTGGCTGCTGTTAGTATTTACTATTGATTAGCCAGGGGTACGGCTGGGATGTGTTCAGCCCCTTGAGTGCAGCGGGTGGGATGTCACTGAGAGACCCCAGCCGTGAGTGCAAAGAGCCCCACGGAGCATCAGCGATAGTATCACTAACATCTTTTACAAGGGACTAGTCATTAGGAGCGCTGCAGTCTCCGAGCATCCGCCGCGAGGTCCTCCCACGCTCCATTCTCTGCCAGAGTGCAGGCAGGAGAGGGGGAAGGGGGAGCTCTGCTCTTTCTCACCATCAGCCTCAGCAAGGCTGGAGCTCAGTCGGGGCAGCACTACACACACCAGGAGGGAAGGACCAAGGGCAAAGCTGAGCTCTGTGCCTATTCCTGCTGGCCTCTGGCAAGGGTAAAGCTGTCCTCGCCCCAGTGGCACCTGGAGGGAGCAGGAGTATGTTCTGTGTCTCATGAAAGCAGCCAAGGCACACAGGACTTCTAGATGCACCGGTGGCTTCTGCTCCCAAACCTTAGTGGCTTTAAAAAAACCAAGCCAAACACAGCTGGGTTTCAGACAACACATCTGAAGAAAGTCTTTGCACCGGGCATCCACAGTGAGTCCCTGAATTCAGACTTTTGTGTGAGAAGGCAAAACCACCTTTGTGGTTTACAGTGTGCCCAGGAAGAGAGCATCCCCAAAAAGAAATCAGCAAGGAGAGCTACACCCTGAATTCTCTCAGTAAGAATTTTGCAAAGTGGGTATGACTTGAAGTAAGCCCACTGCATATTCTCCTCCTCCAGACACCTCAATGGTTTTGTGGAAGGATGATGTTTGGACACCATCTCTGTCGTTTTTCTAGGAAGTCAGAAGATTGGAGCACATTCTGAGGACATGCTGACAGACTGATCCACTTCTCTGGCCAGATGCACACTACTGCCTATGTCCTAGCAAAATGGGCTTTGTGCAATGGCTCTGCCTGCTCCTAGCCTGGAAACCTGCAGACCCATTTGCCAATTGAAATCTGATTTGGAATTCGGGAATTCAGGCCTCTTCAAAAAAAAAAAAATCTGAACATGTCCAGCTCTCTTTGGTTTTCTCACAAAAACAAAATCTTCCTATTCTTACAGGAAGAGGAAACAACAGCACAGCTTTAAGTAGTGGTGGTGTTTTCTGACAATTGACAAGTAAAGCAGGGAATTTATGAGCAGACATTCATTCTGGAGTTGATCCTTGGGGGAACTCACTTTTATTCTGGCAGCATATAGGGGAAAAACAGCAACAATGCAGTAAACCTGGAGGTCTTCAAAACTCAGTTTATTCCTATTTAGGGCTCCAGCCGTCACTGTTATCTAATCATAAATCTATTCTTATTGCATGGGGTCACTACTGCAGGGCAAAGATAAAGTTATTTTGATTTCCATTATTCAATATATTTGGATTTCTTTTATATTTTATGCTGAACTTCCTCCTAAGTTTGGGATGTTTGTTTTTAGGATCTTTCCCAAATCCTTGGAATGCTGAACTCTGACGTTGCTATCATAAAATGCAGGTTTCCATTTGTGATGTCTCCAGCTGAGTCTTTTCCAGAGACATGAGGGAGAGGGAAGGAGGGGAGAGGGAGAGATAGGAAGGGAGAGGAGAGGTGAAGAGGGAGGGAGAGGGATGAGGAGAGGGAGAAGGGAGTGAATAGAAGGACAGTGGTAAGCAGCTACTGTTCTCTCCGCGCTCTCTCTCGCTTCCTCTCCGCCGCCTACTCGCCTCGCTCTACTCGCCGCGCATCTCCCCTACGCTCTCCGCTCCTCTGCCTCTCCATCTCCCCCTCCTCCTCTCGCCTCTCTCGCCTCTCCTCTCCTCTCCTCTCGCCTCTCCTCTCCGCTCTCTGCCTGCGCCGTCTCCCTCCTCTCTCTCCTCGCCGCTCCTCTCCTCTCCTCTACTCTCCTCTACGCACTGCAAGCGCCTTCCTCGTCCACGAGCGCTCCCCTCTGATCTTTCTTCTCCCTTTGTGTCCTTTCTGCCTCGAAGATAGAGATAAGAAGAGAGAGAAGAAACCATGTCACGCTGGAGGAGGGATGCCACATGCAGTTGATTGATAGGGCGACAGGGTGGGCATAGGAGAAGGAAAATGCTAACAGAATTGGTATTCTGCAAAATGTGAGCATTGGGTACAGGTACAGTGGGAAGACCCATTTGGATTCCACTCAGCTTAACAATGATTAATGACTTATCTCTAAATAACCAAAAAGGACGAATGCTCAGGAACTTCTTCTGCCACAGAGAGCTGTTCAGGTATAGATTTTTCCCTGCCAGGCAGGAGATTCAGCACTTGGGTTGCTTTACTCCCCATGGGAACAAAGTGCACTGAATAGTATATAAAATCCCTTTCTTGCCATCAGTCCCCTAGGGCTCTCAAGCTCTGCTCAGGATGGATTTCACCAGAAGTTTTGTCCCTGTGGTATTTCCCAGGTTATCCCACAGACCACAGTGTGCCCTGGAGGTTGCAGACTAATCCTGCATGACACCACCACACATCATTTCCTGCTCTTCCAGAGAAATGTTCCTTCTTTCACTGGAACATCAATCTGGAGTTTTTTACCCTCTTATATAAGCAAAAGCAAGAAAATAGAGGAAAATGTAAAAATAACAAAACATGGAAAGTGCAGGAATGGGGCCTGCAAAACTATTGCTGCCTTTCCATGTCCCCCCAGGCAAAGATTTCCTTGAGTCCCTCTTGGAAACGCACAGGAAATGCTCCCTTGCTGTGCTTTAGGAATGGTATTCCCCAGTTTAATACTGCCACCAAAATCACTCTGTGCTGCTCCCTCTCCCCTCCAATTGGAGGCACAAAAGGCAAAGATCACGGGTCGAGACAAGAACAATTTACTGGAAACAGCAATGGGATAAGAGAATGAACGCTAACAGCAACAATACGGAATGTCAGAGGAGATAAAGAAAAAAAACCACTCACATAGAACCACCCCCCTGATAACAGGGGAATCTGATGGCTCCCCCAGCCACATTTTCTGCATCAGGAGGAAACCCTTGTGCCCAGGACAGTTTCTCTTCCCGCTGCTCCTGACCCTGTCAGGGGGTACAGAATAACTTTCCAGTCCCAACCATGTCCCCTTCTGGCTACTACAGCCCTGCAGATACCGAGGTCTCCCCGGCTACAGGGAGATCTCCCATCTCAACAAGCCCTAGGAAGCAAGGGACAGCACATGAGCTCAGTGGAGGTGATCAAGGGGCCTGGCCCACAGCGACTTGGGCATGGTTTCAGCCTCAGGCAGAGAAGCCTGAGGAGTCACGAAGCAGCTGATGGGTTGTGCATGTCCACCTAAGGCATTCTCCAACACCCTCAGGATTTCTGCAGGGGCCTAGGGTTTTGTGGATGAATGTATCTCTTGCCCTACAACTCCTCCACCCTTCCAAACCCACTTGGTTTGACACCTGTTTCTAAAAGAGGCAACCACACATCCCGGCTTTAGTGTGGGAACAGGGATCCCATCTCCTTGAAAGAGCCCCCTCCCAGCATCAGCGTTTGCCACATCCACACACTGGAGCAAGGAAGCAAATCCAAGGTGACAACTCCTTTCCCAGCCTCCAATTCCCAGCTTGCTGCTTGTACTGCAGCCTGGCAAGCAGGACAGGAGAATTATCCCGTGTTATTCTTTTGGCTTACAGGGAGGCTCCAAGCAGAGATCTTATGCCTCTGCCCTAGACGCAGCAATAAACTTCTGGATTTGCTGCTGCTGTGCTGAGACTGCCAACATGTACACAATAAAAGTAAAGCCTTCCTGTGGCCACAGACCACAACATGCTAGTGATCCGTGGTATTATCCTGTTATTTAGTGAGTCATCCTTGCTGCTGAAAAATACACACAGCCCAGTAAGTTGTTAACAATAGCACTGGATGTGAGAGACTGGTGTTTGTTTTACTCCAGTGTAACTTATTCCATATGGTCCTTTAAAGCATGCTAAACGTTACATTGCTTTGGGCTGCCAACTATCATTTCAAGATGAACTCACAGATCTAGAACATAGCTACTTGAGGCAAGGCTCTGAAAGCATTCTCTGTCCAGGAAAAACGCCCAGCTTGGGAGCAAGACAGATGTTGGGGATTGCTCTATCTTTATCTGGATAAGCAGGTCCCCACTTTTATTGAGTGGCCACAATAGTGATGTTTACTGCTGCTCTGCTGCCTGCTATGACATCTTTCAGATGTAAGCCACATGCACAGGGCAGAAGCTGTATCCTGGCCAAGGAGATAAGTTTAATTTCTAGCATTTACCTCTTATGCATGTTTTTCCAAGTTGCTGATGAACCAATTATTTGTGGAATCCTAGTATGTTTTCCAAATCTCCTTGGTAGCCTTAATTCATGAGAAAAATACTGCAAAAAGGGAGACATGCAGCTGTGAGAGGTGTCCTCACTTCACTCTCTGACTACATTACTCAAAGGTTTAACACAACAAGGTCCAGCACCACAGTATCCTTGTGTTCCTGCCATCTTCTATCCTGGACTTAGCCCACAGCACTGCTTGGAAAACAAACACATTAAAAAGTTTTTCTTGTCACCAGGGGTGTTCCCCAGGCCTCAATATCAGGATGAGTCCTGTTTATTTATTTAGGAAATGGTGGAATCACCATTCCTGAAGGTATTGAAAAGATGTGTAGATGTGGCTGCTGGGGGACGTGGTTTAGTGGTGGACTTTGGTGTGTTAGGTTAACAACTGGACTCATGATCCTAGAGGCTTTTTCAACCTAAAACATTCTGTGATCCTCTTTTTTTAGCCAATGGTTGAAGAAAAGAGATGCTCCACAAAGCATCTTTCTTGATAAGTGGGAGATTTGCCTTTTGGCTTGAGTTGATGTGATCCAAAGTGAAGTTTTAAGAGCAAGACTAACTGACACTTAGATTTTTTTAGAGCCTTGCTGATAACCTCACCCTTCCCCTGAAGTGTGACATGTGTCCAAATTAAGCTTGACAAAAGAGTTAATCTTGAAGGTTCTCTGCTGTGTGTGTACAAGGACCATGGAGATGTGTATGGGGATCATGTGAAGGAGAATGGTGTGTGTGGGATGTGAACCTTTCATTATCAGAGAAGAGAAATCTTTGTACTGTTTGCCACTGAAAATCCGCTCAGTGGGCAATGATTTGTCTGTTGTCAGTCATCAGGTAGGATTCAGGACAAACAGTGATTATTTTAGAAAAATTACTCAGACCCTTTCTAGATGCTTAAAATCTCCAAAATAAATCACCAAAGACCCACCTGAAGATCCATAATTTGGTGAGAGTCATTGCATTTTCAGAGGCCGGGACAAGTCTGTCTATACGTGCATAATCTTCATGTGTACCTGGAAAGGGCTTTAGGGTGTTAGAATGCCTGAAGATGTACCTCCACAATAATGAACTAAAAAAGTATGCAGCCTTTTACCCCTAATTTCAATGTTCTTACCTTAAAACTAACCAGGCAGACTATTTTGAGCATGGCTTGAGGCACGGACCTAGAAGATTGCTACAAAACAATAATTACAAGCTGTGCCACTACTGATGTTTTCTAGACATTTTCTGTCCCTGTTGATGAGAACATGCCAAATTTTAACATTTGAAACACATTCTGGTTATCTTGAAACGTGCCTTGATGTATGCAGCTTATGGAAAATCACACAGCAAGACAAGTTTGAAGGCTCTAACCATAATAAAGTTGATGTTTTGCCAGCACAGACGCCCTGCCTTATCCTGAGCTCTAACTTCATTTTTTGTCATTTGACCCATGTCCCTTCTTTTGTGGCAGTGTCTTATGCAGACACTTCACTTCAGCAGGGTCTTGGCCACACAAAGCCATCTGCAGGAAAGCCCTGTGCTGAGTCAGGCTCTTTGAGGAGCTGGGTGTGTGCTGGATGTGGCAGATGTCAGTGACCTGGCTGACTTCAGGTACAGCCTCACACCTGCACTGCCGTGGTGGTTTTGTATAGGAGGTATTTATGGCAGTGATGTAAAGTTTTTGTGCAATTGACAATTTGTTTGAACTACCAAGAAGTTGTATATGCTTGTGGGAAAAATACGTGTTAAAGATGGAAGAAACCTGTGAATTTTTTCTTTTTTTTCTGGTTGGTAAAGAAGTTACACGGCTGGCCCAGACCTTGTTTTGGTTAGGTTAGGCTGGGCAGCCCCTGCTGTGGGCACTTTCTGGGTTTTTCTAATTAGTTGCTGAATAAAGGGAGAGGAGAAGTTATAAGCTTCTTTCTTTGGTGTGTTACTGCTGAGTTTTAGTTTAGTTACTAAGATCTTTGTTACTTTTCTTTAGTTGTAACTTTGATCTGTAAGGTACTGAGCCTGGCTAGGGTTAAGTGACTATTTGTAAGCCCTGGATAAGACATTAACTTTTTTTAGTGCTTCAATCTTCTTCTGAGTGAGGCAAAATAATAAAATATAGGCATATAGAAGAACAACATAAAAACACTGAAGTCAGTAAAGAAGAAGTCAAGTCCCAGATAAGAAGGATGAAGAAATGCCTTTAGTTTTAAGGTAAAATCCTCTTGTAAAAACAGGAAGAAAGACTCTTTTTCCCTACAACGCATGAAGGTATAAGGAAATAAAAGTGTTCAAATTATAGATATCAAACAAAGGCCTCCATGCTAAAGTAAGCAAATATCAAGCCAAGTGTAATCCTATGAGACATTTGAACAAAGAAAGAAAGAAGAGTAATGAAGGTCCTGTAACCCCAGGAAAGAGAAGAAGATTTCTGTTCCTAAACATGAAAATTATTTCAAAGATAGATAATGAGAAGTTTTACCTTTAAACACTAAACCAATACCCCATTAGTTTAAATACCCCATAAACACAGCTGTAAGAAAAGCTTATAGAAAGTGGGAGGGATTTCATGATTACAAATCTCCCTGGGTGGCTGTTATTCATGAAAATTAGGAGCCACAAAAGAACCGTTTTCTTGTGGAGAAGTCTCCATAACATTAACAAAAGAGACTTCTCTCCCTAAGCAAACTGCAGAAAGACCATTCTAAAAGTAGTAAACTAACTGAAATTTTAGGCATCCTTTCTTTACATTGTCATTAGGAAAGAAAAAGTTGCAAGGAGAAGAAAAGTGTCATAAAAGTTTTGTTCTAATTCTAATTACTCTTTCTCTTAGTTACTATTAATAATTTTTTTCTTTATACCCTTTTAAAATTTTAAACCTGCTTTACCTTTCTCCCAGTCCCACCCCACAATAAGAAATGAGTAAGTACATTCTAGTGAGTACAACAGCAACTGGCCAACACTAAACCCACCTCAGCTGCTCATTTCTCACGTTGCCATAATCAAGCACGCCGCTGACCAAAGGCCCCAGATCAGTCCTGGCTGTGTCACCTCCTTTACCTCATAGTTTGGTTTTGCCTCTTTTTTTCTTCCTGGGTTCTGCTTCTTTATCCAGTGCCTCTCCCCCAGACAAGCCAGTGATTAAGCTGGTACCCTGCCTTTGTTATCAGCAATGTTTCTCTTTCCTGCCATTTTTCCTGCTGCTGTCTAGTCAGTGCAGCTGCGGATCAGACACAGTCAGCTGCATGTACATCACCCCTCTTCTTACACTCTGCAGGTTCTGGTAGCTTCTCATACCTTTATTTCATGTTGTCAGACAGCCATAAGTCAGGGTTAACCAAAGATATTATTTTCATAGAATCACAGAATCACAGCATGGTTTGGGTTAGAAGGGAGTTTAAAGATCATTCATTTCCAAGCCCCCTGCTATGGGGAGGGACACCTTCCACCACACCAGCTGGCTCAGAGCCCCATCCAGCCTGGCCAGGAACACTTCCAAGGATGGGGCATTCACAGCTTCTCTGGGCAGCCTGTTCCAGTGCCTCACCACCCTCACAGTGAAGAATTTCTCATTAACATCTAATCTAAATCTCTTCTCTTTTAGTTTAAAACAACTAGCATTGTTCTGTCACTATCTGCCTGTGCAAAAAATGTCTCTCCCATGAACATATTGGCATGTGAATCACTCTCTCTTTTGTACACTTTTAAAATTAATAGTGTTGCTGTTACTGTTCATTTTCTTATCTCTCTGCTGTTTCCAGTAAATTGTTCTCATCTCAGCCCATGATCTTTGCCATTTGTGCCTCCAGTTGGAGTGGGAGCAGCACATGGCTTCAGTGGAGTATTAAACTGGGGAATACCATTACTAAACCACAATAGCCTGGAACAATACCACAAAACATAAGTGGGATTTACCATGGGCTTCAGAGCAGCAGTCAGCTCTCTCCCCTGGTGTCCTATGAGCTAAATGGCTCATCCACCCAGGAAATTGGCTGCCAGCCTGGGATGAAGGTTGGTCTGCTCTCAGGTTGTGTGAAATTGGATAGTTTTGCCACCTGGACTTTGCAAAGCTCTTCCAGCATGGCCCAATTTCCAAAGTTCTGACTCTTCAACAACACCAAATTTTTGTCCAAAGCCTAAAGGAATGTCTTCTTTCCTTTCAGCCTAAACACAACCTCGGTTTTCTCTCTGTGATATGCTCACTGTCTTCTGATTGCTCATCTCAGATCTTTCTGGTGAAATGATGTTGAGAACTAGGTCACCTACACCTGTTCTGAGGTTTGCTCATCCTGATCTGAAAACCTTTCAGTGATAAAAGACACACTTGTCCCTCTTTAGAGACCACCCAGCTGCCCACACCATTCCTCTCACGGCTATAAAAAGTTTTTCCGTGTGCCAAACTTCAGTGTCCCTGCCTATAGTTTAACCCCCTGACTTCTTATCATGTCAACAGGAGGAATGGAAAGCATCCACTCTTTCAGATGTGCAAGGATATATGTCTCCTCTTGACTTGTCAGTTTGCATTCCTGCAATGTTTCCTCTTGAATCATGTCTTCGAGACCTCTCACCCCTCTTATTTCTTATGCAGCTGTTGCCTGCTTCCCTGATGCCATTGGTCATGTAAATACAGCTGTTATCTCTGGAATCCACTGATGGCACATAAAATCCAGGCACTGTTAGCAGCCCTGGCACAATTACCAAAACACCACCCTGGTATCCTGAGATGCAGGGGGCAGAAAGTTTCTGAGAGACTGAGGTGCACATGGAAGGGAGCTGGATGAGAAGGGAAAGCCTGGATTCCCATCAGGCCTGTAAGACACTGCCCTACCAAGCACACAGCTGCCTGCACACCAGCAAAGTGCTTCTACAGCCTCAGAACCAAAACACATTTCAGAGAAGCTGGGTACATCTCCCCAGAAGAGCAGAAGATTTCCTTAAGGGACTTGGGGATTTCTAACCGTGAGGCAGGTGGCAAAGGAGCATCTTCAATCATTTTAAAGCATCATCACAATCCAGAAAGACATGATAAAAACATTCAGCTCAGGGCAGTTTTTGAACAGGCCATGTTTGATATTTCAAGGGGGAAACAGTCTGGCACGTGAGAGCATGGAAATTTGAAAGGAGAATCCAGTCTTACAAATGGTGCAGTTTCATATCTCCAAACCCATAACCACTAAGCAATCAGGAAGTTACATCTGGTTTCCTTGTTTCTTGTTTTTTTTTTTTTTTTTTTGGTAAATTCTCTTTACATGCAGGGCTTCAATTCCCACATTTAGGGCATGCAGCAGTGATTTCTGCCTCAGCACTGCTCGAGCAGGCAGCACAGAGAGGATGAGCATTTTTGATTTGTGCATCTTCAGACAAAAACAGAAGAACTGGAGCAGACTGTGCCCAAAGAGCAAGATCTGTGTGTGCACCAGGGTGAGTCCCTGGCCAGCAGACTAAACTGTGGGGAAGGAAACTGGGAAAAGAACCCTGCAGCTGTCTCAGCTGTCCCAGGGGGAAAGTCAACCAGGAGCAAGGACACAGGATTTCTGCAAGGTGCCTTGGGAAGGCCAAGGAGCACAGAAATTCCAACCACATGGGTCCCTGTGGCCTAAAATTGACTGATAACAGCAGAGAACAGGTTCCTCTGTCCCCAGGACTCGAGGACTCGTCTCTGGCAGAGCCCTTGTGTGCTGGAGGGACACCTCGCCAGGCAAGGCCACTTGGAGGTGAAACAGAGCAGAGCTCGGTAAGTCAAAGCAGCAAGGAGCCAGGGAACATTTCCATTTCTGACCAGCCACCCTCAAGGACAGCAGATCAGAGCCCACTACAGAGAAGAAAATTTCCCTTCAGGAGAAATCATTGCACAGCCTCTCACCTAATGGCCCTGGCTTTTGCAAGGTGTTCCACCAGCCTTCTTGATCTAGAAGACATAAATAAAATATCAATACAATGCTTTGTGCAGCTGAGGCCAGTCACATCTCACTTTTAATAAAAAAGGCCATTTTCCCTGGAATACCCAGCCTTGCTGAGGGCTGGCAAACAGATGATACAGAGGAGGCCAAATCACTTTCACAACCAGGGGCCACAGCCAGAACCATGCACTACATCTGATTTGCCTTGTGCTCCCACTGGTAACTATGGGAACCTTGCTCATGGATCAAAGGAGGAATGGGGCCAGAGCTGCTGGGGAAGCCTCACAATCCCCAGTTTGCAGGACACAGCTCCCAGACAGTGCCACGTGGTACTTGTACTTCTGTTTTTCTGGAAGTCCCAGCTCCTGGAGTCATGTGATTACTATTTCAACACTCTTATGGGGTTTTTTAACTTGCTTCTGGTTGCCACGTCAATTGGAAAGCACCAAACTCCAGGGCTCAAGAGCAGAAGACAAATCCAGAGAACAGAATATTTGTTACTTTGTAATTCTGTACTTAAGGGAGATTATTTTTTGTTCAACCAAAATTTTTCCAGGCCTTGGAATGGTGGTGAAGGGAGCTGGAGTGTCAGCTGGAGAGTGCTAATGCCAATCTGATGGCAGTGCTACCCCAGGGCTGGCACGCTGCCCTTCCATGGCCCTTTGCAGGGAAGCAGCAGAGTCACTGGGCTATGGCTTTCACTGGGAGACAAATTTCAGTCAACCTTGCATCTGCATTTTGAGTCCCTGCGTTCTGAAGTCTTGTAACAGCAAAACAAATATTCATTGGTATCATGGTTTTGCTAGGGAAAGATGCTAAGGGACTGCCAGTTCAGCAGGGGACATCTGGTCCCTCATTTTCCAGTGATTCAGTGACTCCAGCTAGGAGCTGGTTTTTGCCTGAGAAGTGGGAGTGAGATGCTGGTGTTAGCGTGCACTCCTGATGAGACAACTGACAGCTGCCAGAAGGATTTTTTGTTTCCACCCCTTTGAGAAGAGTGAGGAGACAGTTTGCACCTTGTACATCTTTCACAATAAGCCCAGCTGCTGAAGTCATTCTGTGTACATATTGAAGTTTTCCTGTACATTCCTGGTGACCAGAAAACGAGTTTTTACCACAAAGAAAAGTATGACTATGAAGCAGAATTTCAAGAGAAGAACGTGCATCTTGTTTTTCAGCCTAGATGTTTGCAAAATATGTGCAACTCTCCCCATTTCCAAGCTTCCTAAATTCAAGTCCAGCCCCTCTAACTACTCTTTTCAGTGCCCATGCAGCAGGTGATTTCCAGTGCAAATATACTTTTGTGTCTGTTACACACAAGCAGTGCTCTGCAAAATTTGGCCAGTCAATGTTTCTTCCAGGAAAGCTCTCTCCCTAGCTGTTAAATGCTATGCTCATTAATTTGTGCTCTGGATTTATTGTTTAAACATGCATAAAACACAGCACAGAGCAAATCTCCAGGGGGAAGCTCTAAAGGGGCACAATCTTGGTTTCTCCATTTACCTCTGCAGGCTCTCCAAGCAGGGGAGTGACAGCAAATCACACACTACCCATTTCTCACAGGTGTGCCCAAACATTCCATCAAACACTGCCTCCTCCCCGGGTGCAGTCTGTACTCTCAGCTTTCCAGGGGAGAAGATCCTTTCACCTTTCACATCCAAGCCCCCTGGCTGGCTGATGGACAACTGTGATGCAATCAGACCTCCACGGGATCACTGGGGCTCACACTGCACCAGGTACTTGAAAACAGTTACAGAGGCACTGTCTAGAGAGCTCAAAGAGAAATATATTGATGTCCAGCACACAAAATTTCCCTTCCTACTTACTGCTGTGTCCCGCTCCATCTGCCACATTTCTAAATGCCTGATTTATCCTCCCAACACCAAAGGCTGGTTTGAAGGTGTCAGTGAAAGGAAGTGCTCAAATTGCTGGAAACGATGTTTCTAAGCATCTTTTTTAGAAACACCACTCTCCAGGGATCTCCAGGTCTCTGCCAAGAACATGCATAGGAGAGCCAGAGAATGTTCAGGGAGCGCATGCTCATGTCTGCTGCAGCAAGGAGCAAAGACAGATGGATGGCAAGCAGAGGTGACAACCCATCTGCTTCTGCAGGACCTCTCTGGCATCTCCTGAGGGACTCAAGGAAAACCATGACCAGAGATAACCAGCCAAAGCAGACTGACTGGTAATCCTCCAGCATCATCTGCGACCAAAGCATTCCACTGAGCAGATGTTCCAAAGAGGGACAAGAAATGGTGGTAGGACAGCTCCTTGGAGATGAACATGCTTTGGCTGGGCTGAGCATTGTCCTGACCTCTTGTCTCTTACAGGGAGAAATTTTTCAAGCAAAAAGTGCCAGGGGCTTTGTGTCCCCCTCCTCTAAACTGTGCATCAGTTCAGATGTCTTTTTTCTCAAGGCACAGCGCAGAGAATTGGCCTGCACCATTCTGTCCTGTGCTCAAGGCTCCACAGCCCACTAACCCCATTCTTTGCCAGGAGGAATTGCCTTTGTGCTCTGCACATGCAGACAATACCCAGAAACCTCCTCCAGCAACTGCAGAGAGATGCAGGCTGCTATCAGGGAGAGCTGTGGGTGGGCATGAATGAATGAGGGAGTGAATGAGCCGTTCACTACTACTGGCATGAGAATCTCCATGGTTTGGAGACGAGTCACCCGAGCTGTAAGCATGGCTGCAGTGGCAGGTGCTCACCTGCACGGCTGCAAAGAGTGACAGGCAGGTGGAGGTAGCTGGAGCAAGCAGCTGCCTCTCCCAGCACAGCGCAGGCTGCAGTCTGGAATGCTGGAGCACGGATGTGCCCACACGGTGACAGAAGTTGCTGTGTCAGGACATGAGCAGTCGTGCTGGGTTTTTGCCTAGAGCATCAGGCAGAGCGCAGGAGTGTTTGCTCAGCTCGCCCAGCAGATCTCACAGCCCATGCAGAGCTCCACTCTGCCACAGCCACCACTTCAGCTAGCTTGGCTGAGAAAAAGCAGGGTGAACCATGGCCACTGCAGTGGGTAGCAGTCCTGGAACACAGCACCTCCTCTCAGCAGCTGGACTCACTGTCTCTCCCACTCCCTGACTTCCACCGTTTCCTTCTGAGCCCATCTCTGCCTTTCTCTTGGAGGCTGTAAGAAATTAAGGTCTAAATGTGCCTGGAAAGGGGTGTGTGAGGGAGTGGGGCACATCTTCTCCAATCCTCCCAGCCTCATACTCTTCCTAACCAGTCACTTTTGAAGCAGCCAGATCAAAGCTGCTCTCATGTTCAGATGGGAGTGCTGCTTCACCTTTTCTGTCCCAGTGCCATTAGGGCTGGGTGGGTACAAAGGGCTCCTGGACTAATGAGCATCACCACAAACACTGACAAACTCTTTGTTTTCTTCAGCTCCCCTGGAATGTCACAAAAATCCCGCAGCTGAAGCAGCCTGAGGGTCTCAGCAGGAGGCACTGGGAGACAGGAACGCCACTGCAAGCTGCAGAGAGAGGTGAGTTTGGAGGAGCCGTGGGCACGCCTGGCTCTTCAGAGGGCAGCTCACAGTGGATGCCCATCAGCACAGCTTTGGTTATCCAGAGGAGCTGGGTACTGCATTCACTGAAAGAGCTGGAAGTAGGTCAGCAACATTACTGAGGGAATTAAGGAGTTTTAGGGAGAACTCCATGACTAAAATTTGAGTTCCACTGCTTCCTGGTGCAGTGATTGGATTTCAGTGTGCAGGGTGAAAAGCACCACAGGGATTGTGTGTGCTGCAACCATGCCAATTTCTCCTGCTCACACTATCCTTTTGCCATGCCAGCTTGTGCAGTGCCTTGCATCCTGCAGCCACTGCCAAGCCAAATGCCACTGATACACATCCACTGCTCTGCTCAGCTCCTGAGCCCAGCACAGCACTGGGCATGCTGCACATATTTAGCTGTGCTCATTTCATATCAATGGTCCTGCTGGGAGAATTGAGTACCATCAAAGTACCACACATGGCCAGATGCAAACTTATCCCTCCTCTAAAGAGTTTTAAATCAAAAGAGGTGAAGCAGAAAATCAGAGTTAGCTATTGGACACAAAATCCTGGTTTTTTCTAAACCAAATTCTTATATGGAAATGCCTTTCATTCCATATGTAGGCAATAAGCTCTTAAAGTGAAATCAAAACTAAATAACACCCGTAACTGCTACAGCACTAATTATAAGTAGCTGGTTAGTTGGTTGGCCAGCTCATCACAAAGTGCTTCACAAAGGAGTTTTGTGACAGTGTCCAGGTCCTATCCCTCATGTTGAACAGAGAAATTTAGTTTTCCAACTCTGCTGAAAGACATGGTGGTGCAAAACTCTTCAAAAAAAATTTTTTTTTTTGAAAGCAAGTAAGAAAAGCACAAATGAAATTCACAGGTAAAATTTTGGGTTGCTGTCTTGCTAATGGTGACCAAAATTACAGGCAGAGCTGACACAGTAAGAGGGAGAGGGTGTCAGAGGGTGCAGGAGCTAAAACATTATCTCTGCTTCCCCACAGTTCTTGTTGCGCCTGAGGATCTGGGCACAGAGGGTTCATCAAGGTCGCTGGGAACTTGCACACCAGCGTGTGAGCTATTTGCTCTGGTCCCATTTTAAGTTCCAAAGTCACAGAGTTTTGCCTGGAGGGTGGGACGATGGGTTCATCTGCTCCTTGCTGGAGCCAGCGAAGGGTGGAGGAGTCATTCAGGCATGGTGAAAGGGGAATTGCCCACAGGAAGGACACTTTGGTCAGCCTGAGGTGCAGCAAGTCCTTCTGTGCCAGGCTGCTGCCTTCTTGCAGGACCTCCCTGAGCGGGAGGACCCTCCTGTGGGGACAGGAGACTCTGTGGGTTCAGGGGCTGACCCAGCTGCCAGATGTGAGGCCAGCTCCCAGGAGGGTCCCAGATGACCCATATGCTCCTTGCCTGTCACCCCATGTCCCCTGCTGACCCTGGCCACAACTCTGAGGATGTGAGAGTGGGGGAACGTCAACCCAGGGCCCCTTGGGATGCTCCTGACCTCCTGCCTCCCCACAGCGGCCATGGGCAACACTGTGGGGCACGGGGACAGACACAGCAAGGCACTCCTTGTACACACGTACACGGACACACATACACACACGGACAAGCACACGTTTCCCTTCTCTCCATCCTTCCCAGGGCTCTCTCCCTCCTGGAGGGTGCAGATGGGTTCAGGATCGCCCTGGCCGGCTGCAGGTCGGCCGGGGGGCTGTGGGCAGGGGCTGACCGACCAGGGTGGGGTGGGCTGTGCTGGGCTGCGCTGGAGGCAGGAGGGGCATGGATGGGGACTGTCCCGGGCAGGACGGGTAGGGCTAGGGGCAGGCAGGGCAGGGCTGGGGACTGCCCCAAGCAGGGAGGGCAGGGCTGCTGGGGGTGGGTCCGCAACCAGCCCTGCCTTTCAAAGTCCCTCGATCGGAGGAGGAATTCGGGAAATATTTCCAGCAGCGGGAGGACGAGGAGGAGGGCTGCAGCTGCTCCCCAGGAGCAGGGACGGCGGGTGTCTCGCTGCCCGCGCACGGCGGCCGAGGGATGCGGAGGGAGGGGAGGCTGCCTGCGGGGCGGGCCGGCTGAGCGCATCCCCGGGCGCGCGTGAGAGTGTGTGCGCGCGCGCTCCCTCCATCCATCCCTCCATCCCTCCCTTCCTTCCTCCCTCCCTTCTCCCTCCCTCCCTCCCTCCCTCCCTCCCTCTCTCTCTCTCTCTCTCTCTCTCTCTCCCGCCCGCCGCCGCAGCCGCGCACCGGGGCTCCGCCGCCCGCCCCGCCGCGATGCCCCGCCGCTGCTGAGCCGGCCCCGGCGACGCCCGCTCCCGCAGCCCGCCAGGTAGGACCGAGAGCGGCAGGCTCCCGCCCTAACCCTGCCCAGCCTCACGCTGCTTCCCAGAGCGCGATCCGAGTGCCGGCGGAGGCTGCCGGGGCGGCACGGGGCACCCGGAGCCGTGCGGGAGCGATGGGGAGGCGGGGGTAGGATGCTCGCACTCGCCACACACACCCGGGAACGCTTCCTACAACCCAGCCGCGGCACCTCCAGACGGGCGGAGGGGCTCGCCGCCCTCCCCCGGCGGCCAATCGCGACATGTCGCGACGGGAGGAGCGGCTGCGGCGGGGGTCGCTTCCCCGCTAGCCCGAGAGCCCGAAGGCATTGCCGGGCAGGTGGGGTCGGGCAGGGGCTGAGGCAGATCCCCTTCCCGGGGGGCTTCGGGCGCATCCCCCCGTGCGCGGCGGGGTGCGGTGCCTCCGCCTGGCGGGGCTGTGCGTGTCTCCAGGCAGGGCTGCTCTCCCTGCGTGAAACGGTTCCCGAGGTGAGTCGGGCTGTGAGTCCTCCGAGGTCGGAGGCACCTGCAGCCACGCCGAAATTCCCATTTTCGTCTGAAGCAGCGTGCGTTGTTAAGGGCTGGCATTAAGCAGCGCTCATCACGTAGGCTTTGTCTAGGTGGAAGCATGGCTGGGGCTCTTCCGTCATCTTCAGTTTAATTCTTTATTCACAGCCTTGTTGCTTCCCTCCCCGCCGAGCCATGCAAAACAACTCCACGCTCTGCTCCGTCTCCAAGGCGAGAGCAAACTGCCAAAATGTTGCAGAAATGCAGCAAGCATAAGGGAGGACTGGAGTCTGAAAATGAAAGCTGTAGTAAAATCACAAGGTCACGGGTGTGAGGGTGCGAGCGTGTGCTTTCAGGGATCCTTTTCGCTTGCGCTTTGCAGGAACCTGTTCATTCCTCCAGTCCCAGATGTTACAAATTCGCAAGTCAGGCAATTGAAATGAGAGCTGAGAGAGGCTGGGGCTCTCTGTGTGCTCCCCTGGCACCTGCCTAGGAATTCACGTGCTGTTTGTCACAAAGAGAAGGGGTGTGCTTTCGTTTAGAAAAGGGAAGCTGGGACACTTGCATATTGATGTGATGGTGGCATCCAGGGAAAAAAGAGCTGTGACTATGGCTTTGGCTGGGGACGAGGCTATCATCAAAGGAAGGCATTTGTGGTCCTTCGGGAGTGTCTATTAGCTGTTCCTTTCTCCCCTTTTCCTTCTGATTGGTTCTTCAATAGCGGCTTTGCCCCTTATCCAGCACAGACATTAAGGCCAAAGAGGGAAATAATGTAACATTTCTAGGACCATCACCTGCCAGCCAAGCCATGAGCCCCCACCACCAGCTCCCAGGAAAGCTGTCCGACTCCTCTAACGCCCCCACCAGCTCACCCCACCAGGTGACATGGACAATTCCTAAGTCAGTGCTGAGGAGCCACATTGGTCAAAGCTTCCTCTCTACCAGGCTTTGCATTCCAGATACCTGAGGAGGTTGGATGCACTCTCTGGTGTCCAGCACCCCTGAGTGTCAGCAGCAGCACAGTTCTAACCTGATGAAACTTCGCTTGCTTCTCCTTCCCTCACTTTCTCTAAGGTTTTTGTAATCTCTTGGCTGTGAGTGGCTCCTGAAACTCAAATGTCCACTGTTCCTGTACCTGCACAGGCTGCACCTCTTCTTCTCTCCTGGAACTGCTGCACATGACATGGCACAAACTTTGGTTTATGTCCTCGCTCTTGGGAGTCTCTACAGCACCTAAAATGATGCTGTATAGGCACAGCCACTTCTCTGCCTTTTGTAGTGTCCTGATATGCTCAGGGCATTCAGGGTTGCGATATTCTAGCATTGCATCTGGGACAGAATTTGGGGTTTTGCTGTGGCTTTGAGGGGATATGATCCTGATTGCTCACTGGGGAAAAAAAAGCCCCTGTTCTCCTGCATCCTAATGAAACTTAGATCCTGTAATAAAGCCCAGTGCCCTGCAAGATACCAGCATCACTAGACAATCAACCAACAGGTTGGTCATAGACAACACAAGTGGCAGTGGCTCTCCTTGTGACTGGCACAGGGAACAACCTGGAGCCCTGTCCAAGCTCACAGTGCTGGGATCTGCACGTGCTCCCAGCCCCTGGACATCAGTGCACACAGCTGTGCAAATCCTGGCTGAACCTGCGGCTGCTGCAGGCTGCTGTGCTCTTGATACTCTGGCATCCAGTGTGGTCTGAACTGCCTGACTGGGCTTTCCCTTGCCAAGGGTGTGAGTGGTATCTCTCCAGCTGCTTTCAGGAACCTTGGAGGAACTTGGCTTTTGCTGCTATCTCTATCCTTCTGGCGATTTCAACTGAAATTGGAAAGAGGGGGGAGCAATGTGAACAGACAGACAGACATGGAAACTGTGATTTCATGTGCCTGGCTTCCTAAGGAAACCTGGCTACAAATAGAAGTGAGATTTGGTGCTGCAAAGAGCTCCTGAGGAGACAGAGAAGGCGGGGGAGTCTGAGGAGAAGGAAGGGGTGGCTAACCTTGTGTGTGAGATAGGTAAAGAAGGCCTGGCATATACCTGGGCTTAGAATCCCTTGCCTTAGGTCTGGGGGGTCTAAAAGCTGGCCATCTGCTTGGCACTAGCATCCAGCTCCCTCTAGAGTCAGCCATGCCAGAGCTGTGCCTCTGGACATGGCTCTGCTGGGAGGTGCTACCACCCTTCCCCAGCCAGGAGCAGTCCCACAGATGGATGGAGCTTGCCAGGGCGAGCCCCCAGCCCAGCCCAACCTGCACAGCTCAGGCCTAGTACTGTGCCTGAATTGCTCAGGTCAGCAACCTGCACTTCCATCAGTCTTCCCCCACACCCATTCCCATGGACATCTCCACCTCTTCATCCCTGGATGCTCATGGGGAGCTGGGGATGGGGATTTATCTCCTTTCCCTTGAAGCTTTCTGTTCCTGCCCAGGGGAGCATCCTGCTGCACAGAAGATCCATACACAGCTACAAACCCAGTGCAAAAACAGTCCCAGGGGGAAGAGAGGACACAGGCATAGGGGAAAGCAATAGGCCTGGCAATTCCTCCCTTCTGGCCCCTTTGGGGCACCTCTGGGCAGATACTTCCTCCCCAGGCTGCCCAAAAGCCTCAGGCTTATTAGCAGTGTTTTATTCTCCCAGCACTCACAGGAGATGCTCTACCCATTTTGCACAGAGACACGGAGCACAGGGAGATGCTGGGCTGCCCTGAGATCACACAGGGACTCTGCCAGCCAGGCAGCTTCAGGGCCAGCTCGTGGAGAACGGGCAGACTGTGCTTAAATCAGCAGGGAGATGCACAGGCACAGAGGAAGGCATCAGCAACCCCAGAGGAATCACAGGAAAGAGCCTGATGCTGCTTGATAAAGAAGAGACCAAAGGCAGGTGGTAAGGGTAAAGAAATGGTCTGAAGACAGCAGCAAGCAGGAAGACAGTTGTTTGAGAAACAGATAAACAAACAAACAAACAAAACGCAGTCCCAGAGAAATGTGGCATTTCCCCCTGGCTTCTTATTTCCTGGCATATTTCTTGCTGAGTTCTTGAGTCGTGGGAGAAAGGGACAACTTGACACTTGGTCTCCATGTGTGAAAAGCAAGACTGCAGTCTCCCTGAAAAACAGTTCCAAGCTCATTTTCTGCAAGCTGCCCCCAAATTCATCCAATGCGGTTAAAATTTTATATCAGGGATGTTTTATTTTCTCTATTTGTCCGTTTATTTTGGAGAGATGCTGGGAAAATTGTGGAAGGAGATTGGATGTTTCATTGAAGAGATACGATACTTGGAAAAATCAGTTGCAGACTGATAATTATTCTTACTTTTTAATGTCCTTTTCAGAAACCAGGGTGGCCTGATGTGTGTTTTACTTGATCGGCTTCATAGAGGACTTGTGCCTCTGACTATATTTGGAAAGGTTTTGATGTTTTTTGTACTGATGCAATCAGGATGCTGATGGCCTGGAAATCATTTTCCTGATGTGGAGATCTACAGGGTCATGGGTAGGGGATGCCAACAGGCTGTGCCTGTTTTGGAGTGGCAGAGCTGGGTGAAAGGGAGCAGGAGCCAGGCAGAGCCAGAGCAGGGAAGCGAGCCAAGGGTTTTCCAAGCAGCGTTTAAAGTGCCGTCACGCTATGCAGCCCTGAGTGGCAGCACAGCCTTTGGACTTAGCAGCTCTCCTGCACGGTTTGGATGTGCCAGTGTGGCAGAAGGGTGCTTTTCCTGCCCTAAGAGGTGAATCTCACAGCTGTCAGGAGCTCAGTTTTACCAAAGCTGCGCCACGGGGTCAGCACCAAGAGCAGAAGCGAAGCCAGCGGAGCCTGTGTCTGCCCAGACAGATCTCCAAGCACCCTGTACCTCCTAGCAGGGCTGTTGGCATCTGTTTTGTGTCCCTTGGCTGCAAGAAGCTGGACCTGTGATGGTCAGAGACCAGATGGCTTGTTTGGGTGGTTTTTTTTTTTCCCTGTGGCCATATCTTTTCCTAGACCAGGCCCTGCCCAAGCTGTCTGCTGGAGAGCAGGCTGCTGATTCCAGTGAGGCACAGGTGTACAGGCTTGAGCACAGCCAGGCAGGGTCAGCAGCAGAGGAGAAGTTCACTGTTCCTCCAGAGATGGGGCCATGGCTGTAAGTGCCATGCATGGAGGCAAGGCATGCAGTGCTTCTTCCCAGGAAGATTGCAGTAGATTCTTCTCCTCCTGCAAGAGAAACTGGGGGAGAGGTGCTGTAACCTGGGGACTTCAGGCTGGGGGTAGGAGAGAGTCTGTCTTTTTGGGGGTTGCTGTCTTTTCCCCTGGGATAGGGTGGGGAGCAGCTGAGCTGCTCTGAGCCCCTGTTTCTCTGTCGTGCAGGCTGGCTGTTCCTTGCAGTGACCACTAGCTACTGCCCCTCTGGTTGAAGGCATACTGTCTTTCTCCAGCCTGTGACACCAGAAAAGGGTGGCTTGAGCTGCCTTCCCTGTCTCTCCCTATTGCATTCATGCTAGGAAAAGGTCCTCTCTTGTCTAGCTCTGACTGTAGGATGGGAAAAGACTCTTTGGGAATCCCCGTGGTGTTGCAACACTCTCCTGGTTGTGCTCCCACATTGAGCTGCAAAGCAGCCACTCTCACGTGAAGAACAAACTTTTACTGGTCCCCAGCAAGCAACCAGGCACCCTGTGGGGAGAGGGTGCTGCTCCAGCCTCCTGCATGCTGGTGACACTGCTGTGGGGACACCTCCCATCCCAGCTGGCAGTAAATTGGCAGGAATGATGCTCATGATGAAGATGATGGTGTCGCAGTGGGGTGGGCACCATTGGGGGCTGTAATGGTGTGAACACTGCTGTGTGCCAGCTGCTCTGCACACGTTTTCTGTGGGATGCTGGGAGAAAATTTCCATGTGGAAAGCCTCTCAGTCTTTCTTTGTGTGGCCACTCATTCCTCCTGAGCCCAGGCCATTTTCTTCCTTGCCCAGTCCTTCTGTAATTAAAGTGTCTGGACCAGCAGTGGTTTTTTTCGTGTTCTTAAAAATAATTGCATTTATAGTGTGTTGCAAATGGTTATAGACCAGTGTGTGATAGCGAGCTTTAGGAAAATAACAGGGAGGGTCTTACAGTGGGTATTTCAAAGCTGAAGTGCCCCGATGGAGATGGGACTTTTGGGAGGCTGATGCAAAGAAAAAGCTGTGCTTTGTTGAAATGCAGAGCAGCTTTCAGGCTCGCTTTGCATGCAGCAACCAGTCAGCCTGAAGGATCGATGCTGCCAGGGAAAGATCAGAGCAGACTCTAAAAGGCTGTTTCCTCCCCATCTGGCAGCTCCTCAGCTGGGGGGCAGGAGCATGAGCTGGCAGCAGGAGCTCTCTCTTACCAATTCGTAAAACCTAGAGCTCCCATGTCCAGCAGGGAGGCAAATATCTCTACAACCCTCCCAGCCCTGCTGTGGGCAACAGCTGCCCTCCTGGTGTTTCACAGCACCAAGGGGTGGAAGAAAGGCTGCAGTGACAGCCCTTGGCCAGGAGCTCCATCTAAACTGAGCTTGTTCTGGAGCCTCTCCCAGGCTTTCCTCCCTGACTGTGCAGAAGCACCTGCTGGCAGCCCTGTGGAGCTTGTCTGGAAAGGGAAAGGGGCTCAGGAGAACCCAGGCTGGGCTCTGTCTCTCCTCGTTAGTTTTAGCTGTCCCTGAGAGCTCTCCAGCAGCACCAGGACAGTTCCCCTGCTGCAGTGGTAAAAAGGGCTCCGGGTGCTCTCCCTGGGCATCAGGTGGTGCTTGTGGGCAGGGCAGTGCTGGGATTTTTCACCACATGTGTATGGCCAGCACCCAGCCTGAGAGCAGCCTGAGCCCCTACCCTGTGCTGCCCTGATCCCTCTGTCCCCAGAGGCTCTGGGCAGTGCCACCAAGGCCATGAGCACCGTGGCAGGCAGGGTTTGCCAGGGCTGCCAGCCCAACACTGCATCAGCTGCTGCACACGCTTTTATTGCTGATGGCCAGGATGGGAAATGCAATTGAGACCTTAATGAAAAGCTAACAGAGCTCGGTTTGGAGAGAGGGCTGCTCTTCAGGTAGCCTTGCTTCCTCTTACAGCATGTTGGAAATTATTTTTCTGGGAATATTCCTACACTATGCCACAGCGTGCTGACTGTGAGCTGAGACTGTAGGCAAATGCAGAGCAAGAGGGTCTCTGGGGACCAAGCTGTTTATTTTGGATTGTACAAATAAAGAAATGCTGATGATTTAATAGCAGGTGCTTCTCAGAGATATTTTGAGTGTCAGGATCTGGCTGCATGTGTGTAACTAACATGTTGTGGCCAAGCATTTCCTAGCCCTTCACAATTCCTGAGCCTCAGTGTGAATTGGTTTAAGTAGGAAAGCTGGTCATGATGTGTGAATCTTGCCTGATGACTACACCACAAAATGCTGGAGGTAGTACAACAGGGTTGGGGGATGCTGCTGCTGCCCAAAGGATGCACATTGGCGTGGCTGGTGGATGTCTCTTCCAAAGCTCCAGCCATTTCTTATCCCTCTCCAGAAAAGCTCCACATTTCTTACCTCCTGACATCTGAGGGAAAAATATTATTTGTACATGGAGTGCTGGTTGGGAATGCCAGAAATATGGATTGCTCAGATGCACGCCTCTAGGCCTTTTTTCCTCCTGTTTAAAGTAGTATGGGACTTGATTTCAGACAAACAAACAAACAAAATAAACAAATCCAAACAAAACCCAACTTATATTAGAATGTTTGAAAGGGGAAACACACAGTAAATAAAGTTCAAATTGCTTATTAATTTCATTTTGTGGGTGTCTTTTTTTTCTGAATGAGACTTCCAGTACCCAAATCCTTTTACGGAATTGGAGAGTTGGTCCAAAGTGCGATGGGACTCTCCTATTCTTCATGACCTAAATCAGTGACCCAAAGCATAATATTTTTTCTAGAACCATCTGTTTTCTCTTCTTGCCAAGGGGATTTCACAATGCCTGATTGCTCTGAATAATTATACATGTGCAGGGATATGACTTGCCACAGGGAGAAAAATTAACTGAACAAGGACAGGTGGATGTTCTTGAGTTTTCTGAAGAAACTACTACCCTTTAGAAGGGGTAGTAGTTCTACCCTTTAGAAGGAGAGGGTGAAGAACCATGCAACTGAGTAATATTTTATGCCCACTATGAATTTTTTAAGCCTAGATATTTAAAAAGGAAACAAAACTACACTTAGAAACTAACTGGGATTATCAGAGTAGGTACCAAGTCAGCCTGTGTTTTGACAGCCCCTTTATCAAATGTCTCTGTGACTTGGTTTGGAGCAGTGTGAAACACAGGAGTCCAGATGTTGGGTGACTAATTCATGCTTCAGCTAAATTTCAATGACCATGAATGCACATCTGTTTCAGCTTAGCCATCCACTGAAGGGTGTGCAACAAGGTGCTCCTCTTTGCAAACATCATGCTTGTATTTTTTTTTCACTTTGGGCTTGTAAGCAGTGGCTACAGCTCACATCTGGGGAAGCAGAAGGTACCCAGGCACTACAATCAGGGGGGCAACGAGTCTGGTAGTAAGAGCGTTTTTGTAGCATTAGCAGGATTCCCAGTGCAAACAACTTTCTTTTAAATCTCTCTTCCCACAAGAGACTTGCTTTTTCCTGTTCAATTTCTCTGTTCTTATCACCCAGCTCTCGGATTTGCTCACTTCCTCCACTATGTATCTTTTTATTTTCTTAATTGCAATACCAGGGAGTGGGGGGGTTGGAGGCAGACCAACAGTTCCTGGTGAGAAAATGCCATTTATATGAAACCATCTTAATAAATTCTCCGACCAATAACAGAGCCACAGCATCCATAAATAAAAGCAAAAGGAGGAGAGGGCTTTGATCCACCATTACAGTGTCTCTTTGTGGAGCAGATCCCATAACAGGGGTGTGGGATGGTACCCATTGATTCCTCCAGCCTTGTTCCCTTGTCACAGCTCTGTCCCTGCATGATACAGCCCTGCCCTAACGAGGAGTTAAAACCTTTCTTGGCTGAGCTTTGTTGGTTTTTTCTTTCAGGGGTTTGGGGTTTTTCTGAGGAAAATCAGCTCAGCTTTTTCTATTTCCCAGTGAACTCGAGGTATTGACGTGCTCATTTTCATCTCTTCATAGAAACATTTTTAAGTACCATCTGATTAAATTTACTTGGATTGGAGAAGCGTGGTATAGCCTTGAGGAGAAAATACAGCTTTAATAACTAGGGATCTAGCTTTTATTGGCTAGTAAATTTGAGAATGTAACACTGAGCATGCTCAGGGGTTTTTTTTTTTCACTAAGCATCTCTTTGTACTTAAAGGCATCTGTTCTGTCGGTTTATGCACTGTTAACTAACTGCAAACCTCTTTAACAGCTCCTCTACATTGCTGGAAAATCCTGAGGCAGGACAAGGGCTAGAATGGCTGTCATGCCTGATGACTGATGTTGTAAATGGAGTGAGAAAGGCCCTTGAAGGGGAAGCCGTCAAAGCTGACCTAGTGGGAAAAGAGCGTAGGGACATGTTTCCTCTAGAAGCATGCCAAGAGAGCCAGGCTTCGATGCATATGCGGCTCTTTCCAGTTTTGGGAAGGTGCAAAGTGATGCACTGTGGAAGGAATGGCTCCAAAATCATTAATTACAGGCTGCCCTTCTGGTGCACCTTATGACCAAGTTACTGTTAAGAGTAAGGTTTTGCCAGGGCTCTAGCTCATTTTGTGCAGATTTCCAACGTGGAGTAGATGGGAGGACTGTGAGCAAGAAAAGACAGCGAAATACATAGTTTACAGTGATTAAAAAAGTATAAAAATATTTTTTAAGCATGATGAGGAGATAGTAGATTCTCCTGTCCTCTCCTGCTCTTACCCTGAATTCCAGTGGAGTGAGTGCACTGTAATTTTGAAATGGGAAACACTTCTGCCAGCTGTGAAGCAGAACGATGGGCTTTAATTAGATTAGAGGAACAAGAAAATGCAATTGAACAAATAGGTTTTCAACAAAGAGAAAGAAACATCATGGTAGCTAAAGGGGGTAGGTGCTAGCTCGCTGGTACCATCTGAATCCGTCCTGGTTCAGATGACTGAACTAGAGGATTTCTACATGGAAAACATCACCAGTCATAACAAAATGGGCTCATCAGCTGCATCTTCTTGAATAACAGGATAACTTGATCATATCTTCTGAGAGGAAAATCTCTTATCTCTGGTTGGCCTCACTTAATCTTTGCTTTTTGCCTCTTCAGGTTGAGGATGTTTGGGACCCGTGTGGTGGAAGCGGCCATGTCGCGAGTAACTCCCGCGCACGCCTTCCCAGCGAGCTTCCCTCTGCTGAGCCTCTTCCTGCTGCTGCTCCTCCATGCAGAGGGCTCACGTGCGGAGAGCCCCAGTGAACTGCCCGCCAACGACACTGAGGAGTGCGCTGGCTCCTACATCTGCAAGAAGGGCGTGATTTTACCAATATGGGAACCCCAGGACCCCTCGTTTGGGGACAAAATCGCTCGGGCAACGGTGTATTTTGTAGCCATGGTGTACATGTTCCTGGGAGTGTCCATCATAGCCGACCGCTTCATGTCCTCCATCGAAGTCATTACATCCCAAGAGCGGGAAATAACCATCAAGAAGCCCAACGGCGAGACCAGCAAAACCACCGTGAGGATCTGGAACGAGACCGTTTCCAACCTCACGCTGATGGCCTTGGGCTCCTCTGCTCCCGAGATCCTCCTCTCCGTTATCGAGGTGTGCGGCCATGGCTTCACGGCGGGGGACCTGGGGCCGAGCACGATCGTGGGGAGTGCTGCCTTCAACATGTTTGTCATCATCGCAATCTGTGTGTACGTGGTGCCAGATGGAGAGATAAGGAAGATCAAACACTTGCGAGTGTTTTTTGTTACAGCGGCCTGGAGCATCTTTGCCTACACTTGGCTTTACATTATTTTATCTGTGTCTTCTCCTGGGATTGTGGAGGTTTGGGAAGGCTTGCTCACCTTCTTCTTCTTCCCCATCTGTGTGGTGTTTGCCTGGATAGCTGACAGGAGGCTTTTATTTTACAAGTACGTCTACAAGAAATACCGAGCCGGCAAGCAGAGAGGCATGATCATTGAGCACGAGGGTGACCGGCCCTCCTCCAAGGCCGACATCGAGATGGACGGAAAGGTTGCTAATTCTCACGTGGAGAACTTTTTGGATGGGACACTGGTGTTGGAGGTGGACGAGAAAGACCAGGATGATGAGGAAGCCAGGAGGGAAATGGCTCGGATCCTGAAGGAGCTGAAACAAAAGCACCCAGACAAGGAAATTGAGCAGCTCATAGAGCTGGCCAACTACCAGGTCCTGAGCCAGCAGCAGAAGAGCAGGGCCTTCTACCGCATCCAGGCCACCCGGCTCATGACCGGCGCCGGCAACATCCTGAAAAGACACGCCGCAGATCAGGCGCGCAAAGCCGTCAGCATGCACGAGGTCAACAGCGAGGTGACCGAAAACGATCCCATCAGCAAGCTCTACTTCGAGCAGGGCACCTACCAGTGCCTGGAGAACTGCGGCACTGTGGCCCTGACCATCGTCCGCCGCGGAGGAGACCTGACCAACACGGTGTACGTCGACTTCCGGACGGAGGACGGCACGGCCAACGCCGGCTCTGACTACGAGTTCACTGAGGGAACGGTGGTCTTCAAGCCCGGAGAGACCCAGAAGGAAATCCGTGTTGGCATCATCGACGATGACATATTTGAGGAGGATGAGAACTTCCTGGTCCATCTCAGTAACGTCCGTGTGAGCACCGAGGCCTCAGATGAGGGCGTTCTTGAGGCCAGCCGTGTCTCAACACTCGCCTGCTTGGGATCACCGTCTACTGCCACCGTCACCATTTTTGACGACGACCACGCCGGCATCTTCACCTTCGAGGAGCCAGTAATGCACATCAGTGAAAGTGTAGGAACCATGGAAGTGAAAGTGTTGAGAACCTCTGGAGCACGAGGAAATGTTATTGTGCCCTACAAAACCATTGAAGGCACGGCCAAAGGTGGAGGGGAGGACTTTGAAGACACCTGCGGGGAGCTGGAGTTCCAGAATGATGAGATAGTGTAAGTCGAGGTTTTATTTGTTTCTTACAGTCTCTGTTTGTCCTGAAATGAAATGTACTTAGCTCCCAGAGCTGCACTGGAGGTGTCTGGGTGCCAGTGCATTGCAATAAGCCATGGATGGCCTCAGGTGCTTTGGGGAGCCTGAAACACTGTGTCCCTGCCTTGCCAGCAGACTGGAGAGTGATGCCTGGTCAGGGGCACTGCAGCCTTCCAGCAGCAGGGAGGTGGAGCTGATCTGGGAGCCGTACCCATGCGCTGAGCAGATCTCTACAACCTCTGCTGCAGCTTCTACTGCTCTGCAGCAGAGCAGAGAACAAAACTGAAGTGGCTGTGACCACCCAGGCACGAGGGCTCAAACTGAGTGTGTGAATTGTGGTACCTGCTTCCTGTTTCCTGCTGAGGCTCAGTTCATCTGGGTCACAGCTGTCCTACTGATGCTCTGCTCAGGGCTTTGGTGGAGGTTGCTTCACTTCTTCCTGTTCTAAAGGTGCAGGCCTGGGTCACCGTCCAACACACATCTTGAAAAGTCTTGTCATGCAAGGAAGCCTCATGGTTAGGATGTAACTGCAGCCACATTCAGCTGCTTGCAAGTAAAAAAAGGAGGCTGAAAGCTGTTGAAGGCTACTCCTGAGTGTTGCTATTTGGATGGTGGGGAAATTATTAGTGCTGTAGCCTTATTACATTATGTGGAGAGCATAAATTTGCTCAGTAAATGACGGTAGAAAACATCAATCCTTGGGTATGTCATGAAGACATTTCCTTGCCCAGCTGGTGGTCTGGGAAGAGTACGGATTGGAAGCTGTGTTTTTCCAGCCCGAGGCTCTTCCTACAGTGAATTTGCAGACAACAGGGACTAAGTTCTGTAGCACAAAAACACCACATAGAGCTGAAAGAAGTAACTGGTAAAGGGCACTGCTGTGTAAAGGGAGAGTGAAATTTTGGCTTTGGTGTTATTTATTGTGCTGCTGGTCTCCCAGGAGCTGAGGCAAACCATGGCAAGTGCCCAGAGTGGTCCTTGTGTTCTCTCCGTCACCTGTATCTGCTGCGTCTGCACAGGGAGAGTGAAACTTCTTCTTAAAACTTCTTGAAGTAGATGGAGGGGGGAAAAAAGGTGATTTGTAGCTCTCAGGCAGGATTTATACCAGTTGGGATTTTGACTTCCCAGGAAAAACTGAGCAAAAAGTTCACAGCTCTATGATGTAGCTCTGGAGGCTACAACAGACATGTTGCTCACACAAGGGTCAAGAGCACATGGCTCCTGACTGCTGAGTGCTAAATGTAGTAGAGAGGAATGCAGTTATTTGAATTTTTTTTAACATTTTGGGAGAAGCAGGGAGTTGTCTGCAGAGATGCAATGAACTAGGCTATAAGATATCTCCCAAAGGCTCTTTGCTTTTTATCCAGGTCACTCAGCACTACCAAAACTGGGCTAGTGGCAGATAGACTTTGCCGTTTGTTCCCAGCTCCCACGGGATGTGACATGTCTACATGGCAGGCCAAACACACAGCCACAGGCTCTGCAACAGTGCTCAGAGGGGCTTGGGCTACGCCTTGCCTTGGATCCACCACTGTGGCCAGGATCTCTATGCTGTCCTTCATCCAAGACCTGTGTCTGTGCTGCCCCTTGGTGCTTGGGCTGAGGCGAGGTGTTCTCCCCGGCACTGCTGTGCCTGCCTGCTTCTGGTGTGGCCCTCCCTCCTCCGAGCCCTTCACTGCTGACTTTTGCCAACAGCCCAGTAACCAAGGGGTGTGCTGGAAGCCAGCTGACCACATCCTGTGGGATCTGTGCTGGTGTGCCCTCACCAGGGCTGCAAGCCTCCTCCTTCCTCTTCTCACCAGCTGCCAGAATGTGCCCAGCAAGCAAGAAACAGGGGAAAGCAGCTTTCTCAGAGCCCCGAGCGTGCCTTTTCTGTGCAGATGCAATTGTATCTCAGTTGTCTTTAAACTGTGCCTCCCAGGAACCACAGGGAGTGATGGTCCCTCAGAAGTGCCCACAGCCTGGGTGTAAGGAGGTGGTGACTGCAGGGACAGATACAGACCCAAGGGCTCTCTCCATTCAGGTGGGAGAGGACATTGACAGAATGAAACCAATGGTGCATATTCCAACCTATCCATGTGCCTGAAAGGCAGCAGGTATTAATCTAAAGCTCAGCTGCTGCAGTCCATGTTCAGGTGCTGGGTGATACAATCTGACTGGCAGGTTTCCTGCCAGGTCCATGTTTTGCCTGGACACGGGTTTAGGACAGCACAGAGGCAGAGAGTTCCTGATGCTGAGCTGCTGCTTACAGGCATGCTCCCTTGGAAGAATTTGCTCCAATAAATACATACTAGCACAATTTGTGGATTATGGAGCTAAAGACTTTTCACTCTGTCATTGCTTGATAGTGCTGTACTTCAGTTAAGCCACGGTTATGTGGAATGGTGCGATTCCCTTGCACACTGGATTCAATAAAGTTCTAAAATTCCAGGTTTTCTCACGCTTTGATGGCCAAGAGAGATGTCTTTGCTGCCCTTTCTAAAGGTCTTTAGTGCCTCCAGTTCTGCCATTCAAGTCTGAATGAATCAGCTTGATAAAAGTGAGTAAGATGTGTTTTTCTGGGGCAGTAATAACAAAGGTAGGGCAGTACAGGGAGACATGAAGATGAAAGAAAAGCATGCACAAGCCTCTATTATTAGAGGGCTGGCTTGCTGGTAAGTCCCAGTAAAATTAGAAAGCGCTGGGAGGGCCCTGATCTTCTGGAGACCTTCCTCTGGTTCCCAAAAGGCCTAATTATGTAACATGTTGTTTGTTTGCAGTGTCCAGAGAGACTTTCCCATTTTGCAATCTGTTGATGTCCCCCCTTCCCAGAATACACAAAATAGCAGTTTAACTGCTGAAGCCATGCTGCTCCTGTGCATTTAATCAAACATCTCATTCTGATGCTACCAAAAAAAGATGTGTAGTGGAGAAGATGTTTGTCCTCCTGTGGAACATTTAACCCAGCACTGCCTCTTGGAGCGGTGTTTTTCTGCTCCTTGTTCCTGGAGCACAGCTTGTGTGTTCAATGGATGCATGTTAGGTGAAAGAAGCAGCTTTTAGGTGGGGTTTGCATGACACATTGCTCCAAGCTTTGTGGGAGAAGGTGTCTGGCTGGGGTCTCAGCAAGGTCGGTCTCAGTGATGCTGCACAGGTACCTGGGGCTCTGAGATATCAGTGTGGGTGCTGTGATTTAAAGTTGAAGAGAGCCTTCCCTCTGAGCCCAGCCTCAACAAGGTGGCTCCAGCCTTGTCCTGCACCTCCATTAATGACTGAAGCTTTCTGCCTGGGAACCTGGAGAAGATGTGCACTTGTAGGCCCTTCCTGCCCCCCAGCTACTGCAGCTATTGTGATCATAGGAGAGGTCACTGGTTCATCCAGGCAGTGTATTTTTATCTGCTGACTGCATGCTAAATAATTCAAAAGAAATCCAGCTTCCTATATCAGAGGAGGAAGCAAGCTTTCCCTCAGCTGATATCCCATCAGCTCTTCTCCTTTCTCTCTCAGCATCAGGAGGAGCACTTCTTCCAGATGTGACTGCAAAGCCCTTTGAAAACAGTGTGTTCTTTCATGTTCAAAAAACACAGTTTTTCTAGGGATAACATTGCAACTAGAGCTCTGTTACAATCTGCACTCCAGATGTCTGCACACACACCCCAAAAGAAAAGATTTTACTGCATTAATGTCAGTGAGGAAGATGGTACATCTGGATAACCAGTTAAACTCATATTTCACCTATGCAGTCACACCTGTAAACGCTTGGAAAATCTTATGTCAAGTGGTCTTGCTGTTCATAATATACAGTTTAATTGTTTTTATAAAACATGTCTGCTGCAGATTTAGGAAATTACACTTTTTGCCCACTGAATTTTACTTGTCCAAGTTAGTTTTGGCATTTCTCTGGAAGCATAAATTTAGGAGCTGAATACTAACAGAGACACAAACCATCAGCCCTTTAAAAAATGTCAGTGTCAATAAATAGAGATGGTGGCAGGAGGGGAACCAAGTGGTACTGCTTTTTTAAGCGCCTCTTTTATTTTCTTCTCCAAAAAGAAGATGGGTCAGTATTTCTAAAGAAACAGCAAAAACAATATCCTGACTCAGCCCTGGAACCCCTCTATATCAGTTTTTCATCTGTAACCTGCAGCTTCAGAGGAAAAAAGTAAAGCCTCCAGCATGAGCAGCCTTGCAGTAGGATGCAGTTGAAGAGCAGGATGTCTTTGGATGTGGCAGAGAGAATGCTGTAAACCAGGCTGGAAGGGAAGCAAAGAAGCATTCCCTTTTTCAGGTTTCACTGTTGAGAACATTCTCTTCTTCTTTGTGGTCCCACTCTGTTCCGCTGGGCCAAGGTGCATCCCCTGCCTCCAGAGCCCCAGCTTGCACAGGGTTAATGTCTGGCAGCACGCTGTGAGATATCAAAGGAGACCAAACAAAGATTAAACTCTTGCTTGGCCGGCTTCCAGGGCCCAGCATGGGCTTCACTGAGTATTCTCCCCTCACCGCTGGAAGTCCTGCCTGGCCCAGTGGGATTTGCAGGCACAGGCACAGACATGGCCAGCTGGATCTAGGACTTGGATCCTTGATCCAGTGGGATTTGCAGGTGGTACAGACATGGCCAGCTGGATCTAGGGCTTGGATCCTTGGTCCAGTGGGATTTGCAGGCGGTACAGACATGGCCAGCTGGATCTAGGGCTTGGATCCTTGATCCAGTGGGATTTGCAGGTGGTACAGACATGGCCAGCTGGATCTAGGGCTTGGATCCTTGGTCCAGTGGGATTTGTATGCAGTACAGACATGGCCAGCTGGATCTAGGGCTTGGATCCTTGGTCCTTGGTGGGATTTGTAGGCAGTACAGATATGGCCAGCTTGAATCCTTGGCAGAAGCACCCAGTATTCCTGGCCCATCCAGTGCAGATCCCTCCTGGGAAGCTGGCCCTGGCCAAGGCCCACAGCAGGGATCTGAGCAGGTGTGTTGCACCACGCTGGGGCAAGGACGGGGCCTGTTTCCCTTTTGAGGAGAAGTTCTCTGGGCCTGAAATGTATAATTTCTTTGGTTCCTGAAGGCCAAAAGCTGGTTGTCACCTGTTCAGAGGAGAAGATACAGGTCTAACAGGGTCAGCTGTCTTTTCTTTTTCTTGCCTTCATTCATACAATGTTTGGTCTTTCCTGAACACTCCTAAAATGTTGGCCTGAATATCTCCCAGGCATGGGCATCTCCCTTAAACTGCTGTGCTCCTGCCTCAGCTGATGGTCAGCCACGTCTCTGTCGGGAGACAGCAAGGGAATACAGCCACGTGGTGCCCACAGACCTTCCCTTTTGTGCTGGGCCCAGGACGTGGCAGGTACTGGAAAACTCATTCCCAAGTGCCAGGTCAGGTCTCAAGCCCCTGAAGGGCACACTCACAGCTGTGTCTCCGAGTGTCCCATGACTTCATTTGTTCCCCAGGGCGAAGCACTCCTGTGGCACTCATGGATGGTGTGGGACCAGTCCTGCCCCTGGCTCCCTCCCGGGATGCAGACTGTGCTGTTTGCCCAAATAAGTCAGGAAATCCAGGAACTTGATTGCATGATGTCCCCTGTGGAGGGGATTAGGCGGTGAAGTCGTGTTATTGGACAAAGCAAGTTGTGCCAGCCCATCGCTGGGGGTGAGTGGCGGGGGGAGAAGGGTGAGGACAAGAGTTAGCTGAGGAACTGACACAGTTTTTGTCCTTGAAAAACCAATGTTTCCTTATTTGTAATGAACTGTTGTTGGCAATTTACTGCTGCCAGCTGCATCTCTGTGGTTGATTAAGGGAGCTTGGATCTTAAATATGTAATAACTCCCTGAAAGCCATTGAGAGGTAGTTATTAGCTTCATCAGGGTCTGTGCACACATCCTCTGCGCTCCTTTATGAAAAGGCTACCTATTAAATGCATTGTAGTGATTCACAAAATGCAGAATCTCGTCTTGTTTGAAGACACTAAAACAACAGCCCTAGCAAAGCTTGTTAGTCCAGGAAAGTTATCTCAGAGTGAAGCTGCTCCACAGCTCCCTGATGGGGAGACAAGAACAGGAGGTAGGAGAAGTCCTATTCCTTTTTGCAGACCCTTCTCTCCCTGGCCTGTGCTTGAGCACTGCTGGGAGCAGCATTGGCACCAGCAGGTTTTCACAGGAGAACAGGCATCTCTTCCAGCTGTGCACACGAGATCCATGGCTGTGGCAAGCAAGCCCTTGAGCAGGGAGAGGTAATTCATTGTCACACAGGATCCCAATGGAACTGGAGTTCAAGTTGGGCATTTGCCTTGGGAGTAGACTTCTCTCCTCTGACACTTTGCCCTTGGGTTTGAACTCAGTGGATGGCACTCAGTATTCTTCCAGCAGCAGGGCTGAATCCATGGGCTCAAAATGAGAGTGACAGAACAAAAAGCAGACAGCTGACCACAGCCAGCACCCAAGCATCTGTACAGATGGGCAGAGAAACATCTGCTGCCATCCAGAGCCAAACAGAGAGGAGAAGCTGGACCTGGCAGACTGAGTCAGAAGCAGCCCCTCAGAAGGAGAGGCTGAGCCTGGAGGCAGCATCCTGCATGCTGCAGGCAAGTGAGTGTGATCAGCCAGCTCTTTGCTCTCAGGGGGATGTGATGTTGCCCTGCCCTTGTCAGATGCAGTCTTCCATGTCTGGAGCTGGTTTCTGTGTGTCTCCACCAGCTCTGCTCACACCAGGGACAAAATAATGTGTCCAGTAGCAAGGACATGCACATCACTGTCATGCAAGGGAAAAGTCACCTATTCCTGTCCCTTGTCTCTGCTCTTCCTCCTGTTCTCCAGCACCACAGGGGAACTGTTTTACCTTAACCTTCACAGTCTGTTCTTGCTGACCCACCTGTGTTTTCCCAGTACTCTTGGATGAGGAGCTTTGGTTAGCAGTCTCTCACAGCCACAGTATTTGCCATGGTGTGTGCATGGCCTGGCTGCACTGGTACTATGGGGTACGTCCTCCTCTTGCAGTCCTGAGCATGGCTGGAGTTAGGGTCAGTCCTCTCCAAGTCATAAATGCCACTTAGCCTGAGGACATCTTGGGAGATATCAAAAACTCTACTAATAAAGTTTCTGACAATGACATTAGAAGCACTGTGCTGGTTTCCAAGAATGGCAATGCTGGATCCTGGGTGACAACAAACAGTAACAGCATTCTCTGTTTTAAAAATATCTTAGTGTAAGAGAGAAAATATTCCCACTGCTGTGTAAGTAAGAGGGTGACCAGCATGAGCCTCCTCTGCCCAGTCCCTATATGGTTCCATTTCCATAATGTCTGGACTGCTTCCTACACAATCAAAGTAACAATCAAATGTGTCTGGCAGTGAGAAACAAAGCAATAACAAAGAATGGGGGGCATGCCTGGATCCCTGTCAACTGGGTGCTGGAAGGAGAGAGATGGAACTGATGACATATGCCTGCCCCCTCAGAGCAAAGTCCTTTCCAGGGAAAGGTCCCCTGAGTGCAGATGGCTGGGGGCAGGGATGGGGCACAACTGAGTGGAGTCCAGAGACACTACCTTTGGAGTTTTTCAAGGGATGGTTTAAATTCTATGGCATTGTTATCAGGAACCTTCTTTTGAGGGTTTGAGTGATTCCTCTGGTTATTTGCTCCCGTTAAAACACTGATGTGTGGTAGTCACACACTGTGCTATTTTGGGGCCACGCAATATGGCTGTAATTCAGCCACAAGCCCAGTACACCCTGCAGGAGACCTTTGTCCCAAGGGCCAGATGCACTGTCACCAGGTGGCAAAGCTGTTGTCTCACTGGCTGGGACATAAGAAGGACATGAAGACAAAAAAGGATTGATTTGCTCAGAGTTCTTTTCCAAACTTGATTGCTTGCTTCCTAGTAAGACACTCATTTTGAGATGTGCTTGCATGTTCCTGGTTTAATTTGTCGGTACACGTGATGCTAAAGAACAAAATAGTTACGTGTGGGTTTTTGCAAACAATTTGGAGTAGAAATCTATGGATCCATGAGCACTCAGCAGCCCCCAGAACTGCCAAGCAGGCTCTCAGCATCCCCCCTGCCTGGCCCTCTCCCTGGCGCTTGCCCTCCCATCTCTGTACTGCTCATGTGGCCGTGGCTGTGCCACCCTCTGCCCCAAAAGCTCCCCCGTGCATCCTGAGCAGCAGCCTTGTGACAGATGACTTCTTCTGGCATGCCTTAGGATCAGGGCAGGCTGCACTCCTGTCTGCAGCCTGTGGACATGCTGTGTGTCCTCAGCCACAGCCCTCGCTCGGCCCTCGGCGGTGCCGCCGTGCAGCCCGGGCTCCGCTGTGCTCACCCTGCACAGCTCTCACTGAAATTCACAGCCCTGTCACAGCGTGTAAGGCAGGAAAAGAGCCAGTTCTGCAGGGAGTCTGGAATGAATTGAGCTGCAGAGAGAGGGGAGAGACGCCCTGGTTTCATTGAGAAGAGGAGGCTTGATCTGAAACAAAACCTGTTACTTTGGCTGAGGCAGGTAGGGAGCAGGTTTTACCTGCACTGGAGCCAAGTGTTCGCTTGGTTCAGTAGATTTCCATTCACACTTCAGGTTCGGTTATTGAAAATTATCTTCCTCATTAGTGACTGGGTATGTGACAGGACCAAGGAGAAAAAGATATCACCCCTACACAGGGCAAAAATAATGTAAAAACAGTCAGCATTAATGCCCTAGGTACATATCATCCTGGGAATAAGGAGGGAAGTGTAGCAGGAGATTTACCTGACTCATGAGCTCTCTGGTGACCTGGAACTCAGAAAGACTCATACAAAAATCTGAAAATGGGTCAGTTTAGTAGGGAGGATTGTGACAGAGACGTGTGGGAGGGTTGGGTCAGAATCAGGCAGAGCATGAACTGGACAAGAATTAGATGGGAAGGAGATATTCTGGACATTCATGCCTTAGCAATGCAGAGGGAAAAGGGGAAGGGAGCTGAACAACAGCTTCTGCCAAGAAGCAGGTCCCTCTGTGATGTCTGTGGTCGTGAGGACAGAGATGACGCAGCGTGCCTGTCCCCAGAACAGGAGGCACACGGAGATTGGGCATCGTGCCGTAAGGGGAGTGCATGGGGAGCTCTTAGCAGTCCCTCTGGAAGTTTTTCTGGCCAATGGGTGACATGTGCAGGCAAGCTCAGAAGCTGCCTTCAAAAGCAGCTCAGCCAGATTAGGTCTGCTTTTGTACCTAAAAGAGCCTAGAATAAATCAACACGTTATTTGTAAGTACCTCAAAGATAACAAGGAGATGAATAACAGCCAGCATATATTTGTCAAGAACAAATCTTATCAAGCCAACCTAATTTCCTTTTATGCCAGCCTTTTGGGTAAAGGAGAAGCAGTGTTGTCATATCACTGAGCTTCAGAAGGGCTTTTAATGTTGTCTTGTTTAGCACTGTCATAAGCAAGCCCTGGCTAAATGGGCCACTGGGGTGAAGGGGGCTAATCTGTCTGGAAAGAGAAATGTGTCACTGGATGGGGGTGAAAAGGTGTTCAGTAAGTGTTTGTCCTGAAATGGAGCTTGTTGGGCATGGGAAAGAGAAAATTGGTGTTTTAGCTGGCAGATAGAATAGTCTGAAAGTGTTGTCAGAGGTAGGATGGGGATTTACAGAGATGTGAATTAGCCTGAACAGAAGCAAGACATTGCAAAGTGCTTGTGCAAGAACAGTCATAAACACAAATTCAAGTGGGAGGGGAACAACCAAGTCAGGAGGTGCCATTATGACCTGGCAGCCAAATCTGAGCTCAGAACACTGTGCTCTTGCAATGAATGAGACAGATGCCATCCTGAAGATATTCAAGAGGAGGGTAACCATCCTCGTGGCTCTCTCTTGGGGGAGTGGGTGGCCTCTGTCAACAGCAGTAGACAGCTTAGAAGGCACTGCCCAAAAACTGACTGAAGGTATCAGGTGTATTGTCTCTTTCAATACACCTTGGGTCAGATGAGGCCTTGGGAATTCCTTCTCTCCTCTTGCTATGTGCTAGCCAGGCAAAAGTGAGCTGCACTCAGTCAGATGGCCCCTTGTCCTGCAGGGTCTTCTGCTGCAAACCTGTGATGGGATAGCATGCAAAGCAACCTACAGATGGAGCAGAAAGACCACCTGCACACATGGCACAGCTTTCCTGTGGCCACCCATTCTGGGCTCCTTGCTCTCAAGGGGCACCTGGGGCAGGGGCAGTGCCGCCGTCTGTCTCCTTTGCTAATAATTAGATGCAATCCAACTTCCCTGCAGGAGAGCCCTGTCCCCATGGGGGAAGAAGCAAGGCTGCACACATTAAGGAAACTAATTAGAGGAGAAGAGAGCATTGGTACTGAAACCCCAACAGTAAACTCTGAAATCTAGATAAGGGAGCAGTATTTAATTATACACAATTAAAACACTGTATCTCAGCCCCCTGAGAACTGGCAGGCCTGGAAGGTCCTCCCAAAGGTGCTAAGGAACAGATCTGAAGGCAGAGGTAGCCTAGGGGCTATGCTCATCAGACTTTTCCTGGGAAACACACCTGAAGAGAAGAACTAAGAAAATTCCCTTGGACCACCACCTCCTTATTGCTGCATGATGTCCTCCCTCTCCTAGAGCAGGTAATGGGAACCCAGTTCTTGGGAACAGAAAGGGAGATTGCTTTGCTCTTACATGCAGCTGAGCAAGGCCATTGCAGGCACCTACACAAGGGAAGGCAAACCTGAGAATGTAGGAGAAGTCAGAGAGGGTTGTAAATACTTGGTCTGAGAAACAACCTTTATGCCCTTTTCTTCCAGTGCGCAGGAAGAAAATCTCCTGCCCCTGTGTCTGCCAGCCAGGGGTATCCTAGAATCTCCAGGGAGCACCATGCCAATGGTCCCCTTGGCTTCCCAAATCCTGCAAAGTTATCTAGGCTATTTTCCTACAAGTTCCTCCTAGCCACTAAAGCAGCCACTTCCCCTCCCTGCTCCTTTGCTGCATCACATCTACAGTCCCTGACTTCAGATCCTTTCACCTGTCCTCTTCAAGCCAGGAGGGAAGTTTGCTTTCCCTGCAGAGTGCCTGCCTTGTGCCCAAACATTCCCTGTCAGCTGAGCCAGCTGAGCCAGCAAGCTCCATGGACTGCAGCAGCAGCTCTCATCCCATGGCTGCTGCTGGGTGTTAATGCAGAGTCACAGTGAGGGAAAGCTTGGATGGATTCATGTCATCTGACAGATTAGAACCGTAGAACCAGCCTCAAGTTATCCAAAATTCCTCTTCTTCAGCAACTTCAAACCCTCAAGGAAGGCTTTTAGTTCAGGCTTGGCTGCCGAAGGAAGTGGTTCCTGTTTTGATTTGTAAATATAAAGTGCCAGAGGGCTTCTGCCTTCTGAAGGCAGCAGCTTTGAAAAGCACAGGTGAAAGCCTAGGGCTCCTTTTCCTGCAGCCTGGTCTTGTTGAGGAGCACACCTAGTGCAGGTCTCTTGTTCAGCTGCACTGGGAGCTGCAGGTTGTGCCCGGGGTGGGGGAAAGAACTGGAACTTCAGGCAAGGGGCCGTGCCCTGGCACCAACCTTTGTCTGGCAAAGGGGATGGGGACCTGCAGCACTGCCTGGGGGAGGCCAGTCCCGTGGAGACTCTACAGAACCCAAATAAGCAAGCAGAAGAGCCCAAACAGGTATCAAGTGTAAGGGGCATAAAGAGCACGAGGGGAATGGGTGCACAGACTGTAAGGGTGCAGAAGCCCAGGGATTCCTTCACTGACCCTGGAGCCACCAGCTCAGGCTGTTGCTGTGTGACTGCACCTCGATTAAATGAAAAGAACCAAACATCTGCAGGAAACCTGGGATTGAGACAGTGTGAGAATCTGACTGTGTGAGTGGGGTGTGAGGTGGGAACCAAGCTGGGTTCACTGGAGCCTCCTGCTGCCAAGGGGATTTGGTCCCAGCAGTGGAAGCCTTGGGTGTGCACTTGTGACTCCCAGAGTGGCTCCTGAATGGTCAGACAGCAAAGATTCCTTAACAATCTTTTGCCTGGCCTTTGCCCCCACATTCTGCCCTCAAAGAACCTTGCTCCTTTCAATGTGCGAAGCCCATGAGTCTCATCTGTGATGTTGTCACACACAGCCTCCTTCCCTGGTGATACAGCTGCTTAAAATGTTACAAGACCCAAAAGTGATGCCAATGCCACCGAGGCTCATTTTATTTGTCTGAGCCTTTCTGGTGATGTTTTCCTCTGCTGTGCCAAGAGCTAAAAACCTCAGGACATCCTTCACTCATTGTGTTTTGGGTGAAAATTAAACTTGTTGTTGAATCCCAGGGCTCCAAGAGCTGTGGTCATAAGAAAAATGCTGACTAATATCTAGTGTGCCCTGTCTGGTCCTTGGTGTGCCAGGGAAGAAGTTGCCATGCTTTGGGAGAAGAATTGCTCTTTATTGCCAGTCCTCTAGAGCTGGAAGGAAAGGTGGAAGCCTTAAGTGGCTTCTCAACTCAAGCATTCCTGCATTAGTATGAATGAGCATGTTGGTGTCTTGCAAATACACAAACAGATTTCCACAAAACACTTGCTAATGAACCAAAGCAGCAGTCTGTCCTTTCAGTGATTTGTGGGGAGTCGGTAAAAGACTCAGCCTGGGGAGCTCATTACCCTGCTGAAGGAGTGCATTTTGAGGGGAGCTGCTGGGAAGCTGTTAGCTGCCAGCTGTGAGGCAGGGCCAGAGGCTGGGCAGTGCTGGGAGGAAGCCTGGCAGAGGAGATGTCCATTGCCTTTGTGGGCACGGGGCTCACTCACAATGAGAACAATTTCTCTTTCTGTGGTTGTGGGGCACAAGAGGGGCTGATTTCCACCCCCAGTCACTGTAATCTCAGGGCCAGGCACGCTGATACTGTGCTGGGGTTTCTGGTGTGAAATGGAGAACAGCAGAGTCAGCACCAGCCACAAGGGAGGGCCACAGCAACCTGGTCAACCACACACGTGGTATAAACCAGAGACCTTCTGGAAAACACAGCCACACTCCCAGGGCTTGAAAAACAGGCACTTAATCCTGTATATCAGTGGGAGTGTGGCACTGCTCAGCCACTGCTCTGCCTCACAGGCACAGTTCCTTTGTCACCTGCAGCCATTGCACAGCTCAGCCAGCTAATCCACACCATTGCCTTTCCTCTGGGTGTGAGTGGATGGGCTCAGGCAGCAGCTGCAGCCACCTCCAAAAGGGATGCAAATACCTCAAGGTGCCCATGTACCTGAGGGCTGCACCTGCCCATGCCTCAGCAGTTAGGGCAGGTGAAAGGATAACCAGGGAAATGCATCTGTGGGGATGGGGTGGGCTAAGATCAAATATGAATAAGTGGAAAAGGAGTGGAAGGAAAAAGTGAAATAGGGGCCAAAATCACAATGTTTTTTATGAATGCCTCCTCTTAGCTGCTGCTGAGCACTTGAGAGCTGCAAAGTGCTTGGTTCCCCTCAGAACCCCCCATCCCATCAAACCTTAGAGCAAGGTTGTGCTGCTCAGGTTGGCAGCAGGTACTCTGAAAAAGCTGTCAATTTTCATGTTCAGTGTGTTTGCAGGGAGAACCCTGGCTTGGCACTAGGCATCAAAGGTAAAAGCAATGAGGAAAAGAGAGTACTTCTAGCCTTGCCAAGAAAAATCACTTGTCTGGGAAAGGAAGAACTAAATTGATCTGAATTTTCCTGCTATTCATCAGCGTTTTGGTGCCAACGCAGTGCATGTGAGAGAGGAAAGGAAAAGGAGAAGATGAAGAGCTCCATATTTAATATTGTGTTAATCTCTTCCCTCCCAGCTGGAGCAGAGGTTTAAAATACCTTTCCTGTACGTGAAGGAAAATGTACTGATCTGTGTCAGTGTTATTATTTAGGAAAGGAAGATTTACCTTTCAGGAAATCTGCAACCTGAATAAACCAATCTGGAAATCTAAAGAAATTAATTGAAGTTTGGGGTTGTCAGATTTTGGTTTTAGTTATTTCTTCCTTCACAGAAGATTTATTTTGCTTTTTGACCCAAACTTTCCTTCATTGACTTGGGAAACTGAAGCAGGGGGGATACATTTCAGGCCAAGTGTTTTGGGAAACCCTGCTAACAGCAACTGAGACAGAAGGTGAAGCAACAACACTTCAGCACCTCAACTTCTCTGTGAAAGCCCATACACTGGGAAGGTATAGATTGTCAGGCAGCTTGTGCAACAGCTCTTTGCAAGTAAGGATTTGCTTCTAGCACCCCAGTTCTGTGGTGGGAAATCCTGCAAAGGAGCAGGTGGAAGTGGCAAAGCCACGTGCCAGCTTTGGACCCGGAGCTGCACGTGACAGTGACCTCCCCAAGCCCCTGGGGGAGTGGGGAGCAGTGCCTGCCCTCCAGCCCTGCCTGGTGCAGACACTTTGATTGGAGCCATAAGTTTTATTCGTTTCTTTCTTTCTGAGCTTAGGCTCGTGGACTAATTAGAGGAGAACTGGTGAGCTCAGCTAACGCATTTGAACACTGGTAGCTTTAGGCTTGCATTTGGGTCATTAAAAATGAAGTAAAATGATGTTCTCTTTGCACCAGCTATTGTGAGCAGGGGCCTGGGTTTGGCAGCAGTTATCTCCCCAACACCACTGCACTAATGACTGCCAGCACAGAAAGAGCAGTGTGTCATTAACGCAACAGGGTGGTGGGAATCTGCTGTAGGCAAAGCAGGATCTGGGACACAGCAGTTCATGTCACACCTGTAACAAAGCTGGCACCAACTGGCTGAGTTCAGACCCTTGGGAGGCTGGAAGGCACCACAAGGGGAAGCCCTTCCCTCAGGGACATGCTCCCAAGGGTGTGGGCACGCTGCAGGGGGAGTGCAGTGGGTCTCCTGGGGGCCTCTTCTGCCTGCTGGTGAGTCCAAGCAGCCTGGGTGACTTTGATATTTGAGCAAGGTTTTCTTCATTGCTCTGTGGGATGTCTCTGCTGGCTGCAGGCTGGTTTTGGTTGAGATGGAGGCCATAAGTTTATGACATAAAAGGCTGTGAAGAAAGGCTTCATCTCAAATTTATCTAAAATGCAAATGCAACATAGCTACATATGCCAAAGCAGCTGGGGATGGCCTATGAAGATAATTTGGCTTACCTCCCTGTGGGACAGAGGTTGTATATGTTTGTTGGTTGTCATTCCTACAACAGCAGAAACTGAGGAAATGTTAGATTGAGGATTTCCCCCACAAGTACCTTTTGCTGCATTTTCTCCCCTCAGTGGAAGTTAGAAAAATTGGAAACTCCACAGAAGCATACCTGCTTTTCATTAAAAAAGCTGGAGGAGGAGAAACCATGTAGATTTAGAGGTGTTGTTTGCTTGTATTTTAGAGTAAACACCTGGTACGAAAGAAAATGTCTTTTTTGCCTACTTCAGCCCCTGATGACAGAAACCTGCACTGCAACACTGATGCTGAGTGACCTGCAGAGATTTACAATGCTGGGAGGGCCCTGGGCCATCGTCCTGCTGTGGGGGCACAGTCACATTGCTCCAGGTTCCATGGAGAGGGAGGTGGAGGCTTGCTTGCGTGCTGTGACAGTGGAAATGGCTCACATTTCTTGAGCTGCAGAACAAAATTACCTTCAATTTCTTCCCCAGTCTCTCTATGCCTTGTAGCAATGCTCTCCAGTGGTGGTTGCAATGCAGGCATAAATAAAATTTGGCATGCACTGGGACTACAGATACCTGGAGCCATAACTTAATGAGTTAAATCAGAGCTTTTATTATCTAATTTCTCATTGTCATCCAGTTTCTTGCATCTCTGTAGATAATTGACGTGGAGAATAGTTCTTGCCTTCTGGAAACTGGCTGCCTTTTGCAATGCTCCCATCAGAGATGCTTTTTTCAGGCTTGTACTTCTTTCTTCTCATTATCCTGTTAATAGGTCTGACTGGCCAAGGGGAGGAAGGGGAATGTGTTGGCAGGGTGCACGGGGCCGGCGTGCCTTCGCCTTGGACATGTGGGCACTGAGGCCTGGGGGGCAGCCCTGCCAGGTGAAGGGAGGATAATTCCCCTTTCTGCCAGAAGAGCTGTAAGGGTGGCTGCAGCCTGGTAGAGGGAAGCCAGCTGAGCCACAGCTGGGGCTGAAAGTGCCTGGGAGAAGGAGGGTTAATCCCTGGCCACTGCTCCTGTTGGGAGGCTCTACCGCTGCTCTTTCGGCAAAGGAGCTCTTCTGAAATCTCAAAAATCCCAGCTGCAAAGGCAGTGCATCTCTGAAATCTAGAGGAAAAGACTGCAGATAAACCTGAAGAGTTTTCCCCAGTAGCTAAACCCCTGGGTTATATCTGTTGAGAGTGTCGAGAGGAGATCCAACAAATATTTGTAACAGATTTCTAGCGAGGACGCTGTGTATTCACATGAAAGAGTGGAGATGGCTGCTCCTGCAGCTGGGGAGAGTGAGCCTGCATGCAAATATCACTGTGCTCTTTTGGGGACAGCTCCTTTTCCTTTCCAGCCTTGTGCTTGGGCATATCTGGCAGATGTGCCTTTCTTTTCAGATCTGTCCCTGTGCAGCGTTTGGAGCAGCACGTGCTGGGCTGTGGCACGCCAGGCAGGGAGCAGTGTGCACTGGGGACAGAGGTGGCCAGGCTTCCGAGGCACCTGGAGTGAGGGTTGGCAGCACAGGGGCTCTCACATGAGGCAGCAGCATCAAGGTCTCTCCTCACTACACCTAATCCTCTCTGAGGCTGGAAAACCCTTCTTCCCAGAGAGATCTCTTGTCTTTCATCATAGTGCCCCCGTTTCAGGCTCAGCCTTCCCTCTGTCCTGGCATTCCAGCTTCCTCTGCTCATCTTCTGTGTGATGATCTCAGGGTTAGGAGGCTTGTGCCCTGCCCCAGACCACGGGTCATCCTGCCTTACAACGGGCTGTGACTCCCTACACAGGTGAAATGCTGCTCCTGGCTTGGCTCTGCGGGCTCCCTGCAGAGAGGACTGGTGTCTGTCAGGTCTAACCCTAGTCCTCAGAGGTCACAAATGAACAAATGAGCTCTGTTTTCCTGGGATATAAATCAGGATACCCCGGTGCCCTCTGGGTGCCCTGGGCCGCAGTGGGATGCGCGGTGGTGCATCTGTGTCCAGCTTGGTGCTGCCTGCAGGATGAGCTCCTGCTGGGAATGCACCAGCACTGCTTGGATAAGCCCAGTAGTGCCCTCTGATGCAGCCCACACAATAAAAATTAGCACAAATAATAACTACCAGCACAACCCCCCTGTTGGGGGGGTTCTGTTTCAAACTGTAGCTCTCAAGCCTGCATATCCTTCTCTGCAGTCCCTGCAAAGAGGTTTGCTGTGTCCAGGGGTTGTTTCCACCCTGGGAACTCACCCTTTGCTGTGTCACAGCTGGCTGGTGTCACTGCTGCTTTGGCACTGAGAGAGACCAAAATTTGGTTGGTCGGTGGTTTCATGATCACACCCTGTGGGATGCAGCATGAGTTACAGAAAGAGAAACAAAGAAGGGTTGGTATTGAAATAGAAGTGGTTCTCATGGTTTTGACACCCCATATGGCAGGGACATATGCAGAAATGGATTTGCTGCTGTTTGCTTAATAACAATGAGCAGGTTGAGACAGTATGCTAGATCTCACAAAAGGAAACCTGACTTTTTGGTTATAATCTCTGCTTTTTAATTGAGATGTTCACTGCTGTTTTCTTGAAATTCAGCTGCAAGTACTGGGAAGGCATTCAACTGCAATGAAAAGGAAAGGCTGCCCCAGAGGCACATGCCTGTCAGAATGCTCTATGAGATGTCCAGTGCAGAGGCTGATGTCTTGATGAGGACCAAGCATTGTGAGCTCCAGCTCAAGGCTTAGACATGTTGGCAAACTCACTTGACTGGTTTGAGATTAACATTATGTGTGAGCTGTTAGAAGCCTGCATGCAGCAGGCTGAGAGCAGGACTGCCAGCTCCTTGCTTTTGAGCATGGAGCCATCTCTGTGCTCAACAGCGAGGTCTCAGCAAGAAAGAGCTTTTAATATCACAGGCTCAAAGCTGTTGATTCTTCAGGGGCCACAAACCTGTTCTTCCCCCCGTAAGAAAAGCCTGCAGTGCTGTTTTTCAGGCCTGTCTGGTTTTGAACATACATCACAGAACTGTAGAATCGCAGAATGATTTACTGTGGAAAGGACCGTAAAGATCACCTCAGTCCTACTCTCCTGCTGTGAGCAGGGTCTCCTTCCACTAGACCAGGTAGCTCAGAGCCCCATCCAGCCTGGCCTTGAACATTTCCAGGGATGGGCAGCCACAGCTTCTCTGGGCAGCCTGTTCCTGTTAGCAAATGCTCAGGTAAAAGCAGAGGAGGGCAGTGAGGAAATGTCTCAATCCCACCCACGCTCCAGGGTGGAAAGGAGGACCTTGTGCTCTGCACTAGGGGGGACACAATGTGAATAAAGCTCTGCAGTTCATTTCCTGCTGCTGCAGAAGGAGGTGTGGTGGGAGTTCTTAAAAAAAAAAAACAAGTGTAAAATGTGGACTTTTGCTATCAGAAGAACTCCTTCAGAAAGGATAAGTCATAAACACTAGTAAAGTCTAAAGCAATGCATTTCAATGCCTTGTGATTTTCTAGGTCCCTTTTCATACAGGAGTTGGTTTTGCTCTCTTTTTTGCCAGCCTGGACACCAGAAAGCACCATTCCTCTGCTCTTGTGTCTTGTAGAATGCCCTGCCTCTGCCTGGCAGGGCTCTCCTGCAGGAGTGCAGGGGGTCACCCCATAACTTAGCAGGAGTTAACAGTGCTTTTCAATTCCCAGCTGCTGTCACAGGCACACGAGGCCGGGGGACGTCTCAGCATTTCGGGAATGCTGTGCCCTGCCATACACGTGGCTGTGAGTGTGACATGCTGAGACATCCCTGGGAGAGCAGAGCTCTTCATGCAACAGCGTGACAATCATACTTCAAAGCTAATTGACAAAACGGGCTTGCTAATTTTACAGAGGTTAATGGATCTTCTTGGAGCCCTGTGTGTGAGGAGTGCTGGGGACTTAGCATCTTTTTCTCCCCCATGGAGTTCTTTGACCATATATAGCCAAGGTATCAACTTACAGGCCTGGGATTTCAGCTTTCTGTTTAGATTTCAGATGAAAGGCTGCAGTTGGAAGTGATTGTTATAAATATTTCCTGCTATCTGGTAGCAGGCTGACTTCAGCCCCTTCTAAGGAATTTGCCATAATTATCCTTTACCAAACTGCAATGAGAGCACTGCTGCTGGCAGAGGCTGCTGAATGGAGCCCATCCCAGCAGGATGGATGGATGGATGGATGGATGGATGGATGGATGGATGGATGGATGGATGGATGGATGGATGGATGGATGGATGGATGGATGGATGGATGGAGGGGCACCACGAACCAGAGAGCTCACTGGGGGCTGGACCCCTGGCTGAGGAGCTCACCAGGACGGCTTCTGCACTCCTCACCCTGGCTGGCTGCTTTCTCCCTGCTGGCAGGATGCTGCTGGCCAGAGTGACCAGGGCTGGGCTGGTTTACAGAAGCTGGGGCTGGAGAGGCATCCTGAGGCTTGCAAAGGAGATGGAAGTGCTCAGTGCAAAGGGCAACCTGCTGCTGAGGCCAACAGGGCACAGGAGGTGGGACTGGCACTCCTCATTTTGTGGGAGCCAAAGATTCACCTGGGCTCTGCTCCCTGTTGGCCACCAGCAATGAGTTCCCAGTGGAAGGAAGGGAAGGAAGTGTGAAATGTGGACTTTGGTCACCCAAATGCTCAGAGTAATAGGGATGCAAAGTTCTGTCACCCTGCCCAGGACTCTTCCTTTTTCATTTTTCCCTTTATCTCTCCCTCTCACCTATCTCTTTGAATCTCTTCATGTATCAGAAACCCACATCAAACCAGCCAGAGCTGCCACTACATGCAGTAGGCTAAAAAAATAAAAATGCAGCTAGATCAGTTAGAAATCCTGACTCCCAGGGCCCCTGAAAATTCGTGCCACAGAAAGGCTGCACAGTTGTGCAATTTAGTGCTTCTGAAGAAGAATAAATTTGCTTTAAAAAAAAAAATCCATCAGCATATTGCATATATTTATAGTTAGCTGCAAGCCTTTCCAGTGAGAACTTTTAGAATTTATTTTAAATTAAAGTGACTAGCATGACATACCAGTACTTAGCCTTTTAACAAAAACATTTTAGTCGTATAAATACAGTTGCTATTATTAAACTCTAGGGAAAGCCAGCGAGCTGCTCCAAATAACATCCCTCTGGCCTGCCTGTCCAAGCTCCTCTGTTCATACACAGAACCAAGACATTTGAACACCTTGCTGGAGATCAGGGGCTCATTTTATATTCTGTTCCCTGGATGGCTTTTTAAGCTTGTTTTAAACTTTGTTTCCACTTTCCCTTCTTTAGTCCCTTCTCCATTCCATTCCATTCCATTATGGTACTCATTATACTCTTTTTCCTTTTCCTTTGGATTTATTTTACCTTTTTCCTCCCCCTCTCATTGCCAGGGAAGCCAAATTTTCCGTGGTACTTTCTGGCCTTTCTGAAACCTGTTTGCTAAAGCAGTTGCTGGAACTGACTTTAAGGACATCACAAGTTGCCCTCTGGGTTAGCAGAGAGCAAGGATGCTTCTGTGCATTGAAAAAGTGCCTGTAAATGAGATTTTAGAAAATCTCTGTCTGCTTATCCTGTCTGTATTTACATCTTTCAGAAGTGCCAAGCAAGAGCAAGTTCTGATGCTCCATAGTAAACACCAGATGTGTTGCCAACTGAGTGGTGGACAGATTTTGACCTGTGACCAGCACAGTGCAGGGAGGACCTCCTTTTTGGGGACCCCTCCCCATCAAAGAGCTGTCTACAGTTAAAAACCAGGCAGGCAGTGCCTGGGGTTTTTCCCCCCTCCTCCACATTAGTCTTCACCTTGCTCATTTCCAAACAAAAGCTGAGCAGCCATTCCTCATGCAGCTTTTAAGCCTGTGTGGCTGCTAAGAGAGGGAGGATGCAATAAATCATCCAGTCAATTAACCAGGGACTTTCTCCTTATTTGTAACCTCCCTTCAAAGCAAATGAGTATGACTGGTAATGAAAGGAAACATATGCAATAGTTTAAAAATAGGTGTCTGAGGCCAGTGGGGGAAGTCTTTGCCCTGCTGTGTGTGGCATCCAGCATCTCCAGCTTGCCTGGGTCACCTCTCCACACAGCACCCACTGCAGCTTATTCCTTCAGGTGATGGAGCAGCATTTCCACATCCAATGCCATGCCAGCACCATCCCATTCAAAGGGCTTTGTAGACTTTCTACAAACCTAAACCCACCCCCAAATCTTGCCCTTGCAAATGGGAGGTGGAGGCAGCGGGGTCTGGGAGCAGCCTGCAGCATTGCAGCAACTCCCCTGCCAGCCCAGGGCCTTTGGGGTGAGCTCCCAGAAATTCAGCAGCCCACAGGTGGGACCTGAGTCTGCTGGCAGGAGAAAAACAGCAGCTGTGTCCTATTCACAGCCTGCTCTTGCTGGCTTCAGTCGAGTGTCTCCTGAGGGAACCCACCAGACCTTCCCAGGGGTTCTGATGTGCTTTAGCATTTGCTGGGCTGAAAGGCTGGCTTCAGCTCTACACACTGCATTTCAAACCTGGACTAGAACCTCATGGCTTTGGGACACAGTTTTTTTGTTGTTTGGGGTTTTTTGGGGGTTTTTTTTGTTTGTCTTTATTTTAAAAATTCCTTGAGGTCTTTCATATTGCTTGGCACCTGCCTCCTAGTCAGTATGTGTCCCTTAATGTGCACTATGAGGGAAGAGCAGGGCAGCTGCTCATGGCTTGGAGGTCCTGATCCATCTACCTGGGAGACACAAGGCTTTCCAGAAATGTAAGAGCATTGATTTGGTGGCCCAAACAAGGGCACATCTGGTCAGGCTGGATGGACAGGATACTGGGCAGCAGGAGCATGGTATCATTGTCCAAAACAGTCTGGGTCTGTGGTGTTCCCCTGCAAAGCCAGGATTTGCTGGAAGTAGGAGAGCTTAAGATTTTAGCATTTATCTTTCTCTCCAGAATGAGAAATTGAAAGGTATCAGGAGTGTTCTCTGAATGTTAATTTCTGTTTGCTTTGTCCTTATTCCAGGTTTTCTTTCTTTTTTTTTTTTTTTTTTTACCTCTCTTAACTCTGACAGTTTAAAGGACTCCAAGAGTTATGCTTCAGAATTAAAAGCAGACAGTCTTAGCTGTGCTCTGAAAATAGCTGAAACTTTGCAATTATGGGACAGTGATTCCCTCTGTCCCTGTCTGAGCTGGTCACTTGCCCTGAACTGCTTTCCCCCAGCTCAGCAGCACCCACCTGCTCACACTCTGCTCAGCTTCTAACCACAGAGAACAGGGCCAGCATGGGTAGGGCAGTAATCCTTTAATAACCAGTAACCAGGAAAAAGGCAAACACTCAAGCAAGTATGGGGGAGAAAATAATTTAATCCCCGTAACAATCACTTTATTGTTAGGTTTTTGGTTTATGGTTGGGTTTGTTTTTTTTTTTTTTGCCTGGAGGTTTTCTGATGGTTCAAGAGATAAAAAATGTCTTTCTGCCATAATCTATAGCTTTAATAATCACCCAAGTAATTGCATTGTTTGTAAACTGTGTGGTAATGAGCATGTGTAGAGCTGTGATGAAGAAAGCAGAGCTAAATCTGGCTGAGGGTGCCAGGCAATATGCAGTGCAGAAGTAATGATTATTAATAGTGTGTGTTGACTGAGGCTGATAAAGCCCCAGAGTTTTTGTGCCGTCTCACCAGCGGGAAGCGGGTGCTTTGTGCAGAAGACAAATACCTTGTAACCAGGAAACTGCCTGTGCCTGGGCTTCCTGGGGCTGGACCGACCTTGGAGACAGCCTTTCCCCAGGACACAGCCCTGGGGTGCCCCCTGAACGCCACCAGGGCAGGGGATGTGAGCTGTGCCTTGCAGGTCTCTTCTCACAAAGGGTCACAGAGCTGCGTTCAGACACCATGCACGACGCAGGTCTGCCTGTGGGAGTTAATGATTCCCATAACCACAGATAATCAGTGCTGAGCCCTCGTTTTGGAGGCAAATGCCAGGTGAGCTGGTGAAATATTAAATAGGAAAAGTTATTATATAGTCTGAATTGCACAGTCTCTCATTGAAGAGGGAGAAAAGAAATTTAACTGAAAAAATGCAAATTCTCCAAGTATTGAAATAAGAAAATGCTGGATTAATCCAGGAAAAATCCCTAAACCAACCCAAAATCTAGAATCATCGCCTTTTCTTTCTTTTCTGGCTCTTATTCAATCTTTTCAAATAGGACCATATGTGACTGTCAAGGCCCTGGGAGGGGCTGGGAAGAAATACTTCATTTACTTTCTTCTTTAAACATCTATTTTTCTACTCTCCATCTCTCCCAGAATCCCCTGAGTTTATGGGAAGAAATCTCTGATATGGCAAATGAAAAGCAAAACAATGGCTGTAGTAACTTGTAGCATTTCAGAATTTGGAAAACTGTTTAGCAAAGAAAATTAAGACAACAGTCATTCTTCCCCTCCATTTTTTGGCAGTTTTGAAAAATTGATGCAATGTTGAAAGTCAAAGAAATTGGTAGGACTCAGCAACAGTGAGGATGTAAAGTAATGGCAGAGAAATAGGTATAATAATAATAATAGGAATTAAATGAACACTAAAAATAATACTGTAAAAATCAGCCAGGGGAAATGTGGTACTCAAACATTTTGTTTGAAGAATAGAGAGGGCTCGACATTTTCAGAAAATAGTTCCAAGATAAGTTTTGGATGAGGAAAAAAATTCTAGCAAGACATTTTTTGGAAGGTCTGATAGTAAATATTATTCTTCTAAGGAGAATTGTGGACATTTAGAGGAAATAAAGAGATTTTCCTTAAGCCAGAGCTGCAAGTGGCCTCCACTCAAATGTAGTGATTCATGCTGCTTTAAGGATCTGAGATCCCTTATATTCAAAAGGAAAACTGGGAAAGGCTCCAACCATAAGGGCAATTAATACTTCAGATGTGAAATTTAGAGCCAAAATTTTCACAAACAAAGGTGTTTCTCATTGTAGGGCACTACTTCTCATCCCACGTGAGCTGGAATTCCAGTTGGTAAAACAAGCAGCTAAAATGTCACCTATGATTTTTATAAAAATGATCTTAATGCACAAGGTGGTGATTTTAAGGGGTTATGCCAAACACCAGTGTGCAACTTAGCATTGTCAGAGCTCAGGAAATATCACCTGCAACCCAAGGCCATTGGCATTGTTTAGTGAAAGCTTTCATAAAAATTTCTCCAGCCATCCATCTAGGCCTGGATAAGACCTCTGAGGGGCATTTCTGGCAGCAGGGAGCTGTTTCTTCTGTTTTCACTGTAGGACTAGGGGGGGGACCAGAAACCTTGGCTGTTGAGATCTCCCAAACCTGGTCTGTAAGAGATGGAGGACACAACCACAGATGCAGCACAAATGCCTCTTTCCTTCTGGATATTTAACAAGAAGTGACTAAAAACTTGTGCTTGGCAGTGGGGCACTAAATAGCTAAGAATTGCAGTAGTAATAGTGGGAGGAATTGATTTTTTTTTTTTTTTTATTTTTTTGTTACTTAGACTTGTAAGCAAGTTTCTTTAGTGCCCATGGAACTAAAGGATCATTTGGGGACTGAGGGTTTCTGCTAAGAAGCATCATATTTGAGGATAGGTGATTGATCAGGCATCCATGGACTCCTGTCATGACAGGCCTTAGGAAGGGGTAGCATTGGTTCTCTCAAGCTGAAAACAACCAAAATCGCTTTTGTTGCAGAGTAAGTGGTTTGGATCCTATTTTCCCACTGCATATTGTACTTTGCAGACTAAAAAAGACATGAGAAATAGAAGTGACTGATTTTTCCATTCCTTAAGCTGCCTCCATGTGGGTTGATTGCTCAGGGGATTTCAAGGCAGACTGAAACACAGACAAACGCTGGCTTCGTGTACGCTCTTAAATATTGCTGTGTTTTGAATTTTATTAGAAACTTGGCAGGCTTCTGCTTGAGCTCTAACTGCCTTTTCTGCCTTCAGTTTATCAGCTACCATAATTTTAGATGCACAGTCACAGTGTGCAACCGTGTAGCCCAGCACGCATGAGCAAGGGAAGCACTCTAAAAACATGTCTGGTTAAAGTACTTGTCAAATTAGTAGCTGTCAGCCAGGATGAATTAGACCCAAAATGGTACATGCACAAGTGAGGAAACACGTTCTCCAGCACGCCTGGTACCATCAGGCCTGCTGTGCTTGGACAGGGAGCTTAACCCAGGAAAAAGCCAGGATCTTCTCTCTCTCATATTGTCGGAGTTCTGCCCAAAGACACCTTGGGTCTACGTACTGGGGGGGATATGTGTTCAAAGGAGGGGTGTGATAAACCCATACATCTGTCAGAAAGTAAACACAGCCTCGTGATCTTTCTGAGCTGGCTGCAGCTCTAAATCCTGCCGATGAGGCAGCCATAATTCCTTGTGCGAGACGCTGAAGGCAGATGTACAAATCCTGGTTTAACAGGGGAAGTAGGTGTTTTTCCATTGCTCCAGAGAAGCATTTGACGTGTGAAATCAGTGCCCTCTATTCAGTTTTGCTGCAGTTTGTCCTGTGCAGGGTCCAAAATGCAGGATTGCAGATGCTCCTGGGTCTGGCGGATTAGGTCTCACAAACCCGTAGGGATGTGGAGGACACGAGCAATTTGGGAAGAAGAGATGGGTGCAAAACTCTTGCAGAAGGAACCCAATTCTCTGGAGCAGCACCCGCTCTCAACACTTTGATGACCGAAAAGGCAGGAGAGAAAAAAAGCTGATTGCTAACTGATAATGCTGTTAATGTGATGAGATGCTTTCTTGATCATGGTCCAGGCCACAGCACGTCTGGGAGTCATAGGCAGCTTGCCACCTGCAAGGGAGATGTTTGTGGTCTCTATCAGTGCAAGACAAGGAAACTCCCTGCTTGACTTTGCTTCCCACACCAAGAGGTCCTGTGCTGGCTGGCGTGCAGACTCTGTGCTCGTGAAGAACTGAGGTGTGCCGCAGAGCGGGGGACAAAGTTGTTCTTCAAGGCACTGCCACATAGGCCTGCCTTGGGGACAGCAAGGGCTTTGCCTGGAGTGGCTGGCACAGCTCTCTGAGGCAGAGGTTTCATCACACCACGGGGAAACACCAGGGAAATAAACAAGGCTTGCAGGTAGTCTGTCAAACGCCCACATCACCCAGTCTCAAGGTGGAGGGATAATGAAGACGACGTGGGGAAAGGCAATCTGTACCCAGAGAGGTTTTCATAAGTGAAATTGGAAATAAATCACTGCAGATGTGATGGCTCATGCCAGCTCTCATCCATGCTCATCCCCTCGCTCTGCTTTCCTTTCCATTTGCTAATTCCTGTGCTGCAAAGCACTGTTATCCTGGTTTACTACCCAGCTGGGATAGTCTCTGAATCTGCCTTGTAGAGGAGCTGCACAGGCACAAATCAGCCATCTCAGCCTGGGAGAATAAATTAGGAAATGAGAACTGGAGAGCCTGACACATTTGATGTTGCAGAATTAGGTGTACTGAACTGATTAACAGCCGAGCCCACAGCACTTTGGCATATTCGTGTGCCCCCTTCAAACTGAAAGCTCGCTGTCATGGTGCCAGAAAGCAGCCCCCCAGAAAGGAGGGCTCCATGCCTGCCCCTCCCCTCCCATCATTCCAGAGAAGTTGAAGCAAGGTCTGGGAAAGCAGCCGTGTGCTGGAGACCTTATGAGACGTGGCTCAGAATAGAAACGCTCTGCCTCACCACAGCCCTCTTGGAAGCCGTCTCTCAGCCAGAAGGGGTTTGTTCCCATCTCCTTACTGACAGTCCCCTGCCTGTAGAGCAGGAGAAGCCATGGTTTGCACACTTCCCTGGGTAGTTTTTGTGTTCTTGGGTGAAGGGCCGCTGTTCTTGCCTTGTTTTTGCTATCAGAGATGTGGATCTTTGTTTTGGAGCAGATGGACAAAGGCAGCAAAGTGCAGGCATTTCATGGTTATGAATTTGGAGGGAATGCTGGACTGTGCTTATCTCACCATGCTTTGGGAAGCCAGATTGCTCCCCAAACCAGCTTGGTGTGCTCCTGGTCTCACATCCAGCCAGCCTGGCTTGCACAACTGTGCCTCACACACTCTATGGCACGGAGAAAACCAACCCTCAAGGTTTAAAAGCAGCTCTGGGTCGTGCCAAACCAGACAGAGCAAGAGGTGCTGGAACAGGAGGGCTGCCTGCAAATGTCAGAGGATGGAGAGCTGCACTTTGGGGCTGCTGGTGAAATCTGCAGCCAGCAGTCTGCCTGCTGCTGCTGAGCAGGAGGCAGAGGAGCTTGTGGGGGCTGGAGGGTGTTGTCTGTGCTGCATCAAACAGCAGAGAGCTGTGAGAGATGGATGAGTTTCAGGAAATGGCCGTCCTTGGGGTAAGCTAGGACCACTGTCCCCGTGCCTGAGGCATATCAGCCGTGCCAAAGTCCAGCCAGGGGATTTCTCAGGCAGTGGCAATGGTGCCATTGCACACAGGGATGCTGAAGGGAGGGTGGCTGGAGTGGCTCTCCCTCTGCCCAGTGGGCTGAAGTGCAAGGCAGTGATCTGAAGCATTTTGAAGATGTTTTCTCCTGATGTCTTTCCATTTGGCAAGAACCCAACTCTGCTGGCAAGAGCCCAGGAGTGCATTGTTGCTTAGAATCACAGAACCATTAAGATTGGAAGAGACCTCTGGTATCATCGAGTCCAGCCTTTGACCAAACACCACCATGTCAACTAAACCACAGCACTGAGTGCCACGTTCACACTTCCAGTGATGGGGACTCCACCTCTTCCCTGGGCACCCTGTTCCAATGCCTCACCACCCTTTCAGTGAAGAAATTCTTCCTGATGTCCAATCTGAAAAGCTTGAGGCCATTTCCTCTTGTCCTGTCACTAGCTGCACAGAAGAAGAGGCCAACCCCCACCTTGGGTCAAATCCCCTGTCAGGGATTTGTAGAAAGTGATAAAGTCTCCCCTAAACCTCCTTTCATGTTAAACACCCCCAGTTCCCTCAGCTGCTCCTCACAGGACTTGTGCTCCAGCCCTTTCAGCAGCTCCATTGTCCTCTGGACTCGCTCCAGCACCTCGGTGTCTGTCCTGAATTGAGGGGTCCAGAACTGGACACTCAAGGTGTGGCCTCACAAGTGCCAAGCACAGGGGAAGAATCACTGCCCTGCTGGCCACACTATTCCTGATCCAGGCCAGGCTGCCATTGGCTTTCTTGGCCACCTGGGCACACTGCTGGCTCATGTTCAGGTGCTGTGAACCAGCACTCCCAGGTCCTTTTCTGCCAGTCAGTGTTGCAGCCACTCTTCCCCCAGCCTGTAGTGCTGCAGGGAGTTTTGAACCTTCTACCATTGGCCTTGACCCCTCAGCCTGTCCAGATCCTTCTGCAGAGCCCGCCTGCCCTCCAGCAGAAGCTCAATAACAGCAAGCAAGGCTCACCTCACAAGGGATGAGCTGGCTCATGCTCAGCTGCCCACTCCATCCCACACTGTCTCAGAGAAGTGTCAGGGCTGAAGTCCTGTCAGTCCTGGGTGAATGCTCACTATCAGTCTGACTCTGTGAGTGCTCTGCAAAGAGCCAAGTGCCTTTTGGCCACATCAGCCCTGCTGTGCATTTCCAGGCAAACCTGCAAGGAAGCACGTGCCTAGGATGTAACACACATGCCACATGTGCAGCAGGTTTCCCTGTTGCAGGTAGATGCAAAGAGCTGACTCAAATCTCTCAGGAGAATTAGGCAAGTTCTTTGCTGGCTTCTCCATGTCTCTGAATTATTCAAGCAATTCAAAGTAGAGAGTAGGTTACTCAGGGACCCTCTGAGAGCAGCCAGAATGGAGACAGTCTGGTGAAAAAGGCAGGGAGATTAGGAAAGCTGAAGCAGTAGGATCCCCTGGGCAGGTAGCCAGGGAGGCTCTGCTGAGGAAGCAGGACTGCTAATGCTGGAGGTGGTGACTGGACCAGAGAAGTGGGTGCTTGTAGCTCCTGCACCTGGCAGTGTGCAGGCTCACTCTGGGTCCCCCCTGCAGGCATTCTGGCCCCTGAATTTTAGCAGTACTGCACAGGGCAGAAATCAGTGCAGTTTTATAGGATGTAAGACAGCGGCTCCAGCCAAATCTGGTTCTGAATTCGGGAGCAGCAATCAACCAGCATGGCCCTCTTCTTGAACTTTTCACAGTTGTGTGTCCATGTCAGGCTTTGCACATCTGTGCATACCAAGTGCTCCCCAATTACAGAAATCTGGCATACAGAATCACTCGTCTCTTTCAGGAGCAAGTGAAAAAATTGCCGTGTGTTTCCTGGTTTTGGCAGCGATTCTCAACCTTTTATCTGAAGCCCTTGAGATGTGAGAAGCAGGGATGGTTCCTTGCACACTGCAGATGGGCTGCTGCATGACAGAAATGAAATGATTCGTCTTGTGTGTAATCCAGAGGCTCAGCTGAGTTACTCATCAAGCCCTTTATAAACCACTTCATAGACTGCCACTGCTGCTTATTACTTATGATATCTTACATTGTCTGATGAGTTACTGGATTTTGCCTGCTACTTCTTCCATCACATTGAACTCTGAGCAGCTTTACTGTCTCAGGCAGCTTCTGCTGACTCAGAGCAACTCAGCCCTGCTGAGGATCTGTGAGTGCTTTGGAAGTGCACTGTGCAATCCACTGGAACCTGGAAGCTGAAGGGTGAGGGCTTCCAACAGGTGCCTTGGAAATATTCAGCATGGTGGCATTTGGGTACGGAACTTTCTCCAGCTCTCTGTGTTTTGCTGCTAAGCATGCAGCCACTGGTCTCAAGGAGGCACGTTCTCTGTCTGATCTGCTTGGAGCTTGGGTGCAATAGGATTTTACACATATTTTCTGGAGTTTTGAGTTTCATTTCCTCATCAGCAAATACAAGTCTGTGCAGGAATAGAAAGCACTGAAGTGCTGGAGAGGGTTCTGGAGGAAGCTCTATGGGAGAAGCACTGATATGAAAGTGTCCAGCTTTGGCTCATCACGGTGTGGTGGAAATAAAGGGATCAGCTGAAAGTCTCTTACACTGAGTGCTGCTGGCTCTTGCTGGAAACTTCTTCCCTTCTTTTTTTTTTTTTTTTTTTTCCCTTGCTATGTGCAAGGGGAAAATACCACAGCTGCTTTCTCTGAAAAGTCATGTCTCCTAACCAGCTCCTGAGTCTGGGAGGCAGGCAGTGAGGTACTCTGGATGCATCAACACGAAACCCCCTGGAAAACATTGCTTATGTCCCAGCCATCCTGCTGGCATGCTAGAGACAAGCCTTGCTGGTGGCATAATTCAGGAGCTCACTCTCTGCTTCAGAACATGATTCCTGCTATCAGTATTTCCAAAATAAAACAGCCAGGACTTTCAGAGATATGGGGATCCAGAGGGGCAGCCTGCCTGCCTAGCCCTGAGCCTTGGGGTGGTTTTGGGCATGGCAGGGCTGGATTTGGGGCAGCCTGGCACAACCCCAAGAGAAAGCTGCCACAGGAGGCAGGGTCCATCTATGCTTCCAGCAGCAGTACAAGCATAATGGGCAGACATTAACAATGTGAGCTGATCCTCAGGTTCTCTGTAGGCTCCTACAAATTTGGCCAGGGTCTGCACTATTAACCAGTTAAGAGAAAAATGCTTTCTTCTTTGAAAGAACCACTTCCTGGGGTTGGATCTAAGGCTTTGGTAGGTATGTTTAGCTTTAACTAGCTTGTATTTGTTTGGCAACCCAGCTCTGTTTTGTTACCATGTGAAATGGGAGGGATTTCTAAAGAGATCTGGAGTTTTCCCCACCAGCTCTAGCAAGAATCCCTCCCTGCAGCCTCCCAGTCCTGTTCCCATCCCAGAGTCCAGGGTTCCCCTGCGCGCACACCCTGGGCTGCTGAGCTCCCTGTGCAGCCTCTCTCGTGTTGATGTCACAGTCCTCTTCTGAAATTGTTTATTTCCCCCTTGCTGCCTTCACCTTATGAAATCAGAAAAGACCAAGGGCAGGCCATTTTCCCTGTGGGTTGGGTCAGGAGGGCACAGAGGGCACCATTCCATGGGCGGAGCTGGCTGGCAGGAGGAGGCTGGGGAAAGAGCCCCAGCCACAGCACTGGCCCCAGGCAGCATTGGCCAGCCTGGCCCCAGCCCCAGGCTCCACTGCATCACCATGACCTACATACACCCCTGCTGCTGGTGGATGCGTTCCCAGACTTCTAAAGAGTTTGTTCCCCTTGGCCTTGCTGGGAGGAGCCAGGGATGTTTTTTGGGGCCAGGCTCAAAACATGGCTCGCCTCAGAAGAGCTTCCTTAGTGTGCTCTTTTTTGTGGTGTAAATAATGAATTGTGCATTTAATATTAAACATCCTGTGCACTTACCAGACCTTGCTGTGCACGTGAAACTTGGCAGATGAAGTGCATGAAGGTGGTTTGTCTTTACGGCCATGCAGGGTCTCTAATGTGCCCCATTCTTTTTTTGGGGGCAGCAAGGTTTGATCCTTTGCCCTTCCCTCTGCTGCTCCAGTCACACCTCAGTGCATCTTCTACTGTGCTGAGCAGAGTCCTCAGAGTTCCTCTGCCTTGGCCATCCTGCCCTTTCAACCACAGCTACCCACATCTCCTCATCCTTCTGCACTAAAACCTCAGCTGCCTACATGGTCATGGTTCAGTGCACAGCCCAGGAGGACCACAGGCACGGGCAGAGAAAGCCTGAGGGATTTGCTTATGGTGAAACAGCAGAAATGTGTGTGCAGAGCCTGGTGGAACCAAGTCAAGACTGTTTACTGGCAGGAAACTCAGCAGGATGCTGGAGCTGAGCAAGGGAGATGGAGCAAGAGACAATTAGTCATTTGGGAAGGAAGGACTGTCAGTACAGCGGGTGACGTCTGCATGGTTAGCTCACAGCCTTCCAGGGACATGCTGGGAACCCCTCCACTGGAGTAATTTAAAATCCAAACATGTTCATCCATAGGGAGGGATCCTGTACAGGCAGCAGGGAGCTTGTGTGTGTAGGCATGGATGCATCCATAGGTGAGGTGGTGGACAGCAGCAAGATGTGCTTGGTTTTTCCATCTCCGATTTCTGTGTCTCAAGGACCATTGATCATTTTGGAGAGCTAACCACATTACTCCACAGCTTCAGGTGAATAAGGAAGCAGGCCGACTCCCTGGGGACCTGGCACACTGTAAAGCAGGCATCCATCTGGGAGAGCATTATTGCATTAGCTCAGCATTCCTGTTGGTATTGATGCATGTTCTGCTCTTGCATGGCTCCTTGCAAGCAAAGGCTGCGTGGGGTAACACACAGAGGGGGGTGAGACGAGGCTGGGCACTCTGGTTTTTTAGATGTTGTTGTTTGTGTAAAATTCATGGGAAGCAGAGGGAGGGGAAAAAATTCAGGATGAAGATGAAAAATGATGCTGCACATAAAGCTAGCTCTGAATCTATAGAGCTGGCCTTTAATTCGGTCGTCATAGTCTGAAAGCAGCACACACACACACATGTGCAAAACCCAGGCTGCAGATAATGAATTTTGAGAAAATGAGCCCTCAGCTCCCCCCTCCCCAGCTTTACTTTTTAGAGAATGCCCTTCCTTAATTTTGGAAATGATTGCATTATCTCAAACTGCTTGTAAATCTTGTTAGCCAAGTAATATAGTTTGGACTAAATGTCTGTTCCTACATGAGCCTCAGGGGAGTATGGAAAATAACCAATGCAGCCCTGTTGCAACCTCCCACCAGCTCTACAAAAGAGACTCCTTTTTTCTGATTAACCTCAGTTCCTTTCAGCAGTGAGGCAGAGAGAGGCAACAAGATTAATGAAAATTAGGTCTATTAAAGCCAGCCTTGTTTTCTAGTCGTGTGTACAGCCTTGCCACAAGCTGAACTCGTCACCAAATGCACAATTAATCAAAGTGGAGTGCAGGCACTTGGTGTCTCTGTGTGCATGTGTGTGTGTGTGTGTGTGTGTTTGTGTGAGCATGCACTAAGGTGGCTGCTCCAGATTAGCAATTGAAAGGAGCAGAGGAACAGAAGCAAGATGTTAGTTTTCCTATTTATTATTTATGTGGTTGAGAGTCTGCACCCAGCAAAGCTCGTGGAGCTGTGACTGATGAGTTAATTGGATACCACACTGGCATCTCTGGAAGAAGCTGTGGAAACCCAGGGACAGAAATAGTAGCTGGGACTGCAGGAGAGCATGTCCAATGTGTGTTGACGTGCTTAGTGATGCAAAGTCACAGCTCCTGCTCCTGCTCCTGCTCCAAAGGGAAGGGACTTGTCACTGTTGGCTTTATTTCCCAAAGGAGTTCAGTGTAGGGTGGGAGCTTCTATAAGGATCAAAATCCCTTATATTAAAGCTGTCTCATCCCCAGCTTTGGGGGAATTGCTGGGGATGTGCCAGAGACAGGCCCAGCTGCATTTCTGTACATCCCAGATGAGTCTTAGATTCTCACTGTTGGCACTTTCCTCCTACCAGCTGCTGCCATCCACCCCCTTTTCCTGCTTTTCTGACGGGGTTTTATGGGGTGGGGAGGACCCTGAAGCCACTGGTGGCAATGATTTCTCTGTCCATTCTCTGATGTGTGATTGCCCAGCTGCCCTCCTTGGATGTGTGTCTGTGCACCTCCTCTCTGCCCATGCAGAATCCAGAGCCTTCGCTCTGTCCCAGTGGTGGTCCAGCTCTGAGTCTCCTTTTACTATGAACCAAGTCCAGTTTCTCTCCATGGGTCCTCCAGGGACAAGAGGAGCTCCCAAGGCCCCATTAAATTGCACAGGGAAGTTTAATGCATCCATTGCATCCATTCTCCCGGCCCTGATGCCATGGTGGAACTGGGTCTTGGCCAGACATGATTCCCCTTGTGTGCTCCCATACCAAGGGAGTGTTTGTCTGACAGGGACAATGCCAGAGGAGTGAAGGGACTGGGAGACTTTCCCACTGCCCCTTGGTGAGACACCCCCATGGGGAGTAAGAAGGAAACCCCCAGCCCTCTGCAGCACTGCTTGAAAACTGCTTTGGGGCTAAACACCTCTGAACATTTTTCATGGGATGCCTTTGGAAGAAAATCACAAACTTACATTGTCTGAAAGCCAGTCTAAGCCTGCTGATGGCAAACAGGATGAAGAGAGTCCAACTTTGCAGAGAACCTGGGCAAATGTAGATGTCCTCATTCTGGTAGACCACGCTGCCTTTGGGAGCAATGCAGCAGCTGAAAATGATGGGTGTTACCTTTCCAGCCTCCCTGTAGAGATTGTGGGGAGATCTGCAGTGGAGATTTCCTGTGGGCATGTGTGCCCAAGCAGTCCCAGAAGGCTGGCTTGTACATGTCACCCATCTTCATCGCCCTGTAGCAAACAGGACAAGAGATGGTGGCCCACTGGGCTTACCAAGGTCAGAGCAGGGGCTGGGAACAGCATTAGGGTCCTCTTTCCCCTCGGTGGGACCATTGAAAGGGAAGTAGTACCCAGTTCTAGTGACCAGCAGGCCTCTGTGCACCCCTGCTTCTGCTCAGGCAGCTCCATGCCCAGGCCCTGGCCACACTTGCTCGGTAGCAGGCAAAGCTCCATGTTTTTCTGTGGTGGGAAGCCCTGAGCCAGAAGCAGTCACTGCTGCAGAGCACTCTTAGGGGGCCAGATGGGCAGAGCCCCCAGTAGACTCAGTGCTGTGCCCTGGCCAGGTGCTGAGCAGGACCTTGGCAGAGTCACGTTGTTCTTGTGCTGCTTCTCCTCCCTCTCCATCATCCCAGAGCTCTTCCACATGGAAGATGTCTGTGCTCTATGGCACAAGAAGAAAATATCAGCATGTCCAAGGGTACAAAAAGATCAGCAATTGAGCTGTTTCACTCTGCAAGCATCCCCCTACCACGGTGAGTGGTTTATTTGGCTTGGGTTGTGGATCTTTCCAGGAGCTGCAGTTTCATTCCCACCACAAAGCTGAGCCCACTGTGGCATGATCTTGTCCCTTTCTGTACCCTGCACTGATAAGGAGCAGCCCCTTTGCTCACTCTTTTCTCAGGGAGAGTCCCTTTCTGACTCTGGGGGACACCATCAAGGTGCCAGCAAAGACAGAGAGAGGAAAAAGCCTTTTGTTCCTGCAGCAGAGCAGTCCTGCCCAGGGTACCCCAGCTGGAGAAAGACATGACAGGCTTGTGACTGGGTGGTCAGCTTTGGGCTCCAAAACTGTTGGGGAAGGGTGTGAGCAGATCTAGAGAGCACTTTCCCATAGGAAAGGACAGGAGGATGTGACCTCTGGAGCTGCACCCTGGGCTGCCTGTTTGCCCTCTGCATCTTGCAGTGATTTCATTTCCATACCCTCCTCTTCCAACCAGGCTGTGAAGCACAAGGTTGAAAGGAGTCAGGCTAGGGAGGGAGCATGGGGAAGTAAGGTTGCTGTAGGATAAAAACAGCTGATGGTTGAAATCCTATCCACTGAGAGCCAGGGGAAACCTTCCTCCTGGGTTATGCTGAGTCCTGCATGGCTCAGAGAAAAGGGAATTAAATTACTCCCCTTACCCATTATAAATTCAACCCTTTTTGCTTTCTACAGACACAGCAATTTTTTGTTGTTGTTGTTCATCTTACTGCATGCAGTTACATGTTTCAGAATAATCATCAGGATTCCTTAGGATCCCATTATTCCTGTGCTGTTGGCCATGCAGGTTAGGTCAGACTCTCCCAAAGGAGCAGAACCTGCCCAGAACCACTGAGCTGGGTCCACACTTGCCAGGTGAGCTTTCCAAACCTCAACTGCTCTTCAGCCTTTACCAGGGCCTTGAACAGCCAAGCTGAGAGGTGACCATGGGAGCTGAATGACCTTTTGGTGGCCTCACTGGTGCTGGGCTGGTGTCCCCGACTCCCTGCCCATCATCATCTCCCTTTCTGATGCACCCAGCTCAGGACACAGAGAGAGGTGGAGGGAGAGCTGCACCATTTCCAGAATCACTGGCTTGGGGCTACCTTCCAGCATCTTTGGACCAATTCTTTGCTCCTAGTTGTTTGGCCTGGACTAATGAGAAAGCATATTTGTTAATATTTTCTCATAAAAGCACAGGGGCGTGCATGGGCTTTTTCCTAAACTTTCATTTAAAGTAACTGTATTTTCCTCCTAAACATCTGATTCTGTCTTTAATCATGCTAATTTCCCGATCTCAACAATGTGTCAGTGCCACAATTTGGTGCACTTTAGGTAAGAATATAAAAACCCTTTTGTTTCTTTGAAATACGTTGCTTTTTCATTTCACCAAGATCATTTATTCTTGTGTCAAGGAAGAATAAATGAGAAGTGTCAGGCAGACCTTTTATATATTGCTTTATCTTTAAGCTAAACAAATCCTCTGTGTGCAGCCTGGCTTAGTATGGAAATCTCTGCTCTCCTTTATCAGTTGCCACCCCGTTACTTGATGTTCTCCCTTTCTGAAGCAGAATAACAGAAACCTCATATGTGCCCTTGCAGCTGCTTTACTGAATGTTATTGTGCTGGTTGGATACTAATTTTTTTTCAATCTACTGTTTGCACAGCAAAAGGTTGTATTTTGTTTTTCTGATGTCAGAGTTCTTCGCCGGGCTGGCTGCTGGGAAGTCGTTTTCAGGAGCAGCTTCAGCTGATTTACAATCTAGGGCATGTAGGAGTAGTTTGGGTCTTTTGCCATTGCTATGTGTGCTGCTCTGCATTAGTTTCTTCAGACTTCATCTTCCCACTCCCTTGTCCTCCTCGGGTGCCTTTGGAGGCTCTCACAGCTCTCTCTAGGCTGGAGTTAAATGTGCACACATACGTGTGCTAGCCCCAGCCGGGGTCGGTCCCTTCCACTGGGCAGCACTGACAGAACCAGAGGTCACAGCCTCAGGCTATGTCAGGGAAGGTACAGGTTGGATATTAGGAAAAAAATTGTTCACCAAAAGAATAATAAAGTACCGGAATGTTCTTCCCAGGGAGGTGGTGGAATCACCATCTCTGGATGTGTTTAAAAAACACTGGACATGGCACTTGGCACTATAGTCTAGTTGAGGTGCCTGGGCACAGGTTGGAGTCGATGATCTCAGAGGTCTCTTCCAACCTCATTATTCTGTGGTTCTGTGATTCTGTATGTGTGTCCATCCATACACTTTTCTCAGCCTGTTCAAGGCCTTCTGCAGCCCTGTGCATCCTCCCCCGCACCCCACAGGTGAGCTCGTTCCTTTGAAAACTGACCACTTATTCTTCCTCCTTGTTTTCCACTTCTGAGATATTTTCAAAGCCTCAGCCTCTCTCAGATCCCTTAACCATTGTCAGTGGCTTTCACTGCTGTCCTTTCATGGGAGCTGGACCAGGCTGAAGCCATCTGAGCTACGCACAAGATACGCACAGAGTGCTCTTAGATGCTTATCCTCAAATTTCCTGCTCTGACACCAGACACCTCTGGTTGATGGCTCACTTTCTCTTCAAATTTAATTCAGTTACTGCACAAAGCCACTTTGTACCCTGAAAAAGAGGTTGGAAACTTTCTGTGCCACACGTGAGCTGGGGGCAGGAGAGGAGGACAAAACATCAAAGCATCATTTCTTAGCTCTGCCAGCAAACCAGCAAGGCAGATCATGGCCACTGGCCACTCACCCCACACAGCAGCTGCCCCTCTTGGTGCACTGAAACCCAAATAAGAAAGCATGTAATCAAATCTAATTCCCATCCAGAAATACAGCCAGCTCCTTACAGAGGGTCAGTCAGCACAGCCTGCTGAAGCCAGTGAAGGGTCCATGCAGGACCTGGGCCAGGCTCTGTGCTTTCCAGGTGGGCCATGGAGTGATATCACTGCTGCAGATCCAGGCAGCCTGCCTCAGCAGGGGAGGATGGGCAGCTTCTTTGGGAATCCTTCAGGAGGCCAGGGACAACACGAGCAAGTTTTACATAAGGCAGTGAGGCTGTCTGGCCCCTCTCCATCCTGAAATGAGATGAGGGGTGCATCCTCTTGGGTGAACATGAGGAGAGCTCCTGCCCTGCTTGCTTTTGCTGTAGCCTTCCAGCTTTAGACCCACTCTAAGAGGAGCCAGATTCCTTCATTTTATGAAGGGCTCTTTTTTATTATTTTAAATTTAAGCTAACCTCACGTTCACTGAGTCCCTTTGTGGCAAATTTCCCAGTGACAATTCGAGGGGGGAGCGTTCCACTCTAGTGAGGTCTGGTGTCTCATTCAGCACGAGGAGTGGCTCTCTGACACATAAAATTTGGGCTCCCCATGCTGGGAGAAATGGAGCCTATCATGCAGGCTGTTATTGAGTCTCTGTGAAACAATGTTAAATAGTATAGAGGAGAAAGAGAGCACAAAAGCAGTCCAGGAGCTTCTTTTATCCCCAAGCAGCGCTGCAATGTGCGTAGGGGAGGGCAGAATTCAGACCTGTCCCTTTTTAGTGAAGTGTCATTTCCCTGCAGATGGGGAAGCCAGTCCCAACAGAAAAGCACTTGATACCCCATGAACTTTGCAAGGAGAAATACCAGCAGAGGCCTAAAGTCAGCAGCTCTGGTTGAGCTGTGTATAGGAACAGCACAGGAGAGGGACTGGTGCAGGCTGTGCTCGAATGGAGCCCGGGGACAGCTCTGCACATAAGTGATCATCCTGCCAGGGCGGGGTTTGCTTTCCCACTGCTCCCACAGGCCCTGCCTCTGGCTGAAAAGGAGGGAAAACCCCCCATCCTGCATTTCTTTCTTGGGTACAGATGCCATGCTGCTTTGCAAGGCCACAGAGATTTCTATTACCTTTAAGAAGTGACTAAGAACTCCTGGCTCAGACCCAAGTTGTGCATAAAGTTTCTCTATCAGGGCAAAGCCTTAAGGCTGATGTGGGAACTGAACCTGCCCAAGGATCTGAATGGCTTTAAAGCCCATCTTCACGTGTCTTGCCCTCAAAACCTCAAGTGAGACACTGGAACAGGCTGCCCAGAGAAGTTGTGGATGCCCCACCTCTGGAATTGTTGAAGGCCAGGTTGGAAGTGGCCCCGGGCAACATGCTCTAGTGGGTGGCAGCAGCATGTTGGGGGGGGGGGGGGGGAATTAGGGGAGTTGGAATTAGATAATCTTCCAGCACAGAACAATTCTATGAAAACACTTAGACAGGCATGGATGTACATGGTGGTAATGGCTCCACTGAGTGACTGGGCTGTGTCAGTGTCCTTGGCAGGGGGGACTCAATCAAACTTGGCCAATTCACTGACTGAATTTACTGAGGCTCTCTCATTTTTTCATCATCCCGCCAATCTACCCAGCTGGGCGAGTGGTGAAAGGCCACGTTTGCCACCACAGGAAAAGGAGAATATGGAGAAATACGGTGGTTGCTGAAGGGGTGTGTCCCAAGCTTGTTGCATGAGGTTTAGGCAAAAGTGAGTCGAACTTAATTCAGTTCCTGCACAAAGCCACTTTGTACCGTTTTTGGGAACTTTTTGTCCCACATGTGAGCTGGGGGCAGGAGAAGAAGACAAGCCCTTCTATCATGTGAAAATGAGGCTCCAAAATCCAGCTTAGGGCAAAGGGTTCTTGTCCTGCACGGTGCTGTGCTTCTCACATGTCTGCACTCCACTGGGGGAGTTACACTCTCACCTCTTTACTCAAGCACTGTAAATAGCTCCCCAAAACTGTGCAGGAATGCTTGAGCTGTCCTCAGGAGTCCTGGCCTGACATCAGGAAGCAGGAGTCCATCTCTGACTGTCAGTGCCAGTGGGGCAGGGGGTGCTAATACCAACATTAACACGGCAAGTCTCCTGTGGTTTAAGAGCTGAGACCTCTGCTCTCAATTGCACTGAAATGAAGAGCAGATCAAAGGGAATAATTTGGCCAAGATTCTGATGTGCCTCTGTGTTTATGAATGTGCACATGCACAAAACAAGTTACAAAAACCCCACCTGGGTGTGATTCACCCAGATATTGTGTGGGGGAATCATTTTCCACCAGGGAGCTAATTGCTAATTACATGAGTATGAAGCAAATTCATTTGCAAAGTTTTGCTCTTTGCAGCCAAAGAAATCCAATTTTGCAGAACCTGAGCTGATGGGTATTTAGGCAACAGAGGTATTGTTACTTCTGTCACAGTCCTGAGCTGAAGTTTTTAAGAAAGCTATTGCTCTTTAAAATAACTTCACTTTATTTATTAGCTCCAAACTTTCCCAGAGTGAATGGCAAATAAAGCCTGTGTTATTTTTCCAGGGCTTATTTTGAGATAAAAGCTATCTGATATAAGGGGTCCCTCTGGCAGCTGGACAAGGAGACCATACATCAGCATCAAGGGGCAGGGAGAGATGCCTGACAGATGTGAGATGTGCTGGAGGCTTTCTCTGCCCTGCTTGGGAGCTGCTCAGGCTGCTTCATAGAGAGGTGTGGGGCATAAAAATGGGACATGAAAATGGTGCAGTGTGGGGAAAAAATATCCCCTCTCCTGTCCCCTCCTTGGTGGACACCGCCTCAGCAGAGTGTTGGTGTGGTCATGGGGCCAGAGCAGAGTGGCAGAACAGGGCTGGGGGCTGCCAGGGATGATTCCATCAGGAAATGCAGCGTGGCTGAACGTGTGGCAGCAGCAGTATCGTGGTTACGCAGCCGTGGAGCTGCTAATTAGGGATCATAAGCTCAAGCAAATGTGGCTTATTTCTGTGTGCCTCAACAGAGAGCTCATCCTCCTTATGAGTCCTTTAGTCCTCACAGCCCAAGTCCCTTTAATTTATCCAGCCCGTGCTGGGGTGGCTCCCGGCAGGTTTTGATCAGGAAGAATGGAGAGGGCTTGGGTTGCAAGAGCCGAGGGAAGCTGAATGAATCATTAAAAGCAAGATAAGAACCTAAAAGCCTCCACCAAATGCCCTTATTAATGCTGATTTGATTGTTTATGCCACTTGACAGGGATGAAACCAGAGGCAGATGCAACAACTAAATCCTGGGTCACTGCAGCGCCCTGCCCGTGGTGCCTGGCCTTTGCCGGAGACATCCCTTGTGCATCCAGGCACGAGGTTATGTGTTTGGGGGAGCAGTTCTCCTCTCTCCTCAGGGCTGGCTGCTGCAGGCCAGGCAGGGTGTGTGGCTGCCCATACAGCTGTGGCCAGATGCCGTGCAGGATTTCTCAGAGAAGGAGAGCGGCGGTGGCGCAGCTCGGGGCGGCCACGCTCGGCAGAGGCAGTGGCAGGCTTGGTCACTGTCACCCATCGGGCTGGGGGCATTGCTGGTGTCCCCCAAGGGCTGCTGTGGGTGCCTTGGGGTGCCTACTTGCAGTCCTTCCTGTGCCTAAAGGCTTTTTGCTTGCAGCCAAGAAAAGGGGGCTGAAGTGGGAGCTTTGAAAGGCTTTTTTTAATCTAGGTTAAAAGAGGAGCGGAAATCGAGCTCGTGGTCTTTGCTGCTTACCCCAGGGTCAGGCAGATGCTCATGCTCTGGAGTCATTCTATACAGGCAAGGGGAGCAAGCTTTGTGCAGCCTGGCTGAGGGGGGACATCTCCCATCCCCAGGACTCACACCTGCCATCCTCACCAGCTCCCCACCTGCTCCCAGCCGGCAGCAGCAGCTCCCTGTATTGCAGAGAGCTGGTAAAGCTTGCAAGGTGCTCAAACACCATGGCAAAAGTGATAAATGCAGACAATTTCAGGCAGATTATGTGTGCTAGAGAAGCTGCCAGTGTCTGGAAGAGTCATTGAGGGACAGCTGCTGTGCAGCAGTGGAAGAGGTTTTCTTTTCCTGCTGCTCCCACATAAGCAGTTGGGTTTAGGTGCCTTTTGAGCATTCTTTTTTCCAGTGCATGCTGGAGACACTTCACCATGGAGCAACACTCTGCCTTGGTTTGGTGCCCTGCAGCTGAAAGCAGAGAACTGAAAGGCAGGCCAGCAGCTCCACCAGGGGCAAGTCACCAGAGGGATGTCCTGGCACATGTCAGGACAGAGCTCTGAGGATGTTGAGGTCTGTCCTGACCCCTGCAGAAGACAATTGCTGGCAGCATTTCACGTCTCCTCTCTGTTTTACAGCATTTCTCCAACCCACAGCAGTGCGCAGTAAAAAGCACGGAGGGTTTTTAGAGGAGGGCCTGAGTATGCACCAAGGAGCAACGTGCCAGGCTCTTTGCAGCTGCACACAGGCTTTGCTCGGTGCTTGTGCTGCTCTGAAACCTTGCCAGTGCCCAGTGCAGCCCTGCAGAAGGCCAGACAGGATCAGGTGCTGGAGGCTGGAGAGGTCTCAGAGGCACAAAGCAGACCTTTTTTGGGTCCAGGTCTTTGGCATGTCCTGCATCTTGCTGTTAGTGGCAGATTGTCATTGGCAAACCTTTAGCACCATCCAAGCCAAATCCACCCCTGGGAGCACTGGGAGAGAGTTGCCCTTATTTCTGTGAGGTCTTTCCATGTCTTGGCTGCCTTGGATGGCCGGGCTGGCTGCTGAGCTCGCTCGCTTGCGGTGTCTCAGGATAACTGCGGCTGGCTGCACGTGGCTTTCACCCCCTGCAGCATGTGCCTGCTTCTTTGGCTCCAAGGGCTGAATTCCTGGTGCTTTTCATAGCATTGTGCTTCCTCCCATCTTCAGAGCAAGCCATGTTTCCCAAGGATAAAAGACCAGAGCTAAACCAGGCTGAATTCAGAGCTGCTGCGTTTGTGAAGCGGAGCTGATCTGGATTTAGATCAGCAGAGCTCAGCTCACGGCACAAAAATAGACAAAATTCTTCAAGGCATACTGGAAATGTTAGCAGCTCTTTGAACAGCAGCTCTTTCAGTCTATCTTCCTGACTTTCTCCCTGAAATGCTGCTTGTTGCACAGAATGGGCCCTGTTTTCTGCTCAGTCCTGCAGCTGTCTGCAGCTTTGCTGGCATTTGGAGCTGTCTCTGTGGCAGGCTCTCCTGGGGTTATGTCACCCTCCAGCTCCAGGGTGATGGTCTCCCTGGGAGTGCCAAGCCAGGGATATTTCTTCAGTCAGTTTGAGAAGAGGAACCCTCTGATCAGGTAGATCCTTGGCTTTGGTGAGGTGGGGCTGGGTGGGTGGGAAGGGAATCCTTTCTGCTCTTCAAATGCATCAGACTTCAGTCTGGTTGCTTCCCCCAGCAAAGTCTTACTGGGAGCTGTGTGCACACAGGTGCAGCTGCAGCCCCTCATGGCAGGAGACAGAAACTTTCCAGGGGGGAGCTTGCATGGCTCAGTAGAGGAGAATCAGTTCAGGCAGCCCCAGTGCTGCAAGAAAACCCAGGGTGAGAGCAGCCCTGAATTAAACATTTGGTTTAGGAGGGTACTCGTATAGGTCATGGCACCTGCCACGCTGTACCCAGTCCACACTTCCAGCTTTTCCTCTGCAAGTGTACAGGGAGAAATTTATGTTTGCAAAAAAATAAAGTAGCTTTTTCATGCTGGGCATCCCCTGATGCAGATAAGATCCCTTGATGGTTATGGCATGCCAGCCCTGATCAGTAAATGCCTGGCTGTTGATGGCAAGAGGTGATTGCCCTGAATTAGCAGCAGTCAGTGCTCAAAGATCCCTCTCTGCCCACGCTGGGCTGGCCCTTTGCACACGTGGAATCGGGGGGATGAGAGGCTCAAGGCTCAGTGCCTGCTCTATTTTTTCTGATCTCCATTATTTTTCTCTTTTTTTCCTCACATCTGCCCTGTTCATTTTAAATCACATCTCAGGGCAGCTGCAGCATCCTGCCTTATTGCAGTGGCATGTCTGTGTATCGTCCACACTTGCTGTCTTCACAGCTGAAGAAGCTTTTCAAAATAAAAATTCCCTCACTTGCAAGCACCACGCAGATGAAATATGCTTTCCTTAGTAAAATATTAAAACAAATCTCTTCCACACAGGCACAGCCCCTGAAAATGTCTTTAAAACACACAGGGAGGCATGGATGATGCCATATTTACAATCTTGAGCAAGGCAATTTATAATCTGCCTGAGCTCCCTGATGCTATTTGAGGTTTTGTTTTTTTCTGAAGTGCATCAGAACAAATTAATCAACATTTTCCCAACTATATGCATGTGGACTTCTAAAATTTTTTGGCTGTAGGTTGTAGCACTGATTGCTCACAGGGTTTATCCAAGTGCCTGGGATTTGATGAGCAGGAGAATGCACCAGCCACTCCAGTGAATTTCTAATGCAAACTGACCAGCCCATTTTCCCTTCTGCAATTATTAAAGGTCAGCTCAAAATGAACCAGGCAAGGGGAGGGATCTGGTCGCTTTTTGCTTTGATACTGGGCTCTTATTTCTCTTTCTTGGACTGGGGTGGGGGCAGGAATGGAAGCAAAGTGCCCTTCTCCCCTTGTGCTCCTGTGTCCTCACTCTGGGCACAGAGACCTGGACCCTGCCAGTGCTGGGAGCCCTGCCCACAGGGGCTTGCAAAGGGTCTCCTACACCACTGCCTTTGGCTTTCTGCTCATTTGCTCCTCTGTGAATTTTCCCTTTAAGAGAAGTGTATAAAAGAGGCCATCCCATTGCTCTTCCAAGCTCTCCAAAGCCCATGAACTCAGCTATCACATGCTGAACCATTTCTCATATGGCAAAACACAGCTCCAGGCACCTGCCAAAAGACTGACTTTTATTGTTGCTATTAAAAAAAAAAAGAAGTAATAAAAACTGTCTCTCCCCTCAAATGTCAAATTTTATTGCCAGGCTTTGCCAGAACTTGAGAGATCCCAGTGCTGACCCCTTGGGTATTTCACCTCTGGTCCCCTGCAAGTTCTGGTGCTGAAACTGCAGGGGCACAGCAGGAACTGGGGTGAGGTGGAGCCTTTTTCTGGTGAGCTGGTTGGAAAGGCTTGCTCCCATCCCCTGCCACTGCCTGGATGCACATGGTGTGCCAGGGATTTCCTGCATGTGCTTCCTGCTGAGGCTGAGCAACACTTCCACTGCCTCAGTGAGTTTTCCTGCACTTTTCTGTGTGACAGCTGGGAGAAATACAGGAGAAGAGGAGTGAGGAGAGGAGCAGGGAGCTGCCCAGGGAAGCCAGAACATTTCTGTGTGGCCCTTTGCTGCCCCATGTCACAGGGTGCTCGTGACCCGTGGCTGTGCGTGGCTTCAGCCAGACCCTGCCGAGCATTCCTGGGCACGGGCTGAAGTGGTTGAGCTTTGGGAAATGGCTGCTCACTGCAACCATGCTGCAGGAAAACCAAAGCTGTTTTCCACGTTTCAGGATCCATGTTTTAGGAACCTGGTTGCTGAATTTTAAGATGTACTGTATATCCATGAACACTGGCTTGTTCTAACTTCTCATGTGGAGACCCAGAAATGCACAGAGCTGTGAGGAGGCTGCTCTCTCACAACACAGGTCTGAAACCAGAGCAGCCCTGGATCACATCACATCAGGTCAGGACATCTGCAGGCAGAGAGGGGCTGAGATTGCTCTGGAACAGGTGACACTGCCTGCATACCCCTCTGGGACCAGAATTTGCAGAAGTCCTGGTGAATCTGTAAAGCTTTCAGCACAAAGCAAACTGCTTTGCAGAGGTTCAGAGCCTGCTGGTTGCCACTGGAGAGAATCCACTCCAGCATCTTCCAGCAGGAACTGCCAAGCCTTTTGTACCAAACACTTGGAGTTGATTTTCTGTTTGCCACCATAAATTAAGACTTGGTGTTTCCTAAGTTTGTCCCAAGCAGCAGAGTTGTGTGCCTGGTAGCCAGAAGGAGAAGCTGCCCAAGGAAGCTTTGCAGCACTGCTGACAGGTCCCTCTCTCCCAGGGTCCTGAGGCATTCTCCCAGCAGAGCTGAGTTTCTCTGGTGGTGCACTGGGGCAGGCTGGCCAGCCTGAGTCTGAAACCATAAAACAGAGCTGCAGCCAGAGCTGGGCTGCTGCTTTGGCCATGCCATCCTAGCAAAAGGTCAGTGCTGTGGCAGAGTCCCTGCTGCAGGAATGGCAACACCCAGCACCTGAGGTTTGGAGGCTCCCCGGGGTGGAGCCCTTCTAGCCACAGCATCAGGGTTCTGGGGGTTTCACAGCTTTGCTTTTGGCCACCAGCAGCTTTCAGGGCAGCCCAGCCCTGATTGTTCATCCCCAGAGATCACAATGCTCCAGTCCCATGGCAGGAGAGCTGTGGGCACAGAGAGGTTGATGCTGAGACCAAGGGGAAGCAGATGAAAATCTCTTGGATGAAAGTCTTTCACAGGGTGACTTGTGGGCCAATGTCTGGTCCCTGAAGAAGCCTGGCAGAAAAGTTACACGTGGTAAATCCCTGCTGCACAGCCCCTCCCATGCCTGCCATGCTCTTACATCCAGGTAGGCATTTGTCAGCATTTCCTGCAGATAAGGCTTCTGGGTGCTCCAACAAATGATCCTGCAATAGCTGAACTAGGCATGCATGTCCTGCAGATCTTGATGCTTTTTCTGGGAAGTGGAGGTCAGCAGAGAGCTGCTGAGCAAGGTTTGGCAGGTCCCTTCTGCTCCAATGAAGCTCTCTGCTCCCCTGTACTTACAGGGAAGGGACAGGAGGAATAAATGTGGAGTGAGGTGCAGCCAGCTTGAGTGCAACACACTCACAAGAGTGTGGGGAGGGCTTCTTGAAATTGTTGCATCCTTGGCTTCATTGCCTTTCCTAGAGCAGACACTGGCATCATTGTTCCTTTTCCTGTCTACCAAAGTGCCACTTTTCAAGGTGCTGCTGAGAGCTGTGGCATGCAGTGTCCAAGTGCTTGTGCCAAACAGCACAAGCACTTGGACACTTTTGTCACCTTGGGGTGACAAAAGCCTGCCCTCCCTATTCAGGGATGGCAGCAGAGGCTGGAGATTCTGCCTGACCAGCAGAGTTTCAGCACAAGCTTCAGGAGGACCAGGGTTTCTCTGACTGCCCTAGGAGCATAAAGAAGGGACAGCAGGAGGTCCTGGGCACTTTGCCCATGGGCACCCCTGCAGCACACTGGGAATAGCAGGGATGGGTGTCCAGCACCCACTGCATGGGCAGAGCCAACAGAGATATGGCTGTGGGGCTGCTGAGGCTCCAGTGAGCTCCTGAGAAGTTTTGGGTGAGTGAAGGCTTTGATGCACCTGTATAAACCAGCAGGGCAGCTGAGGAGTCACAGCTGTGGGCAGAGGGACTCCACAAGTGCTGAGTAGTGTATCACTGTGGTACTACCCCCCAAAAGCACCTCCCTGCACTTGGTTCTTCCAGGATCCCTGTGCCAGGCACGCAAGCTCCATGATGGCTGGGAGAACCAAGAGGCTGAGCCATTTGGTGAATTATTTATCCATTATTCATTTACTCAATATGTGTATAATGCCGTGCACTGAGTGAGCAGGCGCAAAATTAAAACCCAAAATGATGGATGCTGCCTTATCGAGCTCTCCTCATCCCACTCTGGAGACTCATTCAGCTTTAAATATTGATGGTGGATTGCCTGTTGGCAAACAGAGATTGTGTAAATCCATCCATCTCCTCTCGCTGCCACGCTTTGGAGGCAGAGCTGCAGCCGTGGCTGAGCCGTGTGGCTGTGCTGCCTGGGACGGAGAGGGGGCTCACAGTCCCTTTAATTACCTCCTGAAATGGCAATTAATCTGTGCCTGAGCACTCACCTAGGTGGCAATAGAGTGAGCTGCAGTGTTTAATAAGCTGATCCTTAGAACATCCCCCAGAAGCCCGGGCCACCTCAGCAGGGACCGCAGCACGGCTGCAATCGCAGGGCTGCCGTTCCCTCTGCGCAGCTGCTGCAATAGCTGGTGCCTTCAGCTGCTCTCCTTTTACTTCAGAACCTGCCAGGCACGCATTAGTATGGAGGATTAACTAAAAAAAAAAACAAATTAAAAAGCAGATCCCTGCTGAGAAAGGTGGTGTGATGCCAGAGGAGCTTTGGGAGCCACCGTGTTGAGGGACTAGCGCAGTGAGGAGCAGCTTCCCAAGTGCAGGGGGAGCTGCATTCCTGCCCAGGCCAGACAGTCTTTCCAAAGACCTGTAGGACCCTGCATTTCCCAGGTGGATCCTCCTCCTGCCACCCCCAGGCCTTCTCACACCTTTAACAGGAGCTGCATTCCCAAAACCAGCCACAAGCCGAGCCGACCAGAGGGGCTGCCTGCACAAGGATAAGTTCAGGGCTGTCCCAGGTGAATCCTGACACTGGGGATCTGCTTTTTTCCTCTCTCACGGCCTCTTGCTGGGCCCATCCCTGTGGCCCAAGCTCCTGACAAGAGTAATTTCTGAGACGACACCGCCGGGTGCTGAGCTCAGGAGGCAGCAGAGCCCCTCACACGTACCAGCTTCATCCACTGCATGGAGTGGGGGAGCAAACACTTTTCCAGGCTGTGTGAGAGCACAGAGATCTCCAGCCACAGCCTCCTCTACCCTGCCAGCATTCCCACTGCCTTTTACACTGTCCCCTGCCCTCCCTTTCCCAGCTGTCAGGAGTGTGGGGAGGGATGGGGGCTGTGCACAAAGGGCAGGGATTTATCTGCTCCTCGGCAGTCTGGAGGCACCCTTGGGACCGAGGTCACAGATGGATGGCCTGGGGGAGATGCCAGCAGAAAGCACACTGGAAACATCTCCTCTGGCTCTCCTGAGCTGGAGGCATGTGGCAAGGTGCCTCTCTGGGGACGCTGTCCTTGCTCGACTCCAGGACTGATTCACCACGTGCTGCAGTGTGACTCCCATGTGGCAGCTCCTGCCCGCTCCTGCCTGCTCTGGCAGCACTTGCAGGCGGCTCAGGGCATCGCAGGCCTCTCAGGACAGCAATAAAAAGCAGGTTTTCACGCTGGCAGCATTTCAAGGGACAAAGCAGCGTGACTTTGGGGTAAAGGCCTAGAGGATATGCAAGCTGAAGAAACAAATGCCATCAACCCCTCTCATCCTTTCTCTCTGGAAGAAAGAAGTGATATTCTTTGCACACTTGAAAAGCCCAAGACAAGTATCTAAACCATGGAGCATGGCCAGTCCAATTACTTCTCTTGGTCTCGTGCCCAGGGTTTATTCCATGAAACATCTCAGTGACAAATGTTCCCACTGCAAGAAACTTTCGAGTACTTCTTTTTTTTTTTTCCATTTCTTGACACTGTAAACTTATGCCAGAGGCTGCTCAGAACCAAGGTGTAATTCAGATCCATCCAGACCTCTGCAAAGTGCAGCTGGAAAATATCTCAGGAAGGAGATAATCGTTACAGCCTTGAGAAACAGCTTTGTGTAAATGAACCCTGAGATTTCTTTTGTGGGAATAAACTTCTCTTGGAGATATGTCCTTTCACTCCTTTAATCTTTCCACTGGGATTTCCATATCAGCAACCTAAGACCCAGCCAGATTGTATTGCTCATTTTCAGTGTGTTTTAAGCACAGATTAATTGCAGATACCCAGCTGTCCTGCTCTAACTAGCCATCTCGCACCATTCAACTAAACAACTGCCAACCCATCTGAAAGCATGCATGAATAACATTTCTAATTGCCATTCTTCATCCACTAAAAAGAAAAAGCCCTGATGGCAATTCAGGTTCAGACCTTTGCCTTGGAAAAAATCAGTGCCTCTCTGTTGAGCACACTTGGCCATCTTGTGCTGGCAGAGAGCTGCTGTGTGTGTTGCTGCTTGAATGCAAATTGTTTATATAAAGGTTGCAAGAGGATCAGAGAGCAATGGGAGCCGCCATCTCCAGAGGTTAAACTCAGCTCTGCACTTCTAGGCTGGATCACATCTTCTAAATGGGGAAGAAACTGGGAGGCAGTGGTGCATTTTGGAGGGACAAGAAGTGTGCTAGTGACAGAGCCACAGGCATGGAGGGCAGTGCCAGGCCCAGAGGTGCAGGTCACCATCCTGGCCCTGAATTGTGTCTCAACATTGAGGCTCTTTATTCAGTGCAGGACTCTGTGCAAATGTGTTGCCAGCTCTGGCTGCTTAGCCAAATTAATAGTGCCAAGCAGGAACAAGATGTACTGGCGAGTTTCCCTGGGACCAGGTGGGTCCTGGCTGTCCCTCCAGGGGAGCCAGGGAAGGGAAAGGCTCCCCTCTCACAGGCAGAGCTCAGCCCTGATGGCCTTGCTCTCTCACAGCATCCCCAGCACCCTTAAGCTCCACTTCAGGGTCGCATTGGTTGGTCATGCTGGAGTTAGGGACAGGCAGCTTGCAGAGATGTGCACCTTCTCCATCCCCCACCACCAGCCCTGGTGACCATGGCTGACCCCTGCATGTGCCTCAATCCCTCCAGGTATTTCCAAGCACTCATGGCACAGCAAGCCATGAGTTTTTTCGTTATTCTTGCAGCAATGCAGTGGAGGCCCCCAGTCTGCAGCCAGTGACTCAAGCACAGACCGCTTCCCTTTGGAAAGCACAGGGACAAAGGGACTCCAGGGGCGCCTGGGGAGCACTGTGTGTAGGAAATCAGCAATACCTGGGACAGAGCAGTCACTTGCAGCTCACGGAGCAGCTGCTGTGTGATGATGTCACAGACCAGCAGGCTGTTTGTCCCTGCCTTCCCTTTTGTCTCCCATGGGAAACCTCCTGCACTGTGTGCGTGGATTTTCCTGATGGAGCTGCTGGATCTTCACAAACCCATCCTTCCCCATGCCTCTCTTGAGGTGTCACTAGAAAGTCTGGAGTCTTGGCCATCCGAAGGTGCAGACAAAATGGGAATTTCCATTTTGAAGCAGCCTGAAAGCCCAGGGGTTGCACACAGAGAAAGAAGAGCTCCCCAGCTCCTCTGCTGCCATGCACCACTGGCAGTGCTGGCAGGTACCAAACCATGTTTGGGGTTTTTTACAAGCCATGGACTTACATTTTCTTCTTTGCTTGCTGAAGGAAAGGCTGCCAATGATTCTGGTCCCCAGCATTTCACAAAGGCTTCATTCACAATTCAGTCTGGGGTCCAACAAAGCTTCAGATTTGTGGGAGACTGCTGGGAGTTCTGGTCGGTTATTAAAATATTCCTGGTAACGCTTCCACTACCCTCACCCTAGCAAAAGGTGCTGGAGAATGTGAGCAGTATCCTCTGCAGCCTGCAGAGGAATGGAAACCTCCTCAAACCAAACTCAATGACTGAAATTCAAAGCATGGCATTGAATTTTTTTAACAAAATGCTGTCATTATCCTAAATATAAAAATGTTTGATTCCAAACCATTTTTTCATAGTAGTATTAGACAAAAGCAGCTTGTTCTAAACATGTCACTTTTGACAAAACCAGCATCTTTGTGGCTGAAAATAAATACTCTGCGAATAAATCTCTATGCCAGTACTAGTGATAAGTCTTTCATTTCATGCTCTAATTGAACATTGGCTTTACAACTTAAAAGCAATCATCCTAAATTGCCTTCTGCTAATATTAATGCTTCAGACAAAGGGTAGCAGCCAGATTATAGGTTCGTATATTATTCAGGCAAATCTGGGTTCTTCATACATCACTTCTAAAAAGAAAATTAATTTTTCCATGTGTCAGGAGTGAAAATAGTAATAATGGATGATACCCTTACATCACCCCATATTGCTGAGATTGGCAAGAACATTGCCTCTGAACAAAGTGAGCACAGATAGCATGCGTGCCTTCACGCCAACCCAAGCAGGCGGGTGAGCAACCTCAAAAGTGCCACTGCCTGTGACTTAAACCTGCACTTCTTCAAGTGACAAACTAGATCTCACATGCTGCACTGATAAGCAACACCCCCTTCCCCTGTTTAATGCACACAATCTATTTAAATCCCCCACCTGGCAGGTGGCTATGTGAATTGGCAAGGACTCGCCCCTTCAAACAGGGCTGAGAGCAGAGCTGCAGGGGGGTGTTCTGTCACCCCAGCAGTGTGCCATGGTCTGGTTTTGGGCAGGGTCGGTGCACTGCTCCAGGTGAGTGACCAGCAGCACCCATGAAGGGCTGACACTGAGCCTGGGCAGATTCCAGCCATGGTGGCAGAAGTTTGGTAGCAGACAGGGTCTTCCAGTGGGAAATAAACAAAAGCTCAAACCTTAGCCATCACCTGAGGCTGTGGTGTCAGGGCTAGACCTGTCTTTGAAGCATCTGGATTCTCCACTGGATGGGAGTCACTAATCATTTGCACATTTTCCTCCTACTTTATCCACTTCCCAGCCCAGCTCCCTCACAGGGGTGGTGGTGGGTTGGCACAGCAGTGCCACTGTGCCACCCTGCATGCCCTCTGCTTTTTTGGCTGTGCCATGGGAAACCCACTCTTTCCCAGGCCTCTGCTGGGAGTGGGGTATTTTTAGTTCTCGGTGCTGGGGCCAGGTGTCCATGGATCCCTGGGAGCTGCCTGTTCCCACTGCAGCTGCTGCCCTCCATTTGCAGGCACAAGCACCACCATCACCTCCTCACTCAGCAGCTTCATTCACTCACACCTTGTTGCCTCTTGCAGGAGCATCTTCCCTCTGTCAGCTTTAGAGAGCCACTTGTACTCACCCTGCAGTTTGAGATCCCGTCTGCCTTCTCTCTCAGCCCTGACACGCTGACCCTCTGATCCAGCCCAGCATGTCCAGGGACTCACTGGCACCTAAATTGTTGGGGGATGTCTTTTGCATCAGCTGGAGCAAGTCTGTGCTTGTTCTGAGCTTGTCGATGAGGTGGGATCACAGCTGGCTCCAGCCATGACATCAGCAGGGCCAGATCACCCCTTTGCCCTCCTCAGGTGCTCTGGACCTCATGCAGGAGATTTGGGACCCTGATAATGATGGTGGGAACTCAAGGTCCCCCCAGGCTGCTGGGGGAATGGAGGTAGCAGGTGATGAAGGGAAAGCACCACATTCAAACGGTGCTGTCCTAGCTCTTTCTTTCTTTCTTTCTTTCTTTCTTTCGTTCCTTTCTTTCTTTCTTTCTTCTGTTCTTTCTTTATTTCTTTTCTTTTCTTTCTTTCCTTCTTTCTTTCTTTCTTTCCTTCTTTCTTTCTTTCTTCTTTCTTTCTTTCTTTCTTTCTTTCTTTCTTTCTTTCTTTTCTTTCTTTCTTTCTCTCTTTCTTCTTTCATCTTTTCTCTCTTTTTCTCTTGTCTTCCTTCTTCCTTCCCTTCCCTCCGTTCCTTCCTTCCTTCCCTTCCTTCCTTCCTTCCTTTTCCTGCTCTTCCTTCCCTCCTTGCTTCTTCCTTTTCCTTCCTCTTCCTTTCCTTCATCTTCCTTCTCCTTGTTCTTTCCTTTCCTTTCCTTCCTCCTTTCTCTCCTTCTTTCCTTCCTTTCCTTCCTTTCTTCCTTCTTCCTTCCTCCTATCCTTCTCTTCCTTCCTTCCTTCCTTCCTTTCCTTCACTTCCTTCCTTTCCTTCCTTCCTTCCTTCCTTCCTTCCTTCCTTCCATTCTTCCTTCCTATCCTTCTTCCTGTTCCTTCCTTTCCTTCGCTGTTTTTATTCCTTTCCTTCCTTCCTTCCTTGTCCTTCCTATTCCTTCCTTTCCTTCCTTCCTTCCTTTCCTTCCTTTCCTTCCTTTCCTTCCTTTCCTTCCTTTCCCACATTTGGAAAGAACTGCACACTGATGGCTCCTTGGGCAGAGACAGAGTGGAAGGTTGTGTGACCTGCAGAGGCACCACCCAGTAAAAACAGTAACCCAGTAAGAAACACCAGCTGGAGCTGGGAGCTGTGCCTGGCACTGAGGAGCATGGCCCCAGCAGGGTCACATCTCTGTGGGCAGAGGCTGGAATGTCACGAGCAGGATGGAGCAGTCCTTGCCCCTGTTGGAGCAAAGGGCACTTGCAGCTCTCCTGCTCTTTCCTTGCCGGAGCTGAGGCTCCAAAGACGGCTGGGAGGGAATGTGTCATAGCTCAGGGCTTTCTTCTTGAGGTCAAGATGCTTGGACAAGCAGAGGGTGAAGAGCAGCTGCAGCCCTGGGGAGTGCACTGTGCCTGGCAAAGGATTTCTCTTGTGCTTACTGAGGAACATCTGATATCAACAGGGCTGAAGTGGTCACACAAAAAATCCTGAGCTTCTTTAGGCTCAGGAGGCCAAATCCAGTTGGTCCTGCTGCCCTCCATGTCCCAAACACCACCCAAGGATGCCATCAATGCCAATCTGCAGTAGCTCAGCAATTTGCAGTGACATCCAGAGTCTCAAGCAGCACTTCCAGCTTAGAGTTGCCCAAGTGCTTCCCAAAGCCTGGCTGGCCTTGTGCTGTCCCAGAGGTGGGGGACACAGTCACGGTGAGGCTGGCAGGGAGGTGATGAGTGCTGGAGCAGTTGCCCAGCACGGGGCTGGCAGGCTGAGCACTGCCCTGGGCTGTGAGCAGCACCTGGTGCAGACAGAGAAGCACTTGGGGCTTATCTGCTGGCTGGTATTTACTCTGCAGTTGTCAGCCTCCTGTTAAGAGCAGTACAGTACCAAAATGCCTCTTGTTAATGGCTTGTTATCAGGTCTGCTGCAGCTATGTACAAGCCTTATCTCCTTGATCCCATCTGTCTCAGGAAATGTGGTTGAGGGGAGAGCGAGGGTGGAGCTCAGTGGCTGCAGGAGTCCTGGAGAGAGCCCTGGGCACCCCACAGCTACATCATGGCCATCTCTAATTCATCCCTGCTCAGTGGAGCACTTGGAAATGTCACTGGGGAGCTGCAGTGGCCATGATTGATCGTGTCTCTGCTGCATGCTGACTGAGGAGAGCGACTTCAGCAAGAGGAGACCTTGGCTCCTGAGCCTCCCCTTGAAGTGCAGGAATGAATTATGCAAACTAATCCCTCCCTTGGCTCCTCCAGCAGCTGCTGCCTTCCCAACACCTCCTGCCTTCACATCTTTCTTTATCTCTGAGCAGTTTTAGAGCCATTGAGGCTACATATTTTTTAGTCTATTGTCCGTGTGTGTCTCAGGATGCCTGTGGAGATGGGGACAGGTCATCACCTGTAGTAGGATGTTGTCCTATACACAAAGATAAATTGCTAAACTAGCCTTGAGCAGAGCCTCTGGGCTCCCAGGTTCATGAGGAAATCATAAACCACATTAAAATATAACCAGTTTCTTCTGGGAGCCTTCTTTTGGCTCAGCTAATGGATATATGAGGGCTCCTGTGCTGGGGACACACACAGAGGCTGGGGATGGGTTGTTAGGCTCCCTGCATCGACTGACTGATGCTGTCTCCAGTGGATGGGAGGAGGGAAAAGGGTGGAGAGAGAAGTGGGCCAAAGGACAAGGGCATCTGCACAGAAGTGTTTGGTCAGGTTTTTGTGTCCATGTCCCATTGCAGAGGAGATTTGGTCCTCACTTGTCCAAGCTAAGCAGGTGTCCCCTCCTGCCCATGACTGCTCTGCACTGCTTGCCCTGGCTGCTTGCTGGGATTTTGGAGCCTGAGAGAGCTGGAAGCTGAGGCAGGCAGAGAGGAGGGCAAAGAGGAACCAAAGGGGAGCAGGAGGGATGTGTTGAAGAAGGTGGACACAGGACCCTCACAAAACTCATAGCTCAGCCACCTCTTTGCCACGTGCCTGCTGTGCCTCTCACCCTGGTGTGACGTGCCCCAGCCACAGGCTGCCAGCACAGCCCAGGAGCCAGGAGAGCTGCCATTTCCCCAGCTGTGCTCCTACCCTGCTGAAAGCCACATTTTATGTAGAAGTGAATTGGCAAATAGCCTGTCTCATTTTGATTCAAAAAGCTCCCAGACTGGAGAGCTGCAGTGAAAGTGGATGTTTTAATCTGTCACTTGCTGGCAGATGGGGGAATGGGCTGACACAGAGACAGGGAGGTCATCAGCTTTTGGGGGAATTAAAGTGGGAAAAATATTTTTTTTTGTTCCAGGTGCTGGGGAAAACACAACCTAAACATCTAAAATCTTACAGAAATGGCTTCTGTAAGGCAGAAGGAATATCTCCTTCCCCCTGCAGAGCAGGGGCAGGCAGGGCTCAGCTTTTATGCCAATATTGTCAGCCAGAAAAATGTGTTTTAGTGATGGCTGAATCTTGGAAGTGATGCTGAGCTGGGATTGCTCCCAGTGATGGCAGAATGGAAATGGTTTAAAAGGACTGTTTCCCTCCTGCTCTCCGAGGGGCACTCAGTTGCACAGGCTGGCCTGCTGTGTGCTCAGAGAGGTTTGGGCAGGCAGTACCATCACACTTGACTGCTGGAGGTGTAGTATGGGAACACTGAACATCAGATTTGTGGTGAATTTTTACAGAATTAAGGTTGTAGGGACAAGCTTTGCTTTCCTGCCCGTGGGCACTTCTGTGCACAGGTAGCTCTCAGCACACTCCATGCAGTGCAGTGGCTGCCAGGCCACTGAGAATATGGTGTGAAATTATCAGGGCACTTGCTTGAGGCAAGACAGCACTTGAGAAGGCCATGGGGGCAGTGCTGTGTCTGCTTGGTCACACTGCCCTGCTGCTGGGCAATCAAAGCATTAAATTCCCACAAACCACTCATCAGGAGTCTCTCAGCAAGTGGATGCTAACAGGTTAACCCTGCTGAAATGGGCTGAGGTCATCATTCTTCCAAGCAGCTCTTGTACAGTTTGCATTTTTGAGATACAGGGTTTGAATTTTTCTCTCTGCTTTCAGCTGTCTGGAGCACCAAGTTTTCAGCACACGAGATAATGAAATCCAAGATTATTAGCTTTTGTGGTTTGCCACTGTTTGCAGAAGAAAATAATAACTAGCTTAAATACCTATTAGTCACCCACAGCTCTGCATGTCTGCATTGTGAGTTTAGAAAGCAGATGCAATTTAGAAGTTCAGGGGATTTTTTTTTTAAATTTTCTTTATGAAGAATCTCTTTAAAGTGCACTTGGGAAAAATCAGCTTTTAAGTATGGAAAACTTGATACGGCTTGGCAGCTCTCACCCATTAAAGATCCACTGTTCAAACCCATTTCTAAAGTGCCAGTAGGAAACAGAAATTATTCCTGCCAGAGTTAAGAGCCCAGCCTAACCCTGAGCCCAGCTTCAGGAAACAGATGCAAAATGCTGTGTGTGGTTTTGTGGTATGCTGTTGTCTAAGGCTGGTTTTGTGTCACTGGTCAGGGCAGGGAAGTTAAAAACTCTTTGCATGGATCTTTTCCCTTCTTAGTGTTGTTTCCTTTCACTTTACAGATGAAAGCATCTTCCTCTGAGCTAGGGAGCCCCAGAGCCCTTCCCTGTGTCTGTGGGATTTCTGGCCAGTTTCTTCTCAAAGGCTTTGGAGAGAAGGCATGAAATAACCAGGGGGAGCTGGGAAGCCTCCTTCCTGGCTTTGCCTAGGAAAAAATCCAAGCTAGATGGGCCATACCTCCATCAGGGAAGCCCTGACCCAAGAGCCTGAGCCTGTTGGCCAGGTATAAGGGGAAGGCACAGGTTGGTGGGGAGGATGAACCCAGAAGAGAGGGAAGGTGATTTTTATTTGGCATCATCTCATTTCACTCGGTTAAGCTGCTGTCACCACCATTTCATGGTCTGCAAGGGCCTGGCAGAGATTTCAAAGTGCTGCTCCCAAGGCCTTGCAGAGGGAAGGCTGGGAGGATGTCTTCTTTAGGTCTGTGCTTGTGTCATAGACAGAAAAACAGGAAAGCCACATTTGAGAGTGGATTAGAGATATCAGCAAGGGTCTGTCCAGGGCTCCTGTGTTTCCTTGTGTAGCCCACATCACCAAGGCAGGCTCAGAGGGACCAGGCTCAGCCATGGAAGGCGCAGAGGGCTCAGGGAGAGAGCCCCAGCTGTGATGGGCTGAACCAGCCCTGCTGCCTGTGCCTGGGGAGCATCCTCCATGGATACCACACTGGACCCCTGTGGGGCTCACAGCAGAGTGTTTGCCACCAGGGCTTCTCACTCCTTTGCAGCAGCAGAGAAGGGAAAGGCTTTTTCTGTGGCAAACCAGAGCATTCGACCTATGGCATGCTGCAAGCAGGCTGCAGTGCCTTCATCAGCCTGGAAATATCCCAGGAAGGTGACAGACCCTGCTCACTGAGCCCTTTCTTGCAGGGAAAGATGGTGCAGGTCTCTCCACTGCCAATAAAATTCCACTCAAAGAGGCAGAAGGGAGCTGAGCAGATATTCCCAGTGCAGGAGCTGAGAGCCCCCTGCAGCCATTCCCACTGGTGGGGGGAGCATGGTAGAGAGGGACAAGCACCTCTCTGTGCTCCTCCTCCTCCCCATCAGCACCAGTGCTGCGTGCAGGGCTCAGGGGATGAGCTGTGCTGAAAACTAGGGTGAATCTGATTTCAGGCTCCTGATCCCTGGTCTGGGGAGAGGGAGATGCCCTTGCCACTCAAACCTAGGAAAAGTTGCAACTAATGGGTATTGATCAGAGGAAAGAAAGGATCTGTGGGCACAAATTTATGTGTGAGCTTGAAAGAAGTATGTTCCCTAAAAGAGGAGCAGTGTGAATAATCAGGCTTTGAGACAAATGCTAATCAGTATTGCATCTTGCTTCTGAATCTCCAAACAGAGTGTTTAATCTCTGAAATTAAAAATTTCCCTGGTGAGAAGTTAGACGACTTCAAGAGGCTTGTGTTTGAAAGATTCAGCTTGGTGTGCGTTGGTTTTGGATCTTTCTGATTGTGTGGAGCTCAGCCTGGCCAGAAGCTGGCCCAGCTCCTGGGTCTCTGAGCAAAGCAAAACCATCCATTTCTTCCCTGCTTTATTGAGAGACCAACTGAGAAACATGTATTAGTCAAAGGCTACCCAGGACAGCTTTCAATCAGATCTAAAGGCACAGAGTTCTTCCTTGTGAGAGCCATGACACAAACATTTTCCCATTGGGAAATACTTTATCAAAGATTAAAGCTCAGATGTTTGTTATGTGGAGAAGTATCTCCTGCAAGTGGCATCTTGGTTTTGGTGGTCTGTGGGACCATCTTGCTTTGGATACAGGAGCTTAGCCATAGGAGAAGAATGGATTTCTAGGGACTTGGCTTGGACATTTGACAGCTGCAGGTGCAAGCAGTTGATTAATCAATAACTGGTATCCACCCCAGCTTTTCACTGCACTAGTGATTTCCAGTTTAAAGCAGTCTCAGATGGATTCACCTTTTATTGTGTGCTCTGAGAGCTTGGAAAGTGTTCACCTGCATGCATCCATACAGAAACCCATGTGAGCACCCTGCCCTTGCTTGGGGGTGGGCTTTGCTTTGACCAAAGATCTCCTGAGGTCCCTGCCCTGACCTCTGAGCCCTCCTACAGCTCTGTGTTTCTGTCCAGGCTTGAGCAGAGGGTGTCTGTGCTTCCCTGAATGCCGTGTGTCCACACATGCACGTATGTGATGCTCACTACAGCAAAACAAGCTGAATGAAGTCACAAAGAAGCAAGAATAAAAACTGTGCCTTGCTAATAAAAAAAATGAATTATTTTTAAAAAAACCACACCAGCAACAACAATATATAAGGCAGAGGTTTGTTTGTTCCTCTTAGGAATAAGTGTTCTGGTATTACAGTACTTATTTTGGAAATTTCATGACAGTGATTTCATCCTTTGTAGCCACGTGTGGCTCAGTACATTTTTACCATGGTTGCCAAGTAACAATCACTAAGCATTTGTGTCTAGATCAGTAGAGGCAAGTGGAGGGAATGGATAAAATCTATTTTCAGAGACATAATCATTGTTGGCTCTTTGTAGGTTAATGGTAAGTTCACTCATCAGGGACAGTGTTTTGAAGGCCTTGGGATTTACAAACAGAAAAATAAAAAGCAAAGAGACTAAAGAGGGGCTTTTTTATCATTATTATTTTTCTTTCAGAGCAGAATGGCTTATGAGTGATTAAGAAGGCATTAACTATGTTGGACGTCAAGTCCCGCGTGCAACAGGAGCTCTGGAGCTCTGTAATCCCCTCCTTGGGGCCGCTCTGCCACCTGATGGTTTCCTCCCGTGTTCACTGTGCCAAAACCTGCCCCAGCACAGAGCCCACTCTGGCCTTCCTCTGCTCCTGGGGGCAGCTCTGCTCCTTCTTCACAACCAGTGCAGGTGCAGGAATGGTTTTCCTCGCTGCAGAAAAAGCTTTGGAGCAATGTGGGGAAAGCAGGGAGGGAAGGCAGGACATCTGGCTAAGTGTGGCACAGCAGAGGCACTGCTCCCTGCTCGGCCAGCCTGGGCCAGCTCCTGGCATGTCCCCAGGCTCAGCTGGGTCACAGTGCCTTCATTGCCCCGGCAGGGCTGCTGCTATCACACAACTCCCCTTCCCTTTTCTCCCAGGAAGGAAAAGTCAACCCTGGAAAATGGGGCAGGTGTTAATTACATTTAATTACTCTTTCTGTGGAGGGCCAGCATGTGGGGTGTACCTGGAGAGAGGCTGTGGCTTCCTTACTTCCGTTTCCATCAGGAGTGCACTCAGAGGAAATAAACTTAATCGAGGGGAGCACCTGGACACATTTCCAGGGGCTCTCTGTGACCAGCCCGGGTTTGTCTTGGCAGATCAAGACTCAGGGATGAGCCAAGGAGGAAGCACTCACTGCTGACTCTGGCACAATTCAGCATCCCCTCCTGGGAGAGGAGTCAGGGCTGCCCTGCAGCTCCTGCTGTGACAGAGGAGTGATGAGGGAGGGCAGGAGAAATGCCAGGGAGCAGGGGTCACCTCAGCTCGGGGTGCTCGGTGGTGAACACACTGGGGAAGGGAGCACAGAGAGGGGCTCCCCCTCCCCTGTCATTCCTGCCTCTTATGGAATGATACCTGGCAAGTGGCACTGCCCTGTGTGTGGATCACAGGGATAGCAAAGCAAGGTTTTACTCAAGGGGATGAGCACTCGATGGCTGATCCTGCTCGCTCAGGGGAAATCATGCCCGGTTTTGTCAAGGTCTGAGACACCCACGGGTGCTGCCTGCTGCCCACAGCCCTGGTGCACCAGCAGCCTTTGCCTGCCTGCTTTTGACATGGAATGAAGAGCCAAATGGCATGGGTGTGCTTGGCAGGAACAGGCTGTGAGGAAGGACTTGGAAGCACTGCCACACCTGGCACTGGCAGCACATTTCCCTCCGGTTTCACAGGGGCACGAAATTCCTGCCTGGTGTCCCCAAGCCTCCCGCACACAATTCCTACCTGAAAGCCAGGTTGTCAGCAGGCAGGAGCAGGGGAGAAAAAGGGATTTGCTGAGTGTTTTTGCAGGTGCCCTGGAGATGGCAAGCGTGGAGATCCATCTCGCACACGCTCTCCCCACGGCAGGAAGGAGTGGTTCCTGTTTAATTGTGGGATGGATGCAGGATCACTGTTCCACACTGCTGAATGGGCTGGAAACCAAGCAGGGCCTGACTAAAATGTGCCAGAGCAGAACTGCTGGCACTCTCCCACCCAGGCCCTCCCCCTTGTGAAACAGCAGTATTTTTAGAGGATTGGTCACATCATGGAGTTCAGTTCCTGTCTGTTGGCTGGGATTGCTGAGTCCATCTGTGATTAGTAAGTGATGTAAGAGGGGTGGAGCTGGAAACCACCAGGATGAGTGGTGCAACACAAATGGGAGTCCCAGAGTTTGCCTGGGATGTGAGCATAGGCACTGCAGAGCTGTCATTTGGGCCAAGCAGCTTTTGTGATCTGCTGGGCTGGTGTGGGGTTTAATGAGGATGTAAGGACAGCTGGATTTAGGACTGGGAAGTTGCTTTCATAGAAGTGAGAGTTTCAGTCATTTTGAGGATCTTGTGAGTGTGTTCATAGGAATGTTTAGGTTCCTATGTGACTACAAACATGGAAAGTAAGATTGTAAATGAATCAACTAAATGCATAAGCATTTAGGCTTATGCAATACCAATATTGCATAAGCTCAATATTAATGCAAATGCAATATAAATATTGCATTCAGCTTATGCAATACCAATAGCATAAGGTACATTAAATGGATCCTCAGACACAGGGAAATGCGTCATTTTTAATAGAGGAGGCACCTACGTATTTTGGGTCACAAATAAAGTATTGGAGAAAATGAGTCTCCGGTGATCTCCTGTCCTTCAGCACCTTTTTCCTCCAGAGCAAGGAGGTTTTGAGGATGGGAGGGGTAACAGAGCCAGTTCAGCCTTTAGTGTCAGTGAGGGCATTGTCACTTGTACTGCCAAACCCCCAGAGCTGGGGACAGCCACTGCCAGGCTGAAGCAGAGCAGAGCTTCTCTGTGTGCAGCCCACTGCTGACCACAGTCCTGAGCAGGAGGAGACCAGATGTGTCCAGGTGTGGGCTGTGCGTTACTGCTCCTTGGGGAGTTACAGTCAACAGCTGCAAAGTGAGGTGCAGAAAAGGCTTAATGCTCAGATCTGAACATCTGTTCTGCAGGAAATGCATACTTGTAATAAATTAACATCTTATACCTTCTGACCAAAAAAAAAAAAAAACCAACCAAAAACACAAAAAATCCCCATCAACTCTGCTGAAGAAACTTTCTCCTTCCACTTATAAAATCCAGCACCTAGAGCAGCTCCCAGTCCAGCAGGAATTTAAGTTCACACTGAAGAGTTTCAGGGTTGGGTTGAGCGTGTTTTTTTCAAGTAGATTTTGACATCTAGATCCAAACTTAATTGTCCTCTTCCCATGGACTGAGATTTGGGAAAAAATAGAGGCAGACTACTAATAATTGCCCTGCTTTCCTCTGAGAATCACAAGTGGGGAGAAAAACCACGCAGCCTCTTTTTCACATCTTCATCTGACTGCATTTCATGGAGCAGGAGAGATAAGGAGCCCTGCAGGATCTTTGCTTTTTAAACATGGGCTAAGTGCTGGATTTCACACCTCGCTCTCAGAGAGTTTCTGCCTGTGCAGTGCCTTACCTATTTGGGAAGAGGCACATGGCATTCCTGCCTGCTGTGCCAGCACTCAGCCCTGGAGGTGTTGAGAGAAAGGCAGCTGGAGCTGGAGCTGTTTGGCTTGGACCCAGCAGGACATCATTTCTCCAGCGTGTTCCAGGCAGATATGGACATCTTGATGTACCAGCAGCCTTCCCCATGTCACCAGCTGGCTGGGACATTTCACTTGGCACCTGCCAAGGCTGCTCGGTCAAATCCAACGTGGCCATGCCATTCCTGCCTCACAGCCACTTCGGTCCCACTGGGTCTCCTGCCTGGTGAGGTGTTTTGGTGCATGAGCCCAAGCAGCTGCTGCTTGCAGAGGTGTGTTTTGTCATTTTTTCAGCAAGAGGAAGCTGAGAGTGTGCAGCAGTTTGTTAGGTCAGCAAAGCACCCGAGGCTCGGAGGAGACCCCGCCGGCGTGCTGGGGCGGTTTCGCTGAGCAGCATCCCACCTGGCCTGGCAGCACCATTGCTCCAAGGCAGCCCTGGGCAAGCACTCCACCAGCACTTGGAGACACCCACTCAATGGTGTGGATGGAAGCACAGCCTGAAGTGGGCATGGCATGGGGAGAGACGGCAGGTCAGCACCGTGGGGACATTGGGCATGAGTAGCAGAGACAGGAACACTCGTGTCAGTCAAGCCCCTTTCTGAGTCAGCTCAGGCTGAGAGCCTCCACAGGCAGATGTGGTAGGGCAGCACATGGTCAGACTGTTTTTGGAAGCTAAAAATAGTAGCAGAGTGGAGTCAGTCCTTGGTTAATCTGGGCTTGTTAAGACCAGACATCCAGTTCAATACTTCTGTTAAAAAGGCTGCATTTGCAGCGCTGCCGGACTGGCCCGTTGCCCACTAGGGTGACACTGGCCACTGGGCACTGGGCCAGCTTGACTGGGTGACTTCAGCATCCTCCTCCAAAGGCTGCAACAAAATGTTGGCCTGGCTCATTCTCCTGAGACCTCATAGAGTTCGTCACAAGCAGAGCTGGGATTTCTCTGCTGGATGTCTCGGCCCCAGGCTCACAAACATCCTCTTCTGTCCCCAGAATTCTGCTGGCAGGCCAGAGCTTTCTAATGTCTAATAAGAACACTATGCCAAAATGCATTTTTGGACGTGGCTAAAAGTCCAGGCCATGATGGACATCCCAAGGAGAGGGGAGGGAGGGAGGCAAGGCAGGAGAACGAGTGTGCATTGGTGATCCACTGTGTTTGGCTTCATAACAGCCTGAATGTTGTTCCCTGGACATTCTGAACTGGAGGGGGCTGCTGAGAGCAAATCCATCGGCTCTGGAAGCACTGGGATGAGTCCTGTGCCTCTTTCCTAGAAGAAATTATCACTGCAAGGGAGAGGGAACCAGAGGAGAGTGAATGGGCAGAGCAGCATGTCCTGGTGTCTTCAGGCTGGCTTGGCTTGCCTGGGAAAAGCCTGGGCCATCCAAGTGGCAATTTATGTCATTTCTGATGCCAGGACAGAAGGTCACTGGCTTAAACTGGGAGAGAGATTAATTGTTTGCCCACAGTCAGCTGATTAAAACCATATTTTCCACACATTTGAGTAGTGATTAGTGATGAAATGCAAATTTCATGTAAATTGGTGCAAATGGCTGGTGTGCACAGCCAGCTCCAAAGTCAGTCAGTTTTCTTTCCTCTGAGGCATTTGGGCACTTTTAATGTTCACGTGGAGGAGCTGGACAAACCTACTTGTGATCCAAGCACGTAGCTGAAGCAAGCAGTGTGGAGAGAGGGGGAAATCAACTGGCACCTGAATGCACTCACCAAATTTGGGTGGCACCTAGTTTGGGTGCATCAATACATGGATCTTGTGCAAAGATCTTTATTAAACAAGCAGCTACAAACAGCTCAAACAGGCCTTGCACATCCCTCACTTCCCAGCCTTCTTCCTCTTGTTTGCCAGGGCCTTCCTGCAGTTCTGTCAAAAGCAGAAAAAGTCCCAAACCCTTGCCACAAACAATAATCACAAATACATATATACACAAAAATATGTGCATATTTTTAACTCGATTCCTGTTTTCCTTTGGCTTGCAGATCCAGAGCATTGCTACAGTCTGAAATGCAATGAGGCCAAGTTCCCTCTCTTCCAGGCAGCTTTGTGGGGACAGCAGGGCCAAGAGAAATAAATAAATAATGGCTCACAGAGTGAAATGTTATATTTAGTAAGGCTGATGGGTCCTCCTGAAACCCGGCTGTGAAAACTTTAAAAAGTGTCTGTTTCCTGTAGCAATCAACATGCTGGAAAAGGGGAAGCCCTACAGGCTTGTCAAATTTTTCCCAGTGGCTGTAGCTTTCACAGCTGGTCCTGATTTGCCCGGATATTGCTCATTTTTCTGGAGCTTGTAACAACCCTGGAATGGAAATCCTGGCTCCCCTGGCACCCAGTGTATCTCCATGGTGTGCTGGTGGGTGAAGGCTGCCAGCCCAAAAATTATTTGTCCTCATTAGCTCTTGGCTTTCCCTGCAGTTTGAGAAAACGAGGCTGGAATCATGAATAATAGAGTGGATAGAGGAGACCTAATAAAGGACAAAATCCATGGTGTGTGTAAGTCCCATCATGTCAGCAAACAGGTTTGTGCTGCTTGTGGCATTGCCCTTCTCCACACACTGTGTTCACAGGGCTTGAGTGTGCTGGGAAACAAACCCTTCCTTACCTGTGCCTGGCTGCTGGTCATGAATTGCAGGAGGCAAAAGCAACCCAAGCCAACGAGGAAGCTGCAAGTGCAGGGGCTGAGTGCCTCCAGGCTGTGCCTGTGTGTTTGTGCCTATTAAATATACATGGCCCTGCTATTTGTGGGACACAGACAGGGTGTGTACCAGGGGAGGAACTGGGCTGATGTGGGAGTGGCTCTGCCCCATGGCAAACCCAGAGGAATCGGTGCCTGTACCCAGATCTTCTCCGAATCGGGCGTAAATCTCACCATCTTCAGCTTTCCAGCCAGCCTCCCTCTGATGGCACAGCTCTTTCAGGTGTGCCAGGGAAACAATGGCATTTTCTGGGAAACAATGGCATTTTCTGCCCCCCTGAAAAAGCTGTGGTGTCCCCCTTGCCCAAGGATGTGGTGCAGGGTTCTCTGCTCTTCAGCTGGAAATCATTTTTGTTTGCTGCTTTCCCGGCAGGGCCCACTGCACACAAATCGTTGTCCACTTGGAATATACCTTGGGCATTTTTATCTGGGTTTCTGGGAGCTGGGAAACATGTTTTTCTGCCTATTTCAAGGATTTTGACATGCAGTTGTTTATTTGAGATGTAGAAATGGAAATCTCATCTTCCCGAGTCACTCTGGAATTTTCCTCCAAAGATCAGTGACAGCAATCATTAATATGGGCCATCATTTATAGCTCTGTGCAGAATAATCCTCCAGGCTCTCTGGCAGCTATGAATTGGAAAACAATAAAGACCATTGCTAGAGGGTTCTTTAAAAATATAAACAAATAAACAAAACAAAACAAGACCAAAAAAAAAAACACACCAAAAAACCCACCCCAAATATGTTCTTTGATATGTTGTTTAGCTCTCAGACAAGGAGGGAGCAAATTGAAAATCTCTCTCAGAAAATGCATGCAGCACCATTCCAAATTCTTACGTTTTTGGGGTTTGTTTTTTTTCCATCCCATGGCATCTTCTCTGAGTAGTGCCGATAAAATTAGAGACTTTTGCTAATGTGCCCTGTGAAGGTGCCTCTGGGGAAACAGCAGCCATGGGCAAATGTTCACTCCCAGGGAGAGCTCCAAGGCTGCTGCAGCTGCCCCTGGGCTCCAGGGCTCAGCTGAACTCAGCCCTGTGCCCGCAGAGCTGGGGCTCACCCCGGCTCTCCTGGTGCTGCCACACTTGGAGCCCTTCTGGAGGTTCATCCTCTGCTTGCTGCTGGGATTCTCCCCATTCATTTTGAAATGCAGTCAAAACATGCTGCAGATTGAAGCAGGGGGAAATCTGACTGGACTGTGTGGGCTCCCAGCCCCTCTCTTCAGCTTTGGCTGGGGTCCCCCCTCATTTTGCTGCACACGGTGGTACCACAGGCTGCACTTTGGGTGCTCTTGCAGCTTCTGGCCCATCACACTCCAGCACATGGCCAGGAACCCTGACTCACCATGCCTGAGCCCTGCTGAGGTTAGGGTTTAATTTAACCTAAATAGTTTTAAAACGTGAACACTGGTGAGAATATAAAACTTAACTGTGTGTGGCTACTAGGGGATCCCTACCTGACTGTAGTAAATAAATATGCTCATGGTCAGTTCGACATCCTGCTATTCAATGGGAAACTAGGTATCATGATGAGATGATGTGAACTGATGTGATGGAGGACAGCAGGGGGGCTGCATTGCAGAGCATTTGGAAGGGCACCTCAGCCTGTCTTTGAATGAAGTCTCCAGCTGAGATTTCATTCTCTTCTTTGAAAGCATTAATAGCCCCACAACAGCACTTGTCCATGCTTGAAGGAAAAGCAAATGAGTTTCAGAGAGGAAAAGGGGCAAGATACAAAAGGCAGCTTGTATTTCCTGGCTGGTTGGTTTGGTCAATTTGGTTTCCTCTTACTACAGTTTCCCTTTACTACAGTTTCCTTTAATGCTGACAGGGTCTTCAGAGCACTCCTTAAAAGCTACTTTCACAATACTGCAGTTGGCATCACCAGGGAGGCCTTCTGGAGCCAAAGGCAGCTCATGCTAGCTTTGCTTTTATCTCTCTCTCTCCCTCCCCAGTTTTGCACTGGGAGGACTCTTTGGGAAACCATTTTCCCCTTGGCCTCCCTCCTGCCTTCCTTGCACCCAACAGCTCCTAAATCATCCCAGTGGCCCACACTAGGGAAAAACTCCTGAGCACTGAGGTGTGTTTCCACTTCTTCATGCTTTAAATGCTTCTGAGTCTCCTGGTATTAAATTGCCCAGGAGCAGCAGGGGTTTTTTGGTAGCATCACTGCCCTTGCAGCCAGAGAGCACAGCACAGGGAGCAGGCTCTACTGACCCAGCCAAGCACTCTGGACACAGATGAACTCTAGCTCTCCCCAGCAGCCCTGGCTCACTAAGTCAAGCTCAGGATCAGGACAGAAAAGGACAGAAAAGGAGAATCATCCCCTGCAGATCCCAGGCTGAGTATGAGGGGACAAGTGTCTGTGTCCCAGTGAGCTTCATCATTTCCCTCCACAAGCTGGTAAAAACACTGCAGGGAGCCTGCCATCCTCTCAGCAGAGATGCAAGGTCTGTGATGCAGAGTCCATGTGCCTGGAGACACTGGGAGCTCAGAGGCCAGCAGTGAAGGAGGAGGAGGAGGAGGAGGGGAGGCATGGCTGTGGAATTTCTCAGGCCCCGTGGTTGCCCCTGCCATGGGTACCCAAGCCAGCCAGCTTTCCTGTTGCTGTCAGAGCTCCCAGCTCCCCAGCAGCTCCAAGGCTCAGGAAAAGCCCTGCTGAGGGCACAGCCTGTGCAAAAACAGGTTTGGCACCGGGAAAGAATGGAGCATTTCCAGAGCAGATTAAATCTTCCAAGACTTTGAGCTGCCAGTTTGAAGAAGCCTACGCATTTTGCAAGTTTTTAGAGTCTTAGGACTTGGTCTAATTTAAGCAAATTGGCACATCCTGAGCACTAGAGAGAGATCCTTCTGCTAAGTTTTGTCCTCTGCAGCAAAGCATAAGGAAGAGAGAATTACTCAATATAGTGTTTGGGGAAAAAATGTTTGCATGGGCAGAGCAGCATTTCTTTTTTTTCCCAAAGCTGAGACGGTGGGGCTTTTCATTACTCTCTCAGCAGTGGCCACTCTACATGGAAAGTTTCATTCTGAATGGCTGAAGTCTGGCAAAGCACCAAGCAGCTGAGACAGACTCTAAAATAGTGGAAAGTCGTGGGCAGGCTCAACAACAGGCACTGCCTTTCACTCACAGCCCTTGACTGCATCAGGCATCCGGATGAGCATGTGTAAGATATGAGGATCTCTGGAGAAACAGCATCTGGGAACTTTTCCCTCTCCTTGTCTTAACTAAGGGTTGCAGAGGGATGGAAAGCAGCTTTCAGGCTCTGGGGTTTGTGTGGGAATTGCCACTTCCATGTAACATCTGCAGTTCCCAGCACAAGAGAAATGTGCAGCTGGACCTGAGGCAGCCCCTGTGCAGCCCTGGCATGAGGTGGGGCTGGAGAGAGCCCTGTCTTCTTGTACAGTGTGGTGATGCTTATCTTATGATCTTTAATGGTGGATCTTGCTGATCCTAAATGTCTTCTCCAACCTAAATGATTCTGTGATCCTGTGACTGTTACAAATCCAGCACATGTGTGTCCATGGGGCTCTGCAGTAGGATTTTTTCATCCCATATTCCATGTATCTGCCAGCCCTCTGATCTTATAGACAGATACTGGAGCTGCTGAGCTGGCCACAAAGGGTGGAATTTTCAGCCCCAGACAGAGCTGGATTTAGTTTGCTCCCAGAGGGAGATCTCCTCTGAGAACCTGAACACACAGGTCCAGGCTGAGGCCATCGAGGGCTGTGTCCTGCTGCCACAATTGCCATAAATGGGGCTGGCACATGGCTGAAACCTCTGTGGGAAGGGACTTTTCTGAATTGCCATTTTTAAAAGCTTTTGGCCATTTTCACACGAGTACCTGCAAACCAAAATATGGAAGTTTTCCCCTGGGAAGAGGGGAAGAGCTGCTGGCCAAGGCTGAGCCCATCACAGGCACCCTGCCCAGCAAAGCCATCACAAAGCATTCAAGTGGCTCTTCCACTCTCACGTTTCTCTTGGCCACTTGGTTCCTCTTATTTTAGCTTTGTTTGAACAATCTCCTTGGTAACTGGAGACAGAAGCAGCATTTTTTCATGCTCCTCATTGGATTGGTTTCCTGCCCATCTCAGCGCTGGGAGGGATCCTTGGCAAACCTGTGTTTGCTTTTTTGTTCCCACCATAGGCTTTAACCCCATGGATCACTGGGGACTTCAGGATATCTAGTGTCTCTTTCAAAGGGTTTTTGTGCCCAGAGTGTCAGCTGAGAGGGATGTATTTCATGACTGAATTTATCTGGCAGTAAACAAGTGGTGTGTCGCTCACAGTGTGAATGGTGACTCCTGAAGTTGCCAACGTGCTCCTGACTTCCAGAGTGTCCAGCAGCAGGGAAGTTCCACTGGAATGGCCCGTGTCAGGATGCTGCAGCCACCAGAGTGGCAAAACCCTTCAGCAGGGGCAGGGAATGGCTCCTTGCTGTGGCAGCACCCTCCAGCCAGGTCCCACAGCCCTGCACACGCCTGCCTGAGGACATTGGGGTCCTTCGGTCTCTTTGGAGCAGTTTCTCTGGGGTACGGGCATGAATCCTTGGCAATTCCTAAAGACCTGGACATGTTTGAAAAGGCAGGGGACGAATCCCATCTGAACTGACACACTTTTTTCATCTCAGCTCTGGAGATGGAAGTCATTGCAAAGGAAGAGGGGGTAAAAAAAACCAACAAACCAAACAACTACCAAGCTGTCTGAAGATTTGCTGGACTGAGACAAAGAACCCCACTGCTGGTTCTCAACTCTAGCACATGCTTTTCCTTGGCCAGAGCCATCCCCAAAGGATGAAAAAAACAGTGTGAATACATAAAGCAGCAGACTTGAGATTTTGGGGTCATCTGTTGACTTAATGCTCCAAACAGTGCCCCTGCTTAAAGCAGCATTGTCCCAGCAGCAGCCCCTCTCTGGGGGTGGCTGAACACTTCATGGGGCATTGTCTGAGCTTGCTGGCCTTATCCCTGGACAGAAAGGACAAAGGCAGGATCTGCATCACCTCCCTCACAGGACTTGCCTTGTGGCATAGTGACAGCATGGCAAGGCACTGGGGTGTAGCTCTCAGCTTGGGTGATGGTCTTCAGAAATCCCTGCACAGCATCCCAGCATCCCTGATGTTTCAAGCCTATGTAGTAGCATCATTTCGTGTGCTGGTACCCAGACACTTCACTTGGTCTTTTATACCATCAGGTAACCTCTGATACTGACCCAGCATGGGGGACTTGCCAAAGGGAGTCTGGACCAGGGGTGAACTCTGCATCCAGTCACTTAAAATGCTGAACTGTGAGCATTCCACCTGAGCCCCCCTAGAACCCTGGCACAGGATAACTTACAAATTCTTCTAATAAAAGTTCAGTGTGAGTCTACAGTCCAGGTCTTGAAATCCTTCACTGGCAGGGGATGATGAATGTAGTGATGGCCAAGTGTTTATTCCTGCACACCATCAGGAGGCTTTGATCCTGCTGCTGGGTCACCACGCCAAGGATTTCAGAGGAGTGTCTGGAAAAGCAGGGCCTGATCTTTGGGGCCAGCCAGCAAATAAGAGGAGTCAGACTCATGCCTGGCTGAGCATGGAGCTGAAATGATGGTGGATGCTGCTCTTGAAAGCAGACCTGCACATTCTGTATTGATGTTTGCCGTTTGAATTTTTGTGGCATGCCCTCTGCTGTCACTGAGCATTCCTCATCTTCTCCTTCTTTTCCCCTGTACAGCTGCTTTTCCAGCAGCAGAGCTGGCTGTCAGCAGCCCTGGCAGAGTGGCAGGGCACAATCATGACTCCTTGTCAAGTGTCTTCCCAAATAAAAAGGGAGATTCTCCCTCGCCCTGAAACCCAGGCAAGCAGGAATTGAAATGTGCCTTCCCTGGGAGGGAAACACTGCCAGGATTGGTACAAAGTCTTGCTGTAGTGGCAGTGCTGGAGCAGTTCATGCACAGCACATGTATTTTGGGCTTCCTTGGATCCTGTTTCCTGATACTGAAGCCGTGCTGTTAGACATTGACCTATTACTTCTGGTGGGCCCCACTGTTTTGTTTAGTCAGGTTTAACTCGGCAAAGTTTGCTGAATGATTTACAGAACTGCAAAAATGCCCTTTTTTGCTGGCAGCTGCTCATTGAAATTCATTTTGTGGAGGCCAAAAGCCATATAAATAAGAGTGATGTCTTCTGTTTGAGGAGCATTGTCATGGCAACTATCCAGGTGCACACAGGGAAGAGCAAGTCATATTTATTTGAAAGGTGAGAGCAATTATTGTCATGAGGGGGAACCTGGCAGCAAAGAAAAGCTGGATGTGTATTTGGGTGCAAGAAGTAATTGTGTGCCAAGTTTCTGTGCCCTTATTTACCTGCCTGCACTACCCACAGACCTGACTGCCCAACCAGGTCAGTCAAGAGAAAATCCCAGAAAGGCAGACTAGGAGGAAATGCCAGATTTTGGCTCTTAACCCTGTAGGCTTAGGATTGGGATTTGCAGGCTTTTATTCTGAGCAAGGGTGCTGGGCTGGGCTGAGCCCTGGGCAGTCAATCCTTTGCTTGCAGCACAGGCTGGATTTTTCAGGACTAATGCAGTTTTCAGCTGGCATGGGCAGGGCTGTGCACAGCCAGGGGAGAAGTTATTTCTACTCTGTCAGCTTTCCTAAGTACCTTAAGTAATTGCTGCTGGGAGTGTTTTTGATCAAATTCACATCAAATGTGTTTTCCCTCCTAGTCATCAGTGGTATTGCACTCTTTGGGCAAGCTGTCCTTGGAGCTGCAGACACTGATCTAGATGGGTCTCTTCTGTTTGATCCCTCAGGGATCCTGCCTCCAGCCGGCACTCTGGGAGCTTTAAGGGCTGTGGATCATCATCACTAGACATGCATGGCAATGAGATTGGGAAAAAGCAAGAAGACAGCTTTTTCCTGGTGTCACCACATCCAGAGCCATGGAAGGGGAGGCCACAGCTGGAGCTGTGGAAACATTTAAGCATGACCCAAGGCTCAGGCACTGGTTTGGGGCAGATCAAGAGAGTCCCATTCATCTTCACCCAGCTGGTCCCTTGCAAGATGTGACACTGGCAGATGGATGAAGAAGTGCATTAGTCAGAGCACAGAATTCACAGTCACATCAGAGCAAACATTGAGGATTCGCCAGAAAAACATTTCTGATCTGACAAATCCTTCTCAATATGGTCTTCCTAGGAAGAAAGTCAAGCAGCATTCAGTCTGGCATGTGAAATCATCTTACCTGGCAATCGTTGCTCCTAAAAAGTATTTTCTGAGACACTGAGCATCAGCTGTGCCTGTCATCTCCCAGCTATTCGAGCGGCAACAGCCCTCAGTCTTCCTGTCTCTGCAGACCACCTCTCATGCCTTGTGTTTCTGCAAGGCCAGGGAAGAGCAGGCTGGATCTTTTTCCAGGATTTTCCTGGTGGTGATGCTCTGGAGCAGGACAGTGTTATGTATTTGAGCCTTATGTTGTCATTTAAACTCAGCCCATCCCGAGGCCAGGGGAGCAGTTGGTTTATGCAGACGCGGAAATGACAACACAGCCCTGCGGTCTGATTGATTCAGGAGACCTTGGGGAAGGAGGTGGAGGGCACACAGGAAAATGAGAGTAGCCAGATGAATTTTGGCTCCAGAAGTGGGGGGAAGGTATAGAGGGACCATTTCCACTTCCCCCTCCCCTTATTTGCTGTGTCCAGGCTGGTTTGCTCGATCGTTTTGGGAGGCATTGGAGTGTGAAGCCCCGTGCAGACCTGTGCTGCTGGACCAGCAAACCAAGCTGCCACATCAGATCAGCTCACATCCATACTTCCCAAAGCATGCGTCATGCTTCGTTTCAGGCAGGTTTTCCTTTTCCCTCCCTGTCATGTTTGCAGTGTGCTGCAGGCAGAATTTTCATTAAGTACAGACATTTCATGTCAGCAAGGCTTGGTTTGGCAAAGGATCCTGCATGGGTGACTCATGGGACATCTTACACAGATGGGAACCCATCAGCAGCAGGGACAGAAACCCTGACGAACCCTCTCCTCTACCAAAGACCACTGTGGAGCAGCTAAGAGCACATGTGGCACAAGGTCTTTTACATAATCTGGCCCTGTTCTGCCCCTCTTCTGTCCCTCAGGAAGGTTTGTCCCTGTGCTGGCTGAGCAGGTGTCACATTGCCCTCCCCTTTGTTCCCCCCCACACACACACCCCCTGTGGCTGGCACAAACACCTCCACTGTGGACCTGGGTGCCTCTCTGTACATGAGGCTGCCACCTCCTCACCAGAAGGTGCAATTTTGTTGTCAACTGGTGAAAGAAAAGCCCCATCACCTCCTTTTCTTCCCAGCAACAAGAAACTTCCTTCCTCGAGTACCTGTCAGGAATTTGAGCCGGAAAGCTGCTCTTGGTGCTTGGTTCCACCCATGCCCAGGGGTCTGGTCCAGGCTCCTCACTGTGACTGGGGGCCATTTATGTGGCCCTGCCCTCTGGCTCAGGTGGTGTCCAGCTGTGGTGGTGGTGATGATGATGATGATGATGATGATGATGATGATGATGATGATGGTGGTGGTGATGGTGATGATTTGGGAGTTTTCTTGCCCCAAAGCCCCTCTGCACAGGCACTGCCCAGTGCCCAGTGACCTGTGCAAGGCTGGGAGCTTCTCGAGCCACGTGCCCATCTCCCATGGCAAGCTCTAACTTCAGCTAATTAAGTGACTGGCTGGCAGGCAGATGTATGAGAAATCAGTGTGGCAGGGTTCTGTGGGAGTCTGGGAGCCCGTGCTAGGACAGGCAGCACCGATGGATGTGGCTTTGGAATGTCACCTCCAGAACAAGTGTCCCTCATGGCTATTCCTCAGTTAATTGATGGCCCTCTGGGTGGGAAGTGCTGGTCTGTTGGGACATCAGGGCTGGCAGCACCAGGCTTAGGCAGCACAACCCACTCCTGGCTGCCCAGCCTGGATGTTGTAGCTGTGAATCTGCAGCTGAACATCCTCCAAGCTACTCCTGTGGCTCTCCTGGGCAATCAGTGGAAGCTGGAAGGGTGACAAGCTGCACAAGTGCATCATTCCCTCTATGGATTCAGGAACAAGTGTCTGTGCAGACAGCAGCAGCGTGCCACGTTCTCAGGGGCAGGCTTGTTACTGAGTGCTCTGACAGCTGGTTGTGTGTTTGTTGTTTTCCTGGCCCACTGGAGACACCACTACTGACTGTGGGCAGAATATCTTGGCCATTCCAGCTCTGGCATGACTGTGGTTCTGAGAGAAAGCTGAGGAAGTGAGCACTGGACTTGTGACGTCTCTGCTCCTGGAGATCTGGCCCTGCCAAGAAGTGTCCTGGATGATGTCCCCTGTCCTCCAGCATGTCCTGCCTGAATCTTTCCAGAGCTGGCTGCTGCTCTCCTCCAGGCTCCCCTGGTCCTTGCAATGCTGGTTGCTTGTCTGAGCCAGGAGAGGGGTTTCTGCCATTTCATTGAGCAGTGCAGTGTAGATTGGGAATGGCAGGATTTTTGCAAATGCATTCAGGATTTCCACAGGTGTGTCATGACTGTGCAGATGTTTGGGTTCAAAAGGAAAGCAAAGGTCCATGGAGATCCTCACCAATCATTTCTGATGCCATTTGATCCCTTGAGGGAAAAGGCCAATGCAGACAGGAGAGCTGGGAGTCCCAGATCTTTATATCTTTGGCCTGTGCTGTGCTCATCTTCTCTCCTATGGTCCAAAAAATACTCACAGAGAAATACTTTGCTGTTGATCTCTGTCCTGCTCCTGGCACCCTGTGCCAGACTGTTGTAGCTCATGGCATATGTACCTGTCCCTGCACACTCATGGGATTGCTCCCAGGGTGCCTTTCCCAGCTGGCATTTTGCTCTAAGCTTTGCTTCTCTTCTTGTCCTGCTTTTGCCATTGCACATTGTTGTAGCAGCTCTTCCCTAGGCATCACCAGCCAAGAGAACTTTTCCATGGGCTGTTGTAACTAAGGGTTATGTGTGGAAATGCTGTGATAAAAGACCTCTTCAGTTTGAAGGAAATAGCATGGTTTGAAATGAAAAATATGGAGAGCACTGGACTTGGAGCAAGGGCAGAGCTTTGTATGACACATCCACAAAGTCACCACCCCTCTCCTGTTGCTGCTGGGTGTCTGCAAGAGGAGAAGAGCTGGAGCTGAAATTCTGCAAGACCTGTTTACTCTTTGATTTCCAGTATATGGAGATGGGATGAGATGCATTTCCTCAGCAATTGCTTGGGCTGCAGACTCAGGGAAGAGCAGTTTCTGGCACAGAAGTGCCAATAGTCAGATGGGTCATGGGTGCCCTCAGTCTTCATGGCAGAGCAGGGCTCCTTAGCTCAGGTGAGATGGACCCAGCACTAGTGCAAGGAAAACCCAGCAGCATCAGCCCTGTTTGCTGCTAACTTGCCCCATGGTGTGACTGGAGGAAGAAACAGGGAGGTGTGTCAAGACTGGTGATTTATGTCAACACAGGACCTCTATCCCCTAATTCTTCAGAAATTGTTCTTTCCCACCTGCAGCATGACTGAGGGTCAAAAGAGGGAAAACTAACCCAGCCATTCCAAAGGCTGTGGTGTTAAGCACTCGTGGGATCTTAAGTGTTTGTCTTAAACACTTGGCTCCTGCAGACATCAGGTTATGGCAAAAACACCACTGTCAGCCCCAAATCAAAGCTGATTCTTGGCCTCTGTCTAGAGGGGGCAGCTTGGAAACACCCTCTGTATTGAACCCAGATTCCCACGAGGTGAAGGAAATATTTAATGGTTTAGAGGCTGCTTTTTTCCCTTGTTTTTTTCCCTCTATCTTGTGGCTTTGGGACTCCTAGATCCTGGCCCTGCAGTGACACAGCACGAGGGGTTTCAGGGTGCTAATAATTGTCCCTTTGGTTTTCTGCTATGCACTATCACAGCTTTTTCTGGAAGAGCCCCTGAGGCACAGGAGACAGAGATCTTAAATACAAATTTCAGAGGGTACTTGTGCTGTGGGGACTCTGTTCTCCCCATCCCACTGTGTCCAGCTGGGAAAGTCCAGGGACAGATGCTGCAGGCAGTGCTGTTGGTGCTCTGTGAGCCTCAGGCAGCCATCCTGGCTCTGCTCCACCTCATTCCCACCATGTTCTGGACCTGGGAGAGGAGTGAGAAGCAGGGACCATGTGCTAGGGTCCTGCAGGAGCAGGGGGACATCGGTGCCCATCCTAGATTGCTGTAGCCAGCAGCCCTTACCCTAATGCAGGATAAAAGGTGCAGTTGCCTGGCCCTCCTCCTTTGCACTGCCCAAGCCCTGCCACATGTGTGCAGGACCCTGGAAGGGGCCCTGTAGCAGGCAGAAGGCTGTGATGGAGATCAGGCACGTTCTAACAATAGCCTGTGTTATTTTCACATCCTTGCTCTTCCTCAAACACCATTAGGAGGTAATCCTTTCCTCCAGGATTGCAGTCTCATCCCAGGGACAAATTTGCCTCAGCAATTTTTGCTGATTGGAAATTCACCCAGAGAGCAGACTTGCCATTTGTTCTGCCTATCCATTTTCCCAGCAGCCTTGTGCAGCAGAAACAGCAGCAGCACACAAGTCTGCCCAGCACAGGGCACTTGTTCACACCCTGCAATGATCACTTGGAAAACTGCATAACACCACCACCTCCTGGCAGTGGCACTTAAAGCCCCGTTATTCTGCTTTATTCTGTGAAGTCCTATTGCTGTTGTATCTAAGCATCAGATTTTTAATTTTTTTTTAATTGGCACACAGATTTCTTTTTGTGAGGGAGAATTATTTTGGGGGGCTTTGAGGAGTGCCACACATGGCAAGCCAGAGTACACACATAGGAAGTTTATGTCTTGATGTGTCTGCTGCCCTCAGAATTTAAGAAGGCACCTCTCTTAATTAACTTTCCTGAGGGGCTTTTTCCTGCATGAGTCCAGGATGCAGTGTACATTTTAATGGGAGCTGTCAGAAAAATTATTGATTTGGTTAGTAATGTTTCTGAAATTGTGCCATTCTGGTAATTCTATCAGGTTCTCTTTGAAAGCTTAACTGAGAGCATTTTCATATCCTTCATTAGTTTTTTAATACATGATAATTTCCCCTAACTCATCAACGCAAAGCAAGATCAGCTGCCTGCATGGTAACCATTTTTCCTGTGTACAAACCTATTGCAGCAATAATTACAAACTGAACAAATTATTACAGATATTCATTATAAAATACAATTACTCTGAGCCGTGCTGCATTGTTACACTTTTCACAGCCATCACTTGCTCTTGAGTAAATGGTTTCATTAAAAGCATGAAGGGCAAACTTAATACACTTCTGACTCCCAGCAAACAGCACAAGAAATCATCCTGGCTGTTCCTCCCAGTGCTTGAGGTGTTTACCCTGAATGAGTAGAAAGTGTTGACTCTGCTGCCAAAGACTTGTCAGCTTAACAGAGGGGCTCTGGGTGGCCAGTGCAGATGTGCAAGGAGAGGAGAAGGCCAGAAATCACGGCAGTGTGGCCTCAATTTCACTCCCCTAGAGCGTGGCTTTCTTCCATGTTTATGGGTTTGCAGTGCTGGGACCTGCCAGGAGCAGCAGAATCTCCTTCATCATATCTTGGAGCAGCCTTGGGGCTGCCTCAGCTTGTGCTGGGTGCTCGTGGAAAGTACAGAGGAGCCAGGGGTGGGGTGGGAAACATTTCTTGAAGGCCAGGGCATTCAGGCTTGGGCAGGGAGGGAGCAGTGGGGACGCTGGTTTAGGTAAAAGCTTTCGCAGGAGGGCAGCGCTGTCAGGTGAGTGTGGGGGAAAGCAAACCCAGCCAGGAGCAAACACAGGACTACAGTCACTGCCTTGGCTTTTTGTTCTGTGCTGTTCCTTGTCTGGATCAAGATGAGAGCCAGGAGGAGGTCCTGTCCCCACAGCAGTGCCAGGACAGTGAGCACAGCCTCCAGGGAGGAGCAGAGGCTGCTGGATTTCTCTCTGTGTTGTCTTTGCAATGGCTTTGCTGTAGGAAGCACAGGTCCACCACCCCATGTTTGTACCCCAGGTTTGGTCACCTTCTGGTGAGCAGCTTTCAGCCAGCTGTTTCTGTGAGTCCCTGAAAAGAGCTGAAACACATCTGTGCTAATTTTCTTCCTCTGGAAGAGGAATTTTTACTTCATTGGGTGGCTCAAGGAGCAAATCTCTCTCCTGGTGGCCCCAGCCTCCTGTGAGGCTTTCAGCTTCTGTGGTGTGTGCTTGTGGCTGTGCTCTGAGCCGTGACTCTGCCTTTAGACTTGTCCTGATGATGTTCCAGAGGCAAATTCAGCAACCCCTGGGTCATGTGAGAGTGCACTCCTGCTCAGCTCTCTATTGGGAGAGGACTAAACCTTGAGGGCTTGGGAAAGGGTGTGCTGCTTGTAAAGTAAAATTTAAGAAGCAAAATCCCACCGTCACTGAAGCTTTCCATGTGCCTGCCCTAACCAGAAAGGCCATTTTTCCTTTGCATTCCCTTCACAGAAAAAGTCCTAACTCCAACATCTTTTTTAAGCTTGTAAATCAGAGCCTCCAAAGCCCAAACTGAGCAGCTGATCATGATGTTGTTCATGAATCTGCTGAGGAGCCTGGGGAGACGGAGCCTCTTCCATGCCCAAGCTTGAGCATCATGCTTCCAGGGGCTTGGTCCGTGCTGGTTCCCAGTGCCTGTGCCCATGCAACCTGTGCAAGGAGCCAAGGGGCTGTCCTATACCGCAGGTTTTTGGAAAGGGACATGTCTTGCCAAGACACCTCTGGGAGAGGTTGGCCCAGCCTGGCCACGCCAGGATGGCACCTGCAGGCTGCTGGTGCCCTGTGGTCCATGCCCATCCTGAGGCAAGCTTGGTCCATTGGCTCCTGCCTTTTGCTTTTGACAGCGCTGTCCATCCAGCCTGTGCCACCAAAACCACTGTTTTCTGTCCACAGCCCCCTTTTCCTGCTCTTTCCACCTTCCTCCTCTACCTTCTTCTCCTTCTCCTGTTCTGCTCCCTGTTTCTCCTCCTCCCTTTTCCCCCCTTACTCTTGAATCTCTATTTCTTCTTCTCTGTTCCAGCAAAACGATATCAATCAAGGTGATAGATGATGAGGAGTATGAGAAAAACAAGACCTTCTACCTAGAGATCGGGGAGCCCCGGCTGGTGGAGATGAGTGAGAAGAAAGGTGGGGGATGTGCTCCGGGGCTGAGCCCAGCCTGTGTGTCCCTGTCTGGCTCACTCATGTCTGGCACCTGCAACACCGAGCTCACATCCCCGGTGCCTATGGAAAAGGGCAGGAGCGAGGCCACTCCCCGTCCCCCCCGAGCACAGCCTGTCCCCAGGCCAGCAAGGCACGACCTGGGCCAGGTGGTGAGGATGCTCCTGCCCTTCCCCATATGCCCCAGGGGGGATGTGCAGCCCCTTTCCCCCAGCCAACCATCTCCGTCACCACAGCGCCCGGGCGGACGTGACCTGCATGTGTGTGCGATGCCGATCATGTGTTTGCCTTTGTCTTGTGTTCCCACAGGAAATTCATTACCCTTAGAGTGCTTGACCGTGAGGAGTATGAGAAAGAGTGCAGTTTCTTCCTTGTGCTTGGGGACCCGGTGTGGCTACGACGAGGAGTGAAAGGTGTGAGAGTAAAACCAGACCAGCTCTCGAGGCGCTGCCGCTTTCTCTGTGTCTCCCTACTCTCACACTCCTTTCTCCTCGCGCTCTGGCTCCTGGCCGTTTTGCCCTCCCTCCTCTGAAGCTTGGCCGCTGCACCTTTTTGCTCTGTTTTCTTTCCTCTTTTGTTTGGAGAGGACTCCATCCCGCCCCAGGGAGCGAGGAGTGCTCCTGGCACCACCCTGGAGCACCTGGGCTGGGGACGGGGAGCGTCACCAGCCCCCAGAGACATTTTGGGAGTGCTGCCCTGCTGTGCCTTCATTTAGTCCAAGAGAACATCCAGCCTCGACAAGTAAAAAGGGCAACGCTGCATCATTTTTATCAGAAGATAAAACAGCTTTCACTTGAGATAAAATGCATGGCCAGAGCAGTAATTTTAGCATTTTTATACTGGCAGTAGGATCCTAAAATAGACGAAAATCACAGCCCAAGTAGGTAATATCATGAGATGCAATCAGTTTAGGTAAATCAGGTTATGCTCAAATGAAGTTTCATGGCTCTGCATTGGATAATAGCTTCTCACAGGAATAATAAAAACAATTTCCTCTTTCATCACATTTCTAAACCAAATGCCAAACTTCCCAAAAAGACAGAGTTCACCTATTTTCCCATGCTTTTTTTTTTTTTTTTTCTGCTAGAAAATTAAATGAGGATTAATGGCAGCGGCTGGTTCTGCACACTTCCAGAGCCTGAGCAAGAAGCAGTTTTAGAGTTACTTAAGAGATGGACCATTATTAAAGCCTCTGCAGAAGATTTGGTCTATCTGCCTTGGAACTGCTTTCTAGTTTCTGGGACATCAGCTCTCCCTCCAGCAAGCATTAGGCTGTAATGTTTCTTTGATCAGAACAGAGAGGGCCCTCAGTGGTCCCCACCCTGAGTGGGAGCCTCCCACGTTCCTCTTCAGCTCAGGTGCTAAGTCAGCTGCATCGACCCCTCCATCAGCTTCCCTGCTGGTGACTCTCTAACAAAAGCTGGGCTAAAAAATCAGACACTGCCATGACTCAGGCACTGCAGGTGGGGTCTGTGTCATTAAATGGTGCTGGTGGCATCTGTGAAGCATGGACAGTACAGCCAGGATAAAGTTACACAGGAACAACTCAACTCAGCAGCTCCATCCTTGCCCACAGGGGCCAGTGTGGGCTCAGCCTTGCAAGTCCAGCAGGAGCAAACATGCTTTCAAGATCCAAGGTTTAAAAATTGTGGTCCCAGCTCTGAGGATCCCAGATGAATTTTTTATCTAAAAATAAAAGGAAAAGGAAAAAAAATTCTTATCTTCCTGGTCACAAAGGTAACTGGAGAAACCTGAGCGAAGCTCAGGCTTGTCGGCTCACTAAGTGAAAGGCAGGACAAAACTTGAAAGGACTATTTAAAGCAGCTATTTGCTGCTTTGGCCATGCAGTTTTTAATTTTATTTCTTTTAAATTTGTTTCTTAGTACTTGGTTTGGTACAAGAAGCAGCGAGGCAGGAGGAGCAGTGTGCTCAGAGAGACAAGGGCATCTCTGAAATGTCACCCCTGGGCTGAGGTGGGGCCCAAGAGCCACCAGGGCACTAAGGGAGAGGCTTTTTCTTTCACTTTGGAGATATAAAATATTGAGCAAGAAGACCCTTGAGCCAAGCCTTGCCACAGACCTTTCTTCTCTCCTTGTCTGTGCCAAAAGTGCAGCTGCAGCCGGAGCCATTGCTCCCACCAGGCAGCTGGAGGAGGTCAAAGCCAGTAGCTGCTGCACATGGGACATCTTGTGTTCCCCCCGGGGCAGAACTGCCTCTGAGAACAATGGAAGATCTTGCACATACAATTCAAAGGGGAAAAATGAATTTTTTGGAGTGTGTCTTCTAATCCCACATCCACCCCATGTTTGCAGTGGTTTTTATGTTAGATCCAGAATCCCATGAAACATTTCTGTTTAGTGTCTTTCTCTTAACACTAATGGTATCCTGCAGCTTTACAGATCTGAAATCTCTGCCCTGGGATCTGGTGTCTTTCTGTGGATATCCCTTTTGATTTCATTATTCATTTACTTTTCTTCTTCTGTGTTTGTCTCTGTCTCCTTCACAGCCCTGTTGTTGAATGAGCTTGGTAAGCGCATTCATTTTTCCTTTCCATTTTTCTGGTTTGCGTATCTCTGAAAGACAGTCGATTTTGCTTGATGTTTTTCTTTGCTCACAGCATTCTCTTTTAGGGTGGTCAGCACTGTTTAAGCAAGCTCAGGTACCTAATGCCCCATCTTTCCTTAGACCAGAGCTCCAAAGTCACCAATATTAAGAGGTGGCGCAAGGAGCATTTTTGGGGGGGTGGTGCTGTTACAGCCAGAGTAAACCTGCCAGCACCCCAAGATACAAACCTGTGCCACACAAATGAACCCATCACCTCTAAACTGGTGTGGCAAAACAGCATTTCCTGGCGACTGAGAGATGCTTGTGGCTGGAAAGTTGGCCAATCCTTTTTGAAGAGACAGTACAAACTTTGCCTCCTGTCTTGGGTAGACTTAGAGCGTAAGCAACCTTTGAATTTCCTTGCTGGCCACCTCCAGGGTAGGGCAGCTGGGGAGTGGGCACCCTTGCTCCTCACGCACCCGCAGCCCAGGACAGAGTTCACAGCACAAATCGGACACCATGGGGTGGCAGCTGGCAGATGTGGGTTGAAAAGCCTGTGTTCAGGTCTCCCCACACTGTCCCTGGGGTGTGTGCTGGGGAGCAGACCCCATGTCCACAGTGGGGCAGGGAAGGACCACCATATCTGTGTTGATGTGCAAATGCTAATCCTCATTTATTCTCTCTCTCTCTCTCTCTCCTCTTTTCTCATTTTTGGTTTCATCCAGGTGGCTTCACCATCACAGGTATGGATTTCTACTCTTCCCCTGTCCCCCTGTTCCTTTCTGTTCATGGCCATATGCTCACCCTGCTCTTTCCTCTTGGTTTCCTCTTTGCTCTTGTTCTGTCCTGGAGGCAAACTCTGCAATGGTAAGCAGTGCCCGGCCGGTCCCGTTAACTCCGGTCCCGCACAGAGTGCTCTGCCTGCTCACACGCTAACCCCACCTCGGGGAGGGTCACCTCTCCCCCCCAGGCAGCCCCTCTCCATGTCTTGGAGCAGGGTGGGCTCCTCCATTTGGTCCCTTCCCTGCGCACACGGCTCTTTCCTCACTTCCCAGGCCCGAGCCAGGTGCCCGAGTGCTGCGGGAGGGGCAGGGCCCCACAGCTGCTGCAGATGTGCAGCCCCTGCCCTTCCCTGCAGCGAGACCAGCAGCAGGGCTGGCTCCTCTGGCATAAGGCTTCCCTCCTCCTGCTGAACAACACAGGACAAGGAGGTCCTGGGTCCCACACATCGCCCCTCAGGAGCCCTGGAAACATAACTCAGATTTAGGAGGCTCTGGCTCCAAGGTGGGTCTCTTTGGCCTGCAGGAGGAGAAGGGCTTTCCCTCAGCTCCGTGCCACCTGAGCAGACAAGGGGCAGCCAGCAAGGGAGCAGCACTAACCCCGTGTGACATAAGAGTGGAGTGCACTAACTGCACGGGGACAGCTTGCAGAGTGTGTGCAGTCCCCCCTGCTGATCTCCTGCTGATCACTTCAATAGGCAAACCTGTCTTCAGGAAGGTCCAGGCTAGAGATCATCCTCTTCCTTGCACCGTGGTCTCCTTCCAAGGTACCTGTGCTGTGGCACTGTGTCAGTCTCACAGGGACTGACCGGGGTGTTTGCCTGCTGACAGATTAACTCCAGTCCTTTTTAGCCCTGATGTTCTTCTGCCCACCCCTCAGGTGGACTGGAAGGGAGCTCAGTGGAGTCTGCATGAGGGACAGTGACAAAGGGCGTGCTGCCTGCAGTCCCCATGCCCCAGAGGTCACACAGATGACAGTGGAGGTGCAGACCTGCTTCACTGATCTTGTAGTCCCTCTGCTGCTTCCTCTTCTAGGGTTTGGAGCCAGGCATTGCCCTATGGATGGCTTCTTACACCTGCACTCATCCTTCCAGCCCTGCCATCACAGCAGGCATTGGCTGCCAGCCCCCTCTCCAAGGCAAAGCCCTGCTCAGAAGGAGGCAGAACCAAGATTTCATCTGTGTGTCAGCCCAGGGGCTGCTGACAGAGCTCTCTGGCTGTAACAGGCTGGTGGAATTGCCCTGACTGTACCTCAGTGCTGACTTGGAGCAATGGGGAATGGAGCAGCCTTAGTGCTGATCTTTCCCCTTCCCAGCAGCCTGGTGGGAGAGGCAGGAATTACCAAGCAATAAGCTATTCCCCAGAGTGAGCATCCTGAGGCTGGATGAGTTGCAGACCTCTTGGTAGCATTCCATAAATCTATCCTGTCTGTTGCTCCATGAACTCCTTCTCCACTGTTCTGTCGCTCATGCTCCCACCGGAGGCCTCCTGACCTCCCCCTCTGACAGGAGGCCAGATCCAGAGGGACCAGCTGGGCCTGCTTCACCCACGGGCTCTTTGCTTTGCAGAGGAGAATGAGGAAAAGCAGCCCCTGACCAGCAAGGAGGAGGAAGAGCGTCGGATCGCAGAGATGGGGCGCCCAGTCCTGGGGGAGCACACCAAACTCGAGATCATCATTGAGGAATCCTATGAGTTCAAGGTACTGTTCACATCCTGCATCCCTGTTCTTCTTCCCCCCTCCTCCTTTTGGCTTTGCACAGCGCTGGGAGGCACATGGTGATGGTACTGGAGCAAAGCAAGGCAGCGCAAGGACTCACACACGAAACAGGAACTGGGGTCCCAAATGCTGCAGGTTGCTTTAAAACGTGACCCTGTTCTCACAGTGAGTTCTACACACTGGTCCTACTTACAGGCAGCCTTGAGTGAGCCCCAAGCCTGGCACTCCCAGTGCAAAGGGCTGATAACCCCAAATGCAAGAAATGGTTGTGCAGCTCAGCTGCCGTGAATGCATGTGCCCGGCCAAGAGCTGAGAAGTGGCCATTTCATTTTCTTTTCCATTTTTCTGTGGCATAAAAATATAACAGGCCACCCTTACTGTGGCTCTGAGATGGTTCAAACTCCCATCCACAAGCAGGTCTCCAAAGGTCTTTATCAGCAGCAGCGAAAGGAATTGCAAGTACTTACATTTGGGTCTCTTGAGCTTGAAATCTGCTGAGCTAGTCCCGTAAACACATAGCCATAAGCAGTGGCACTGGTGGGCTTTAGCCCAGTATTTCCAGCCCCTAATTCTCTGCTCTGCACCTCCCTCCACAGAACACGGTGGACAAGCTCATTAAGAAGACGAACCTGGCCCTGGTGGTTGGCACAAACAGCTGGAGGGAGCAGTTCATCGAGGCCATTACTGTCAGCGCGGGTGAGTTTGGGCCGCGGCTCCGCGTGAGTTACGATCGCCCTCGCGCCCGCCTCGGCTTGGCTGCATCACTAACTCAGACTGTAGTGGAGCAGCAGGAGGCAAAGCAGGTGGCAGAGTTATTTACAGCTTCTGCATAAATAAGGCAGCCGATTAAAGCCTTTTGTGAGGGCACCTTGTCTCATGTGTAGGAAACCTTCTGCGTGAAGCGTGTCTGTAGCACCAGGCAGAGCAACACCTTGGCTGGCAGCAGACGGCAGAGGGGGAAAAGTCAGTTCAGTGGGAGAGATCTGGGAGGAGAGCACAGTGTGGAAATTCAGAGTGGCATAAATAAGGCTGGTGTGAAGCAACAGTGCTCCCCTTCCCTGGTTCTCCCTGTGCCTCTGTGGTGAGGACAACGCAGTAGTGAGGGTGCAAAGCCTGAAGGCAGTAACTCTCTCTGAGCCAAAATTTTCCTTTGACAAAGTTTTCCCTTGCCCTGCTTTCTGGAACTCGTGCTGCCCCAGCCAGCTGTGGCTGGAGGATTATGGCTCAGCAGCCCAATAGCTGCAGCAGCACATCATATCTCTGGTTGAACCAGATCCTGTGTGATCCTATCTTCCCTCCCTTGGAGAATTGCCTTTCCCTCAAATGCTTTGTGCCATTCTTGCAGGAGCCAGTGCCATGTTTACCAGTACAGGATATATCATTCCCATATATGTGGAAGAAGGAAGAAACAAGGTCTCCTCCAGATGTTGCTTTAACAGCTGGAAACACTATTACTTACTGACTGGATGTTACAACCTCACAGCCCAACCTGGGCTGTGTGTGCACACGTTAGGGCAGAATAAACCAGCTTAAATTAAATCCCTGGGGAAGGCAATTACCTCTCATCTGGCTAATTGTGCACCGAAATGCACGGGGGAGTGCTCAGCTTCCTCCCTCTGACTCTGCTCTACAAGGTAACCTCTGCCCAGCACCATGTAATTAAAAATGATGGCATCACCATTTACCCTCTGCCTCTGGAAAACAAGGGCAGGACACTGTGCAGCATCTTTCTCCTCAGATTGTGGTCCCTCCTCTTGTGCCACAGTTCTTCTCAGAGCCTCCAGGCAAGAGCCTCCCATTATTTTGGATTCAGCATGAACTTATCATGCAAGACAATCCTTGCTGCAGGTTTTGTAGCTAATATGGCTAAACTAATCTATGCCAGAACCAATTATGTAATTGCATCCCATGTTAAAGCAAAGATAGTCACTGACATTGGATCCCATTTCTGTGACACATGTAAAGGCTGCAGTTATGTTGCCCCCATATCTGGAACATACAGCCATGATCAGAGCTAATAGATGATTAACAAGCATTTAGGAAATGGGATGTATTTTGGTGGATGTGAGCTGTCCCTTGCAGTTGTGGATCTCAGTGGCAGTTTGTCTCTGAGCTCTGGAGGTACCCAGGCTTTAGCCCCTCAAGCTTTGTGCCAGAGAAGTTAAAATACCTTAAACACTGGAGGCTGGGTTTGAGTTTTTCCCCCACAGCTCACCTTGGATACCAGGTGAAAGTCCTCTGTCACCACTTCAAAATGTAACATCCCAGCTGAGAAAAGAAAGATTAAACCCCCATTTCCCACCCAATGATCAACTCAGGGCAGTGTCTGCAGGTGGATGGAGCAGCAGAAGGCGAGGTCTGTGGAAGGGCAGTGCAGGGGCAGACAAGGCTGTGCCATTCTGGGCTGCCCAGAGCCTGTCACTCAGCTCCTTTAGTCTGCTCCCAAAAGCTATAAAGTTTCTTCCACAGCAAAAACATTCTGGGGCTTTCAGGCCTGTTTGTGAATGTGCCCCTGGGTCACCATCCAAGGCTACTCTGTGTTTCAAGTCACCTCCACAAGATCTGGCCAGCTCTTCAAAAGAGAGACTTCATGGCTGCTTAACAAAATGATAGGCAGATCTGGATGAGTGTCATGACAGTGGCATTCATGTTCATTTTTCAGTCTGTTTTATTATCTCCATAAAGATTTAGGTCCATAGCAGCCCTGATGCCTCCCTGAGCTTGGCAGAGGATTGAAATACCTGCTGCAGAATTACAGCACGAGCACAGCTTGGTGTATCCTGCCATGAGCAGCCTTTGCACATTGAGGGAAAACACAGGCTTTCCAGGCTGGAAAACTGCTCCTTATCTTCACAACAATGCACAGGAATAAGTATTTATATCTGCCAAAATAATAAGACTGATTAGCTGCTGTTTCTGCCATAGTGAGTTTGAGGCTCCTAAGCTTGCATCTTCCCCTTGCTAAGGAGCTTCTTTCAACAGCCATGCAGGGAGACCTGGGGCTCCACATCCTTGGGGGGGAAAACAAAAAGCATCAAAGACGTGGAAAATCACCAGACAAAATGCAAGGCATGTCTTTAGCACGATTTAGCCTTGGAATCCTGAACATTTGTGACTTAGAAACCCATCCTTGTTTCTTAAGGGTAACAGGAAAGCTCCCACTGGCTTAGTTGGAAAAGTGTCACCTCCCCTTCAAGTCTGGGAGTGGTTCCAGTGTGAGCAGGAGGAGTTTTTGACTATGCCACAACAGTGATGTTGTGCACTGTGCCAAGCTGGGGAAGCCCCACATTTGCCATGCAGCTTGCCCGAGGCACAGGCTGGCCAGCAAGCTCTCCAGACAGATCCTCAGAGCTGCAGGAGTCAGGCAAGGGGCCACCAGCCCCCGTGGGCTCCCTGGTGGGGTCACCCCCACCCCGTGGGGACTCCCTGTAGGCTGGATGCCAGGTGCTTTTGCAGAGACAGGTGAGGTGCCAATGTCTGGAGCAGGAAAGGGAGTTCCCACTGACCTAGGAGAGACCAGACATCAAGGAACAGGCAACAGAGCTTATAGGGAAGCATGTGAAGGGGCAGGGAAATGCAGCAGGGAAAGACAGCCAGCAGTGATTGAGCAGGGAGGCTTTAGGGCAGGCAAAAATCCATCACTTGATCCTGGTTTGCAGCAGAGGTAAGGTGAAGCACCAGAGCAGTTCAGCAACCATCAAAGCCCTCGGTGGGCTTGCCTGCACAGCCAGTTTCAGTCAGCACGAGGTTGTTTTTTCCCACTTCTTCTGGGGGAAGAGCTCTTGAGCAGGAGCTGAGTCCCAGAAAGTTTAACTGATGGTTAAACTCAGGCAGAGGTGCTGGCACAAGGCTCTGCATTTTCTGAAGTGCAGGGTTTTTTTTGAGCCATTTTCTCTGGGGTGTGTCTCTGTGCTGTGGAAAGGGGCAAGGAAGGGCCATCGAGCCACTCTGGTGATTGTTCAGAAAATAAGATATTTGGAAGTCCAGGCCTTCCAGGGCCCACATCATGAGACACAGCATTCTGGGGACTGCAGTTTGCACAGGAGCTTTGGCCAAGCTCCCCCAGGAGGAGCAAATCTGATCAGGCACTGCCGGTTTTCTCCAGGGGAAGATGACGATGACGATGAATGTGGGGAGGAGAAGCTGCCCTCCTGCTTTGACTACGTGATGCACTTTCTGACCGTCTTCTGGAAGGTCCTTTTTGCCTTCGTGCCCCCGACAGACTACTGGAATGGCTGGGCTTGCTTCGTTGTCTCCATCCTCATGATTGGCCTCCTGACAGCTTTCATTGGCGACCTGGCATCCCACTTTGGCTGCACCATTGGCCTGAAGGACTCCGTCACTGCCGTCGTGTTCGTCGCCCTGGGGACATCGGTGCCAGGTAAGCACAGCCACGGGGCTGGTTGTGAAGCTCCATCTCCACCCAGGCTGGGGCTGGGGCTGGGGCTGTGCTCTGCAGGATCCCAAAGCACAGGTTTGAGATATAGATGGAAATTGGTTTTCAGTCTCAGATGGGCTGAAGGATAGAACCAGGATGCGGATTCAGTCCCATGGGAATTATTTCAAGGCCCATCCCACAGCAAAAACTGTGGAGTATCTATTTCTGTGGGCAGCCTCTGTGGTATCCACTTTCAGAGTCAGAATTAGTCTTCAGTTAAAATGCTGCCTGCATTTTAGGCATCTGCTGCTTTCACCTTGCTCCTGGGTGAATTAAGTGTGAGTCCGTACTCAGGGCACACTTTCCAGCATGGACACCTTTGTGTGAGACCAGGTCCAGATGGCTCAAGGTGAGGTTGCTGAGCTGGGGGAGCTCTTGAAATGCAATTTGTGAAGCTCTGTGGATTCCCAAGTCAGCTTGTGTAAGAGAGCATTTCACTCACCTTCTCCCATGGGCTGTGCTAGGCAGGCAGACCCTGATTTCTGGACAAGGGGCTCTGACCCACCCCAACCATCCTTTGCATCAGACACACCTTCCCTCACCACCTTCAAACTTCCAGTTATGGGCACCCAGATGCTCAAAGATACTGAAATTGTCCTAATGCTAGCAAAGGCAAAGAGAAGAAGCAGCAGAACCAAAAGAGAACAGATCTGGGGCAAGGAACAGAAGAAGGAGCATTTTTTAGACCTCTGGCAGTAGAGGCTTTAGCAGAAGGTTTGCAGAGCTTCTTCACATGTTTGACAGTGAAAATCTTCCCTCCTGCTTTTGCTGGCATAAGGTGGCATTTAAGAAGTTCTTTTTTAGGTTACATTGGGCTACTCCTGTTTCCGTTGGCTCCCAGGCCGTGCTGTGTTAGCTGGGGGCTGGTTGGGCTCCTTCAGCCCTGCTTTCCAGGAGATGGGCAGGCACCAGAGGAGGGTGCAGAGAAATCAGCACTGACAGGGACCTTCCCTGCATTGAAAGCACTGCTCAAACTTGCAGAAGTGCACGTGGTTGTTTCTACACTCATTCCTTCTCCCCCAGTGGTGGCCATGGAGGCATCAGCACTGTCCCACAACTCTATTACTGCACCATGATCAAGGCCTTTTCCTTCCCTTAGGTGCATTTCCATGGCAGTTTTTTTTTTTTTAAATAAAGCAGACTTTTGATTTCTTTGCTGCAAATGGACCCTCTTGCTGTGCTTCTATGTGCCCATCCGCTCCTGTTCCATGGAACTGGATCTTTGTGCCGGCTGCACTTTGCCATCTCACCTTGGAGCCCAGTGGGGAGGAACAGAAAGGAAATTCTGTAGAATATAAAAACATGAAATATGACCTCGTTGTTTTCTTTTCCTGAGCCACATGGGGCTGCCTGTACCCAAAGGGATCTGGGAGTGCAGATATGTTCAGGACTCATCCTCTCCTTGTTAGCTGAGAGTGTTCACCTGAACCAACCCACGGGCTAACCCCTCCTGCTCTTCCTTCTCTCTGCAGATCCAGAGTGGGTTTGGATGTAAAATCAGCACTTCCCTGTGGCGCAGAGCAGTGTCATGCTGGTCTGCCTGACACAAGGTTTTCCATTTAAATGGCCAGCCAAGTTTTATCACTGGTGTTAAAGCTGGCAGAGCACCTGGGCAAGCATGCACCCACCCCGACAGTTTTTCTTCCCAAGGGATGGAGGATGACCTGGTTTATCAAGGTGTCAGGGCATGCACAAGGACTGGACTTCAGGGAGGCAAAAAGTGCTAGAGGCCATACTGGGGGAAGCCCTGTATTTCTGACCATTGAGATTCCCCCCTGTGCATTTCCAGACCCTGATGGTCCAAGAAGAACCAGATGGTACCCCGATTCTCTGGAATTTCCATTAGAAGGGGCTGTACCCTATCCCCTTACTCATTACTTTCTTTCCCCAGGTGCTGCCATTGACATTTGTCCCCAAGCTACCCTCTTTTCCTGGGTGTTTCCTGAGGGTTTCTCCCCATCTTTCCTTTGCAGACACATTTGCCAGCAAAGTAGCAGCAACGCAGGACCAGTACGCAGACGCCTCCATCGGGAACGTCACCGGGAGCAATGCTGTGAACGTTTTCCTGGGCATTGGAGTGGCCTGGTCCATCGCAGCCATCTACCACGCGGCGCACGGACAAGCCTTCCAAGTCTCCCCTGGCACTCTGGCCTTCTCCGTCACCCTCTTCACCATTTTTGCTTTTATCAGTGTGGGAGTGCTGCTCTACCGGCGGAGACCCGAGATTGGAGGTGAGCTGGGCGGGCCGCGGACTTCCAAGCTGCTCACATCCTCACTCTTTATCCTCCTCTGGCTCTTGTACATATTCTTCTCATCTCTGGAAGCCTACTGCCACATAAAGGGCTTCTAAAGGGACAATCAGAGATAGTAAATATGTGTATATCTATATATATCTATATAGAGTGATATATAGGTATAGCTATAGATATAAAGCTGTGTATAATGAACAGAGAAAGAATAAAAGAGATTTGCCATGTTCACACACCTGCTGATGGAAAGCGGCTTTGGAGCATCCTTTGAACTAGGCAGGACCCCAAAGCCAGCAGGACCCCTCCCCAGGCAGCGGCCCCAGCCAGGAGCCAGGGGCAGGGCCCTTTCTGCAACTCGACCAACAGGAGAGGCCGATGGCCACCGAGCCCCTTCCCATCGCTGACTCCCACCCGCTGGCCCCGGGAAGACGGATGAGAAGGCGACTGGGGCGCGTCGGTGTAAGGAAGGCCAGAGTAGCTGGTGAGAAACAGAGCAGTGGGCAAGGGAAGGAGAGGAGAGCAAGGGTTCTGATCTCCCACCACATCCAGCTGCCTTCGCCATCCGGGAGCAGGCCCTCTGGCCCTGTTGGAGAGGAGCGAGAGACCGAACTGAAGACAAGGGGAAACTGGGAGCTTTCTAAGGATAGAACACAAACCGTTTTCGTCATTGATTTGGGGTTGGTTTTTTTGTTTCGTTTTGGCGTGTGTACAACTAGCATTTCCCACCCACATGCCCCTCGCCTTTCCCTGTCCATGCTTTGGGGGTGCACAGCCACAGCCTCGTGTCCCGTGTCCCAAGCCGAGGCCGCGCAGAGCGGCGGGAGCCTTCCTCCCACTCCTCCGCCTCCTCGGGCATGCTGTCGTGGTACTTGTAACATTTGCATGAATGAAATGAAATCTATCTGTATATAGCATCCTATAGCGATAGTCCTTCCAGCCATGTGGGTTGAGCATTGCAGATTGCAAGCGTTTTCTTTTCACTGGGTTTTATTTATTTTTAGTTAGCTCGGTTTTGCCATAGGGTTTTGCTCGTTTGTTTGTTTGTTTCCTCTTAGCGGGGGTGGGAAGGATGGAAAGCTGTCCCCACTCACTGCTCATGGCACGGGTCCATGAGAAGCAATAACAGCCATGCAGTTGTAGGTTTTCAGGGCAGGAAAACCCACACCCCAGAGAGTTCAGGCTCTGTCCAGCTGCGTGGATGGGGTCCTCTGACGTGCTGAAGCCAGTGTGAGGCCTCCTCTGCCCACAGGAGGTGTTACTCAGGCTCCCAGGGAATGGGGTGAGCAGTCTGATGGGAACAAGCCTGGCTGACTCCCAGCACCTCACATGCTTCTGCCTTTCGAGTCGGTGGCTGCCTCAAAGCCCTTGGCCCCCCCGCTATTGCCCAGAGCCCCAGAGTAGTAGTGACAGCCCCTGTTTCTGAGTGTTAAGCCATCAGGACCAGTCCCCAAAGCTGGTCCTTCCCCACAGCCATTTGGAGGCAGGGCTGAAGGGCCGGATGAGATCTCCCACTCCACGGAGCGTGACCGGGACGCATCCCCCCAGGGAAAGGTCGTGTTTTGCACTCTCCAAATCCGAAGTCACTGGACAGGATGAGACAGGGAGGTGTGACTCAGCATCACCCCCCTGGTGCCAGGAGTGCAGGCTGGGATGGAGAGCTGAGCCAGGGAAATGTGGGTGTAGAGCTCCCCAGGGCGCAGCACGGGGCAGACACTGGGCACTGGTGTTGAGAGAGGTCTCCTGAGCCGCTGCCCTTTGCCAGGCTTCCTGACATTCCAGCCAGGCAAACTCCCAGCCTGCATGTCCATGGTGAGCTCTTCCCACTCAGCTGAAAACCATGTCTGATGCTTGTACCATAACCAGCTGGCTGGGAGTATTTGTACTCATCTTGAACTATCTGTGGAAATTTTAATTAACCTGCTGTAAGATTTTCTCTAGGAATATGAAGTTGTGGGTTGTTTTTTTTTTTTTTCTTCTTGAGCCTTTTTACACTTCTGATTTGTTTCGGGGTTTTTCTTTTTTGTTTCTCATTGTTTTGGGGGAAAAATCAAACACAGGTGCAGATTGTTCAGGTTTATGATTACCATTATGTACAATGATTTCATTTTCGTCTGTTTGGCTTCATTTTTTCTTTGTGTGTATTGCCCACCACTATAGGCAGTGAGTCCACTAATTGTGATGATCCTTATCAATGGTACACAATGCACAGAGAAATAAAGTTTGTAATGATTCCTGATGGACCCAGTACTGCTCCTGCATATTCTCTATGGAAAAAAACCCTTCTCTCCCCTCCAGCTGTTTCCCCTCCATAGCCATCCCTCCTTGACTCATTGGTTTGCCTTCCCCGTGTTTCTGCCTCTGGCAGGGGCAGTGGTGCCTTGGCACGGCCGCCCCTGCCCCATCCCGTGCCCTCCCTCCCTCCCTCTCCATCTCCATGGTGCCTCAGGCTCGGTGTGTGCTGCCAGGGCTCACAGCCTGCCCCACTCTCAGGGGGATACAGGAAACCACCCAGGGACAAAGCTGCAGGGCAGCCCACCCTCCTGGGGCTAGGATCTGCCCCTGTGCTGTGTCCCTGGCCTCTGCTGGCTTGCCCTAGGCTTGGGGAGAGCCGTGGGTGTGCCCCCAAGGTACCAGGCAGCTCTTTCTTGTGTCCTCTACAGAACTGCTCTTGCTACAGCCTCACAGTGTCCTGTGCTGGGTTAAGCCACGTGCTAGCTATGAGGGAGAATGCAAGAGGTGCATTGCCAGGGCAGGGTCCGTGGGTGCCACAGCAGATCTGAGGCACCCCACGAGGCTGGGCTGCTCCCTAGAGGTGCCTGCCCGTGCCCCAGTCCAGGTGCCGTGGGCCATTTCAGACCCATCTGTGCCTCGACACAGCTCAGCCAGCAAAGTCTCCCCATGACCAGGGATGTTGTTCCTCCCTGTTGAGCTGTCCCCAGATAAACCCTCCCTGCAACGCCTGGGAGGTCCTGCTCTGACAGCTGAACTCAAACACCAGCCCTGGAGATGGGCCCCAGGCAAGCACTGCCTTCCACACTCCCCAGCAGACAGCACGGACAATGTCCACGTGCTTCTCCCAGGCAGTGGATAGGGAGAGCAAAGCAGCTCTTCTGACCCAGTAATTGCATCTGCTGAGAGGTGATGTGGGTGTTTTCCCCTCATCATTTGCTTCTTCATAATGAATTGCCTTGGCTGAAGTAATTAACAAGTCAAATGGGACTTGTGTGCCCACTCAGGTTAGCAGGCAGTAAATAACTCTTCTGCTCATGGAGCTTTCCAAAGGGAATGATGGAGCAGTGCTTGCTTAGGACAAGGCCTAAGTCACAGGCTGAACACCAACCCTGTCCATGCAGCTGCTCTGCCAGCTGTGTGCTTTTGGGCATCTTTACCAAGGCTGTGCACATTGGGACCGGAGTGTGCCCAGTGGCTCCAGGAGGGGTCACGGGGGAGCAGCCAGGGGAAGCGGTATTCCCAAGGGTGCCAGGCCTGCTCTTCTGCACAGTCTGCTCTTCAAACCATGCCCTCAGAAGCAGAGGAGAACTGCCCTCTCTGAGATGACACTGGCTGGCAGTGCTGGGAGGCAGCAGGAGGAAGCACATCCCTGGCACAGTCACGCCTTGTCACAGCTCAGCTCCCTGGATCCCTGTCCAATGCCAGAACTCTCCCATCTCTTCCTCGTCCAGCCTCCCACCCTTGCCTGCACAGGGAGAACATCGAGCACCTCTGGTAAAGGCCTGGGTTTATGGATGTTGCCAGAAGCAGCAGTTCAAACCCTTGGCCTCCATCCATTTCCCTGCCCCATTTGCTCTCACCCTCTCTCATCACCCCACCACCCGAAGGCAAACCTTTCCATGGAAAAGGATGCAGCACGTGTCCAAAGGGCACTCAGAGACAGGAGACACCCAAATAACTCCAGAGGCCACTGCCAAGCACGTGGGGACAAGCAGAAGGAACACACAAGTGACAGCCCCTGCCATCGTGGACAAACTGTATTTCCAGCTCTTCAGGGCTCAGTGGGCGTGGAGGCAAATCCCAGTCACAGCCCGAACACTCGGAAAAGGCACAAGAAAAAAGGAAAGAGCCACAGATCTGCAGTGCCTCGTGGCTGAGCCCACCCCAGCTGCCACCTGTGCCAGGGCAGCACAGGGACTGCTCCATCCCGAGGTGTGAGCCCCTCCTCTCCAGCAGATGAGGCTCCTGCCCCTGTGTCACCTGTGCCAGGCAGCCCCTGGTGCCTCTGGGGCGAGGGGCGATCGTGAGACTCCTTTGTGCATCTTCATCCCTGCTCCCCGGCAGGACAGAGGGGAGAAGGGGGGCCTGGAGCCCGCCGTGGTCACGAGCCTGGCTGTGAACTCTCTGCTCTATTTCTGCTGCCTGCAGGGACTGGGGAAGCAGAGCCCCTGTGTTATGGTTACAGCTATTTTTAAATTCTCAAGTAAGAATCGCCGGCGTTGGTGGCCATATCCATAACTCAGGAGGAAGTTCAACTACATTCCTGGAGGGACAGAGCTGAGCACAGCCAGAAAGTGAGGAAAACTTAATGCTGGACGATGTAATTCCAGGACAAAGCCTTGCACTATTTTCTGTAAGCTTTGGCACCCAAGCCCACTTGGAGAAACGTGTTTGCAGAGCACCAGGAACCTCTCTGGCCTCTCTGAGCATGCAGTGACCAACTACTGACGCCCATACCTGTGCTCAGCACAGCTGTGGAAAAGCCTGTTTATCCTGTAAAAAATTGGCTTGCACAGGAAAGCATCCAGAGGCATCCGTATTCTTGCAAAAAGCACCGAGGGACAATAAATACAGTGAGATTCCTCACCTTTTAAGGACTTGAGCCTTTCTGCTGTTGGAACTGGAGGTGCCAAGAACCTCTTGCCAGCCAGCAGTACCCCTCACACGGAGGGAAGGGACACTGCAAGGGAAAGGGGCCTGCCTGGCCAAGTAGGAGCTGTTGTCAGCAAAGACAGCCTGGAGCTTGCTGCTACCAGCAGGATTTTCTGCCTGTGGGATGCCCCTGAGAGCATCCAAGGAGTCTCCACAGGGCCTTGCTCTCTCTCTGGAGCATCTCGAGAGCAGCAGTCCTGCCCCTGGGACTCAGTGCCCCCAGGGTGGTTCATGACCCTCTCCTTTGGCTCCTTCCCCTTTCCCAAAGGGAATGCCAGCTTGGGGCTGCCCTCACCACAAGTGTGGAAGAGGGCACTGGGACACCCAGTGCTCCCAAAGCAGTGCTGTGGAGCACTGCTGGAGCTGGGTGTGCCAGGGGGATGCCCAGCACCGGAGGGCATGGGGAAGGGACGAGTGCCAAGGGCTCCCACTGAGATCTGGAAACCTTGTTCAAGCACTGCCACAGCGTGTCCCCTGCCCTGGCTGCCACAGGCACGGGCATGCTCCTGGATTTCTGCACAGACACAGCACAGCTTCCAGCTTCTCTGGCTGCCCATGGGCACCAACCCCAGACAGTATTTTTATCTCTTTGAGTCAAAACAGCCCCTGGCCTGTTGCTCTGCACCAGGAAAGCTTTCTGCCCCTCCAGAGACCATTAGTGACCCCACCTCATGCCAGGGTCCTCCACATTCTGCCTTGAGCCATCTCAAGGTCCCAAAATCTACACTCAGTGACAATCCAGCCTGCAGCCTCCTCTGTGCTTGCCTCCCCTGTGAAGCCTCTTCACATTCCATCTTCTCCCAAGCTCCTCTGTCCCTCCCTCCTGCCCCTCAGCTGGGGGTTTCCCGTGTGGGACAGATTTCCTTCCTCACTGCCCTGAACCACAGCACTAATTAGCTCAGCCTTGCTGTTTGTGTCTCAAGACAAAGATGAACCATCCCACATCATGGACCTGAGCCCCTAAAACCAAGGAGCAGGCAAACATCCACACAAACCCCGCAAACCCTCCTGCTCATCACTCAGGCACCATCACAGCCACTATCCACAGGCATAGGTTTTATTGTGCCACTGTCCTTCACTCACTAGTCTGTTGAAGATTTTTTGCTGAATTTCCACCATTATCAAGTCCCACAGATGCTCCAACTCCACCCCCCAACCCAAACGTCCTCTATGCTTCCAAAACAAATTTGCTTTAGCTGAGGGTTCAAGGCTTTCCCACTCTTGCTTGAAATGGGCAGTGGAAATAAGCATCCCAAGCAAGTTGCAATGGCTTGGGATGCTTATCCATGCTTGGAGTTCCTAAACCCTTGCAGCACGTGGGAGACTGCCACGGGGCTCTCTCCCTGCACCTCCCAACCTCTTTGTGGAGCTGGGATTTATTTCTCCTCCATTTCTTCCAGCTCAGAGGAGTCTCTTGACAGATGGGAGGATGAGACCTGCATGGAACACAGCCTTGCTCTGCTTTCCTTATGGAAATTGCCTGTCCATGGCACTGCCATCCCCAGGAGTGTGTGCCCCTCTGCCCCAGCCCAAAGCCCCTGGCAGGTTCCTCACTCACAGAAATGTGACATTCTAGCAGATGAGCTGCTTTGCAGAGATACTTAGAAACACACAGAATTTCTAAGTCCCTGTGAAAGTGCTGTGCTGGCACAGGCAAGGCTGGATCCTGGTGCTGCAAAAGTTCCCAGAGCTCGTTTGGGAACATTAATGAAAGCTTTCACAAACCAGCAGCTTTGTGACTCCCAGGGACATAGGGAGGTGCACAAGTGGATTCCTCCTTGTTTCATGTAAATGCTGGGATGCCTCCCTTGGCTTCAGCTCCAGCCCTGTGCCCTGCCCTGCCTTGCAGTAGGAGCTGTGATGAGCTGGCCCTTGGCTGAACCACCCCTGCTCAAATGAGGACAAACTCATGCCTGTTTGTGTCTTCATTTGCTTGCCCCATGTTGCCTCCTTCATCTTGTGAGCTCTTGAGAAAAATGCGCCCATGCAGGGAGCTTTGCAGGAGCCCTGCTTGTCTTGCTCTTTAATCAGGAAACATACACTACTTTCTGCAGCTCAAGAGAGCAAAAGATGGCAATAATATCTCTTACATTACAGGCACTGTGTTAGCAAGGAGGAAAATGTTATTTATTTTTTCCCTGACAATACTTGTCCTACTTCTTTTTTCCATAATGCATTAAGCATTAGGAGGCACAGCTCTGCACACAGTCCAGCTCTCAAGACTACCTGTTGAGGACATTGCCCAGCAATCCTGCAGTTTTATTTGTGGATGAAGGGCAGAAGGTGGTGAATTCTCCTAGGATTTCTTGCTCCTGCAGAAAGACACACAGCCATGCTAGCAAAACCCACAAAACGCAGGGGTTTGTGAAATGCAGCCCTTTGTATCCTGGGTCTCTGGGCCAAGAAGACCTGGCATGAGGTTGTAAAATCCAAATAATGAACTTCCTGAAGACCACTCAGCAGTGATGGGCATCTTTATCCATCCTGGTGTCTCCTGTGCCCGGAGAGGTCTCTGGCACACCCGGTGTTCACCACGTGAGAACATCACCGCTAATCAAGTGAGGACACGGAGTAGACAGACCACGCCCTACCTCGCTCCCCAAATACAAGCCCACAGGATATTCCCAGCAAAAAGCAGCCAGACTGCCAGGCAGTCCTTGGGAAACCTCTCCCATCTCAAAGGCAGCAGGTTCCCCATGGAACTCGCTCCCCACACTGCTGCCCTGAGGGAGGGGCTGCTTGCAGCTCAGCATCCTGCAGGCACAGCCAAAGGAGACACCTGGGCTTCCTTCTGGGAGCATCAGCCAGAGAGGCCTGCAAGGAGTGGCCATAATATTCCAAAGGAGAGATTAATGAGATGGGAATTAGTTAAAAAACCCTACAGTAGGGATAATTTAGATCCATCACTTATTTTCTGCTGTAATGAAGTGGCCCAATTACCTTGATGCTTGAATGACCACTCCAGTTCTCAAAAGTCATTTCTGCACACTTGAATGGCTGCTCCTCCTTCCAGAGAAACCATCTCAGAAAGGAGCACATCTTTCTTGGCAGAGATGTAATCCATGTCAGCAGCTCCTCCCACTGTCCCTCTCAGGAGTGGAGGGAGATTCGGGCAGGGAGCTGCCTGCACAGCCTGTCCCAGGGTTGCTGGACACTCCCCACAGCAAGGGTCCCCTGGAACAGAGGGATGCAGGAGGGAAGGAGCTCAAAGTGAGCCTGAGAAGTGATGGGGACAGCCAGTGGCTGGATGCAGCCCGTGAGGGGAGGCAGGCAGCAGGCATGTGCTGAGTCTCCTCATGGGCACCCCATGCCAGGGTGGTGGCTGGGGACAGCACTGCCAAGGCAAGTTGTCCTCTGGAATTTTGGATGTGCTCCAGAAAGAATGGCTCTCACTTTCCTGCTCTCCTCTGACACCCACCAGTCTCTGACAGGCACCAATGGGCCCTGCTCAGCAGCCCGAGGGGAGCTGCCCCGGAGCAGCCCGGGGCAGGCAGGCAGGGAGGAGGCTGTGACCACCCTTCCTGACGCACCCAAAGCCACCTGCCACCGCCATCCTGTCACCCATCACCCTGTGTGTGTCCCCCTCACAACCACAAGGCACTCTAGGGCAGAGAGACATCTTGTGCAAACCTTGACAGAGAGAGAGAGAGAGAGAGAGAGAGAGAGAGAGATCTCTGACAGCCCAACCAGCCCCCTGGTCCCCCCAGCAGGGACAGGGCAGGCAGACCCCAGCTGGACACAGCCAAATTATTCCAAAGCTGGGCTGAGAGTTTGCAGGAGAGCTGGTTTGCCTGGAGACAGAAACCAGAGCATGGGTCATAAACTGAACTCCACCTTCCCTCTGCCACCTGCACTGTGCTTGGTGCCACGAGCTGGCCCTGCCCCAGCTTGTGCCCCAAGCTGAGGGCCACCCCTGGGCTCAGCAGCTGGAGCCCCCCCAGTCTCTCTGTCTCTGTCACAGTTCCTCACAAATTCAATGGCACAATGCAGCTACACTATTTGAAAAGCCATAATATTTGTTGGTACGACTCTTTTATTACTGTCAATTTATATATATATTTGTTGATAAAAGAGGTCATCTTGGGAGACACTTCCAGTCTACTGGGAAATAATTGTCCGATGCTGTATATTCTGTACATGCTGTATAAACAAAGCAAAATATGTAAATCTCAATGTTTGGTGGACTCGGTGGCACGGGCTGCAGGGGGAGATTGGCACCAGGCAAGGCCCCTTCTTGGGCCACCACGGCTCGGGCTGGGGGTTCCCAGCAGAGTCCCCGTCCTGCTGGGCTCTGGACACACTCTGGGGCAGGGCCCGGCCCCGTGCAAGGGCGAAGCCTGCGGCTCCCTCGGTGCTTTTCCCGCACAAGGTGGAAGGGGCGGCTGCGGGAGTGGGAGCGGTCGCGCTTGGCCTCCCTCCCGGGGCACAGCACGGCCGGGCACGGCCCCACCCAGCCGGAGCCCGCTGTCACCCAGCTGCTCCCCAGCCCGCAGCCACCCCCCTGCAGGACGTCTCTAAGCCTTGGGGGTCCGAGAGAGACGATTCCCTGCGGGAAGACGGCCGATGAGGGCAGAGACTGGCTCCGAGCATCCGGCTTCTCCAGCTGCTTCCCACGCCCAGCCAGCCGCCCTCCCTGGGGTGCTCTACAGCAGCCACGAGCTGTGACCTTCTAACCCGACACACGCTCTTAGAAAACCTGTTTCATATTTTCCGTGGTATCGATCTACAACTTTTGAAATTATTGGACACAGTCGTGGTAGCCTAAAAGTTGTGCTGAGCTCATATATTTTTATATTTGTGGTGTTTTCCTATCAATAGAGAGTAGTGAACCCTATAGCTGAAAGTGAACTATTCAAAATAAATATATGACTGCAGAAAATATTTGTAAAAATAATTTATTTTAAATATTCTGCCAAAGATAGCTCTCTAATTATCTGTAAGATGTCGTTTCTCTCTTTTTGCTCTGAATGTCATTGTGAAAGGACCTTTCTCCCCATATCTTTTGAAGATTTTTTTTTGTATCTTTAAGGGCAAAGAAATATTCTAATGATTTTTTACTAGAGCAGAAAATAGAGTAGTAGGGAGGCACGAGACAACTGTGCAAAGGTGATAAACAGGATCCAGTAACAATCACTCTGAAAATCCGGTTTCTCCCATAATTCCTCTGGCTGACAGAAGGGGTTTGAAGCCTGGGACAGCTGTCCAGCAGGAAGACCTTGGCTGCTGCTGCTGCTGTGGCTGCTGTGTAGCTTACCCAAAGGAGAGAAATCTCCCTAGAATCCCATCCCCAGGCTTGGGGCATTTGGATCCCCTTGCATCCAGTCTTAGACACTTCATTATTTATAAGCATGATTTATTTATTAGCCCTTAATAGGCCCTGTGGTACATGGGGAACCCTCACCCAGAGCTTTGTGGGGCTTCAGTCCAAAGCCATTCCCTCCACACACCTGCCAGCAGCCCTGAACCCGTGGCACAGGGAATCCTGCTGGCATCCAGACCTGTCCCCTTCCTCCCGTGGGGACAGGGCAGGGGACAGCCCACCACCAGGGGACACTTTAGCAAGAGGATCCATTCCTGCAGGTTAAAACGGGGAAGTACAGCCTTTTACCATGGAGAAGCTGCCTAGATTAGTCTTTGAGAAATAACTATTTTTTTTATTATTATTATTGTAGAGAAAAATCTTTCCCTTCTTCATTTCTCCCTTTTGAAATGACTTTTCAATACTAGGGAAAGCCTTCATTATCTTCTGTGATCCCCAGGTCTGCTGCCGTGGAAATAAATCCTCAGCCACGTCTGTTAGGCTCCACCACTTCAAAGAGATTCTTGGCTCAGATTTTTTCCCCTTCTGAGCAGATTCACAATTTCTTAAATGTCTTGGTCATAAAGGTCTGGAGGAATTAATGGGTAAAAAAAGAAATAAAAGCCCTGTTCCAGTGAATGTGTTTCCACAAGCGATTCAGCTTTTGACTCCCACAAGGTCAGGCACGTGTGTAAGTGTTTTATTGGGAAGGGAGGTGGGAAAAGCAGTTTCCAAGCCATAGGGTGTGGTGGGTGTGATGGGAGGACTGCTGTCCGTGGGGCGTGGGTGGCACTCTGCAGCCGTGGGGAGCACTGCCAGGGAGTCTTTGTTCCCCTGGGCTCTCTGAACCCGGGGCTGTGCAGCTGCTGCGTCACAGGGAAACGTGAGCGAGCCAGGGAAGACAATGGTGAGAAGAATTGGGTTTCTGATCACTGTGCATTTTGTTAATTAGTGAATTCAAATAGTTTTATTTTTACCAAAAACAGATAATCTTTATTCCAGTAAAGACAACTGTTGACTTGAGATATATATAAATATATATATATTATTTGAATGGTTTATATCCTGTTGCTCTAACTACATAAAATGGAAACATGTTGCAAGTTGTGTCATTTCAATATACAAAATAAATGACTTTTCCTGCATGCTGCCTGGGTATGTTGTGATTTGAATTAAGAGTTATATTTGAATTGCCTTATTCAAGAGGTTGTATGTTACCTAACTGGGGAATGACCTGGCACTGTTCATCACATTACATGTGTACTTGATGCTGTGTTATGTCAAATTCAGATGAGTTGTCTGTCATCTATGTATTTTGTGGGAGATCTTTTATCTTGTTAAACTGTGATATGTAAACCTTCATTGCCTGAAATAGTCACAGTTGTATAAATCAGTGTCTTCAGCTGTTTTCCTAATTTTAACACAATTCCTAACACAAAATATAGATGTTTGTAAATTCTTCATTCATTTGGTCTATTTTTATGTATGAGGCTTTTTTAATCTGGCAAAGCAATAAGATAAGGCAGCTTTCCCGGAATTTTTCAATCAAGGCTCAGCTACATTTCTATCCCTCGGCAAGAGGCAACAACCAATTTTCAGCAGTTGGCATTGGGGATGTCTGTTTATTGCTATTATCTCTCCTGGCTCGGATGGGCCATTATCACCGCAGACCGCGATGATTAATGACGAGCCAGACATGCGGCTCCTGCAGTGACAGCGCTCCGGGGACCCCGGGCGCTCCGCAGCGCCTTCCTCAGCCCCGCACCTCTGCGGGGCCCCAGGCTGGCTGGGAGGGAGGGAGGCGAGGGAGGGAGGCGAGGGAGGGAGGGAGGAAGGGGTCCCTGCACACACAACTGGCGGCAGCCCCGCGGCCAGCAAACAGCTCGGCTCGGAGAGCAGACCCCCAGGAGCCCACTCCCAGCTGGCAGACTACTGGAGCATTTCTGGACATTTCCATGCCTAAAACCCCGAGTAAAGTAGTGGCTGGGATCATTAAAACGCTCTGGCCGGAGTCAGTCGCCGTCACTGCTCAGCTGTGCGGGTGCCACATCGTCCCGAGCACGAGCAGCAGCTCGGGCACACGAACACCCAGGCGTCTCCGCCGTGGTGTGAGAGCCCCACCGTGCTCTCCCCACTCTTCCAGTCTGGACTGGAGTTGCACAGGAAACGCTGCTCGCTTTTTATGTCAGTAACCATAAGAAACACGTGGCCAGAGAAAAAGAAATTTCTGGAGCAGGACAAGCTGTGGTCCTGGGTTATTGAGTCTCTATCCAGGTCTTCGAGTGCTAAAAAAATTCCCATCCTGTCCGCAAACGTACCCATCTCTTTTTTGTCTTTTTCTCCCTTTACTTTCGGCATGCTCTGGGTTGGAAGGCTGTCAAAAGGGGGAAATGGGAAGGGCTGGGGAGGGCTGGGGGAGCATGGGGAGGAGACTGCCAAAGGCAGCGCGGTGCGGCAGCCTGCGAACGACCCAGAGAACTGGGGGAAACAGGCTTGCTAGAGGCAAGTAAGCGGTAAAAATTCCAGTTTTTGCTGCAGCCCCTCGGGGCTCTCAGCGTGACCCCAAGAGTGTCACGGCGGCGGCCGAGAGCCGCAGCCGGGTCACCGCGGCAGCCGAGACCGGCGCAGCTCAGCGCAGGGAACGGCGGGGGCGCGGCCCCGCCGCTAAGCACCGCCCTTCACATCCCATTGGCTGCCGTCGGCCCCGCCCGTGCCCCCATTGGCTGGCGTGCGGCCGGGTTTCCCGCGCGCGCGGCCGGGCGCGATGGCGGCGGAGCGGGGCATGGACCTGGTGCGGGAGCTGCACCGCGCCGCCGGCGGGCACCTCCCGCCCTTCCGGGTGAGCACCGGGAACACCGGGTGGGCCCCGCCGGCGGGCACCTCCCGCCCTTCCGGGTGAGCACCGGGAACACCGGGTGGGCCCCGCCGGCGGCCCTCACTCCCTGACTGTGCCCGCTGTTGCAGACGGAGGAGCTGCGGCAGGCGCTGGAGGAGATGCGGACGCTGTACGAGCGGAACCAGGCGGACGTGTGAGTGAGTTGGGCGCTGCTCGCGGCGCGTCCCGCACAGCACGGGCGGCGCTCCCCCGTCCGCAGCTCCTCCTACTCCTCTTTCTCCTTCCCCTCATCTCCCAGGTCCGAAGCGAAGGCGGGACGGACGGACCTGATTTTCCTCATCCGTTTCCGGCACTGCTGCCTGCTCCGCAACCAGCGCTGCCTCCTGGCGTACCTGTGAGTGCGGCGGGGGGTGGGCGCCTCCCCTGGGCTCATCCCTGGCGGCACGGCGTCCCCAGGAACAGGGTCGGGACTCTCGGGCCGGGCAGGTGGCTTTTCCACGAGCAGCAAGGCAGCTGTGGAACTGGTTCTCCTTGTTTTCGTTGCTGGTACCACCGCAAAGAGAAGGCTCTGCTTCCTCCTGCTCTTTAAAAGTTTAGATTACTGGATTGTCACTGTCCCTCTGGCCTGGGGATGTTGCCAGCACTCACCTCAGCAGAGGTGTTGGGTTTACCCCATTTCTTCCCCTAGGTATGACCGGTTGCTACGGATCCGAGCGCTGAGGTGGGAGTATGGCAGCGTTCTGCCCAACACCATCCAGTTCCACATGTCAGCTGAGGAAGTGAGTCAGCCTCGTTTCAAACTCTTCCACTCTTCCCACATATTCCTCCTGATGGATTATTTAGTACAATCAAAACAGGGTAGTCTTCCCCCCACTATAAACATGATGTTTTTACATGTCTTTCTGTAAATACTTGTGTATTCATTGTCTGTGGGTACACCCCTGTTCATGCCCACAGGTGGAGTGGTTCAATCGGTACAAAAAGTCTCTGGCTACCTACATGAGGTCAGTAGGAGGAGAGGAGGGGCTGGACCTCACACAGGACATCAAACCTCCTAAAAGCCTGTACATTGAAGTAAGTGCAAGATTTCTGGCTTCTATCCATCATAAACATTTCCATTACTATCTCTTTTCGAGCATTTCATCCCTATCCCAAGTCAGTTCATCAAACAAGACCTTTCAGAGTTCCAAACCTTTCACAGGTGTTTTACTCTGCCTGCCAGCATTTTACTCCTTCTACTCTACTGAGAGCACAAAGTATGTTGGGAGATGGCGCTTCTGGTCTACAGGGAGTTTGTGGTGGGGCGAGTTATCCAGTAGGAGGTTTTTGCAGGAACTTTAACTAGAGCAACTAGAAACCACGTTCCCATGCCAAGGACTGTCACCTGGAAGGGGTGGTTGTTTTTTATTAGACTCTTACAGAGCTGTGTTTCCACTTTGCAGGTGCGGTGTTTAAGAGACCATGGGGAGTTTGAGATCGATGATGGCACTACCATCCTGTTGAAGAAGAACAGCCAGGTACCTGTGGCAGGAGTGTGGTCTGTTCTCTTTCTTCCCTTTCACTTCCATGACATCCTCCTGCTTATGCTGGCCTTGCAGCATGTCCCAGTCTCTGCACACAGCTCCTTGCACGTGCTGTCTGCATGGTCCAGAGTGCAGCTCTGCCTGATCTGGTACCATGAGGCACTGGATGTACAGCACAACAAATCCAACAGATTCAAGGAGGGTTTTTCTGTGTTTCTCTGCAGCACTTTTTACCCCGCTGGAAATGTGAGCAGTTGATCAGACAAGGAATCCTGGAGCATGTTCTGTCCTAAGAGTGCAGGACAGGAGGCACAGCTCTTGGTGACCTGCCCACAATGGGGACTGAGCTCTGGTGTGTGCAGGACTTCAGAGACCTCACTATTTCTGCAGTGGCACCCTGACACTCCTCCTAACAGCCTTTGATGCCTTAAAACCACAGCTCTTCATGAGCAAAGGGTGCATGCTGGTAATATAGCAATCCTGGGAAACCAGGATAGTGGGGGGGCATTATCCAAGCCCCACAGCTACACCCAGGGTTTGTGAATGCATTTTTGTTTGGAGTAATTCTTTGCTCACACCATGCACGTAAGACACCAACTGGCTGGGCTCTAGAAGCCAGGAAAACACAGTCGTTGCAAAATAAAGAACTCCTTCAGCCTCAGTCTCCTGGGTTTTTAAGAGTTAATGTGGTGTTCATTCAGCACTGTGATCTGGCTCTCCAGCCAAACCCATCCTGACCCTGCAGTGTGATGGTTATTTAAGTATCTCAGTGGAACTGCTCCTCCAAGTGTCAGATAAGGCTGTACAGGGTTCTTTCCAGGATTACACATGAAGCCTTGTCCCCATCAGAGACCCATAAATGTTGTTTCTCGTGGTGCTGTGTGAATGATCATTGCAGTCTGGGTCATGGGCCTGGGTTTCTCCCAGTGTGCTTAGCCTGTGCCTCTGTTCCTGTGAAGAATCTCTTATCCCAGAGCACTGGTCTGGTAGGGTCTATGGGCTAGTTGGAGTAGGAGTGGGAAAGGGAGTGGAGGGTTTTAAGGATTCTGGTTAGCACAGAGCCAGAACAAGGCTGAAGAGTTGCTTTCCCTGTCTGCTTTTTGTAATGGAGCTCCTCAGCTCTTGCACTGTGTCTGGAAAACACTTGCAAAAACATCAGCCCTAGGTGAGATTAGAGGTTTGCTTAGCCCCCATCTCAGACTGGAGCTGAAAAAGCAAACAGCTGGGGAAGAATGCAGGAACAGGATAAACGTCTGGGGCATTACAGCATTGCTCTGTCCTGCTTATGGCAGAGGCAACGGTCTGGTTGGTTTTGGATCCTAGGCTCAAGGCTGTAGGAGGAGCTGTTGGGAATAAATGTTCAGCAGCAGTTGGGGAAGGTAACAAATACAGAGCAGATTGCAAATAGCAGGAGGTGCTGTAACATTACAAATTTTTTAATGCCACAATTCAGCTTTCTTTCCTGCTTGGAGTGAGCCAGGCACAGGCTGCTGCAAGCCTTTCTGCCCTGGCTTTTTAGATGTAACTGTGCCTCCAACATCAGCCTTCTGCAGAGAGGGAGCACCTGTACCACCACCAAACACTGCCAAAGGAAATCCTCTGAGCTGGCTGTCCTGAGACAGACATGACATAACAGCACACTGCTACTGAGAAAGGCACCAAGGCTGCTGCTTTCAGTTGAAAAATTCAGCTATCCACAAGACCAATTTCCTCAAAGGACTCTAGGCTCCCCATTTGGTATTGTCTGCACAGCAAAATCCTGGCAAGACCAGAGAGGACAAGGCTGATTTCCCAACCCAGGCATATCTCCCATTCTGGACCTGACCAGCCTCAGCCAGGACCAGGGGCTGCCACTGCAGATGTTCCATCACCCACTCAGGGATGCTGGTGTGATTTTTCCAATAAGCTGCTTCAGAGCTGAGGCTTGTTCCTCCAACAGCTGGTTTTTCTCCTCCATGCTCTTCTGCTTCAGCTCAGCAGCCTGCAGGGCCATTGCAAACCTCCTGTTCTCTCCACGGAGCTCTTCAATCAAGAGTTTGTTCCTGGAGAGTTGGGCCTAAAGCAGGGACAGGAGGCTTCAGGTTCAGCATCCCATGCAGGGGTACCAGATGGGCAGGGACACACAGCACCAGCCCCTCTGGCACTCACCTGGGCATCTCTGAGCTGAGCTGCCCTCTCTGCCAGCACAGCTTCAGCATTCCTCAGACTCTGTTCCAGCCCCTCTGCCTGCTCCACAGCTGCCTGCAGCAGCTGCTCATGTTCCTCCTGCAGTGGGCAAGAAAGTCTATGTCCCAGCACTCTTCTGGCCTCTGGCAACCATGGACTATAATTTCCCCAAGGCCCTGTTCATGGACCCTCATGCTCCTTGAGGCAGAGCAAGGGGTTTATCAGAGGTGCAGGATATAAAGAGCAGTGGGACAGAGGTCTAGAGCAGTACAATCTTCCCTAGGTCTGCACCCAATCAGTTTTAAGACAAGACACAGATTTTCCAGTAGTGTTGTCTATAAAAATAAGCCATTGGCCTCTCCTCTCCCAGCCATGTCCAGGAAAGCTCAGGGAGAGACAAAGTCTCCTTGGATGCAGTCCTTGTGCCTGCTCATTATAATTCCTTAGGTTACAATTTGCCCAATCTTTGCCTAGAAGACAAACTCACAAAAACTCAACACCTGGTTGCTCAGTGCCCTGGAGATATATCCACCTGTTTGAGTGCAGGCTGGTGACTGGAGGATTCATAAAGAATTAAAGTTGCAGCTGAATTTGAAGCTAAGTGCATTTTCCTTGTGGGTTCTTTATATCTACCATCTTCCACCCAAACCTCTGGTGGCTTCAATGACAGCTGCCTTCCAGGCTGCCAAGCCAGCAGTGTTCCCTTCACAGTGCCCTTGACTGAGCTCCTGCAATTCCCTGCTTACCTGGGTCCTGACCAGCTGCCTGCATGTTTGCTCAGCCTGCAGCTGGAGGCTTTCCTGGAGCTGCTGAGTCTTGCACTGTTCCTCTCTCAAGGTGTTTTGCAGCTGCTCAAACTGCTTCTTTGGTACCATGTTGTTTATCTGGGCCTTGGCCTGCTGCAGCTGCAGAGCGTGCTGGGCCTGGGCCAGGCTCAGGCTAGCTTTGGCTTCCAGAAGCTGTAACACAGAAAGGTTGACAGCTGGTTACAGCTTTGAGCCAACAGCAGGACAGGCCCAGGCTGTGTTTTGGGGGAGAGGAGAGGTTAGACAGTGCCTTCAGCCTCGCCTCAGCTCTCACCCCAGCACAGGCACAGCAGAGCTGCAGCACCACGGCAGTGGTGCTCATTGGGCAGCCTGCAAAGCAAGGGAGTGAGAGCACTGAGAGCTGCAGGAGGAGACACAGAGACCCCTTGCTGAGAGATGCTCCCCTTGCTGAGTAGTGAGGAGCAGGAGTTGCTGGAGGGATTCTCTGGGAGGGAGTTCCAGGACCAAGGGCCACAAGAGCAAGAGACAGAGGGGACTGCTCACTTGGGTTCTTGGATACATTCCAGGCTAGCTGTGATGTACTAAATGTCCTGTACTACATGTCCTCTGCTTCCTGTCACCAGCAAAGGGCAAAACTCGTAATGGGAAGCAGATCTGCATTAGGGCTGCCTAGGGATGGCTGGCATGGGTAAGCTGTACTTGGAAAGCCAGTCACCAAGGTGGAATGCAGGAGAGGAATATTAACACATTGGAAGGTTTCTCACATTGGCTTTCCTCCCTCTGTCCTGGTGATCCACATTATTCTGCTCTGACCACCTCCTTTCCCATCTCTCAACAAGCCCTGTCTGGTTGCTGACATCCCTTTCTAACCCTTATCCAATTCTGCCACTGCTCCAGCTCCTCTGTCAGCTGAGCCATGGGGAACCACAGCTCCTGGCACCCGTGTGTGAGCCACCTCTGCTCAGCCCCCATGCCCTCTGCCCAGCCAGCCTGCACAGGACAAGGACAGGGACAAGCAAGCAAGGAGCTCCCCCCAGCTGAACTGGCTTCAGCCATAGCTGAGCAGGAGGGAGAATCCTTTGTCCCCCACAACGAGGAAGAGGACAACATTTTTTCTGAAAAGTTGGACACCCTCCCTTCTGGGAGGGTGTCCAGCACAGCCCCAGGCAGGACAATACCAACACCACAGAGTCCACTCAGCAGCCTGCCACTGAATGAAGGACACTCACCTTTTCCTGTGAGGCCTGGAGCTGCTGTTGGAGCAGCTCCATCTCCATCCAGCATGCTGCATGCCTCTGGTGGTGCTCCAGCCTGGCAGCAATCTCTGCTCCTCGTAGCCACTCAGCCTCCAGAAGGCTCTGGCTCTGCAGCTGGGCAATGCCAGGGCCAGCACTGTCACCAGCCTTGTGCTCAGGGGGCTCACAGCCCAGCTGAGGCCTCTTGACAGCTGGGTGAGAGAGATCCTCCTTGCCCTCATCACTCTGGAAAAGGTGGAGAAAATAAACAAATCATGCACAGGAGGCTTGGGGTGGGAACACAGGCAACAAAGAGTGACTGAGCCATGTGGGTTTGAGACTGGGAGTGAGAGAAATCTCAGGGAGAAAGAGTGAAAGTAGTGAAAGTCATTAAGCCATTAAAGACTTTCCCCTTCTGTAATGTCACACAAGTTTTCACTGCTTTACAAGTTATAAGATGAAGATGGTTCTTCAAAGGAAGACTGGGTTTGAATGTTTGAAACAAACATTTTTGCTCTCCTCTATGAACACATGCAACTTTTGCCCTTCTAAATCCTTCAGCCAAGAGCCTGGCAGTTTGGGTTAATGGCTTCTTACCAATGCTGTTAACTCTGCTATTTCAGCCAGCTCCCCCAGCTTCTCTCTATCCAAATCACTCCCATTTTTCCTGATGGGAAGAGGGATAGGATCAACTTCAGACCAGAGAGCAGCAAAGCACAGCCCCCCAGAAGAGAGCTCTGCTTTGGGTAGTCCCACATCTGGTTTTGGCCTGCAAGAGGAAGCAAAGCCAAGCCAAAACAGATATGGCCCTGAATCAATGCAGGAGTGAGTCAGGTGCCTCTGCCCCAGCAGGTGACTCAGCTCAGCCCAGCCTAGGGCAGACAGCCTGGGGACATCCAAAGTCCTGCAATGCTGTCAGAGACCTAAAACCAAGGAATGAAGAACAATGGGAGGGACAGTTTAGCAGACTGGGATCATCCACACCAGAAACCTGTCTGTCCCCAGATTTATGGCTCAGTGGGTGACACCAGTACCTAGCTAAAGCTTCCTAAGAAAGAAATCCATCCCATGTTAACCCTTCAGCAAGCTGTTCTCCAGCAGCCAGCACAGGTCTCCAGTGCAGGGAGAGACAGCAGAGTGAGAAAATCATGCACAAGCCCCATTTGGGGGCTGGCATTCTGTGCTGGCTTCCTGATCTTTTCCAATTTGGTTTCCAGTGACAGCTAGGGACTAAGGAAAACTGAGAAAAAAACCTTCCCATAACTCAGGCAAAACATGTGGGGACAATCAAGAGACAAGAGTAGAGAAGGAGCAGGTCTTCAAGGGAAGGGAAATAAAGGGGAATAAGGACAAAGAACATCAGACTGAACTTATGTGGCTTCCAGCTGGCTAAAATTATTTGGCAGTCCTGTGGATACAGTGATTTGACTCATCAAGACACACCAAGACTTCATTGCAGGGTAACACGTGGTGAAGCCAACCTCTCAACAGCAATAAAACCAGGTCTGGAGAAATCAGCTTGTTTGTGCAGCCTCTGTGCTGGACACAAAGCTGTGACTCCAAATCCAAGGTGGCCTCATTATCCTCCCACTTGTGTTGGTACTCCCAGTCTCCCAAGAGGCCATGAATACTGGCACTTGTGGGAATGAAGCTTAGTCCTGTGCTGGACAGTCCTATCCAACAACTGCTGCTAAACACCAGAGCCACAGAGGACCCAAATTCCTCAAGGGAAGGTGCAGGATAACAGACCATCCATCCTGGCAGGGAGGACAGCACTGCAGTTTGTGGCAGCGCCTGTGGCACACTGAGGAGCTGTGTGAGGAAGTTCTTCCTCTCTTCTTGAAGCACAAGGACCAGTCCACGGGCTATGTGGTATTTGCTCACCTCAGTGCAGCTGCTTTTGGGAATTTTACATTAAATTCACATGCTGTGCTTCCTGTGGCATCTCCAGCATCCATGTCCAAGACAGAGGAGACGAGTGTGCAGTCAGACACAGGAGCACATCCCAGCACCCTGACCACACTCCCACAACAGTCAGCAAAAGACATAAAATAGCTTTTATATTTGTCTACATGTCCTCAGTCATATTTATTAATTGGAAGTATCCTAGTTCATAATCCAGTTCATGAGAGCAGCAGAACAAAGCTGCTCTTGGAACATCCAGGAGAACACAGCTGCTGCTACAGCCTTCAGCACCATCATGGTGTTAAGCAGCCTTGTGTCTCACAAGGCATCTGCTTTTTCATTGCAGCAGCATGTTAGATCTTCAAACTACCTTTGCACTCAAATCTGACATTCTCTTGAGCTCTGGGTTCATTTTCCAAGTACTGCATGACATCTTTGAGCTGCATCAGCTCCAGTTTCAACCTGTTCCTCTTCTTCTTCAGCTCTGTATTGACAGCCTGAATGTCAGGTTTCCTCCTATGCTGTTACACCACTGTCTCCCAGAGCTTTTTTCTTTCTCTTCTTGCCCTGCAGGGTCAGGTCCATGTCCTGAGATGTCTGCTCTTTGAAGGCATTTCACTTGCCTCCTTCCCAAGCACATCCCCTTGTCTATCAAGATTACATTTCTCTCTGACAAATGCTTTCCACCTTGCCTCCAGCTTCTAGATTGAACAGGCCATTTGTTACAACAAACGCCTGCAGTGTTTGCACTGGTGTGCCCATCACACAATTGCTCGTTTCTTCTCTGTTCCTTCGCTGTTGAAACTGCAACAGAAGATTTTGGTCTACCTGCTCATCTGAGTCTCAGGGGATCAGCTCATTTTCCCCCAGAGGGCAGCTCTACAGACACCTTGTCCCTTCCAACAGCATCCCTCAGCTTCACTGTCTCTGCATTACTCCCATTTCATCCTGGTACCTTTTTAATCTTTTCATACCCAACAGCCAGCATTTCAAACATCTTGGTTCATTCATCATTAACCTTTTCTTACAACTTGAGCTGCCTCTGCTTCCACAGATCTTCCACAGGTCTTTTTTCTTCTGCCTCCACTGCTGCCTCTCACGGTGCCCTGCTTTGAAGACCTCACCTTGGAGCCTTTATTGTTGGGAAATCACCTCCTCTCACACCAATGCTGCTGCAATGAAGCCTTACAGCTGTCCTCATGCTGGCATTCACTCCATGACAGCTCTTGGTTATGCTCAACCTCTGCATCTTTCCTAAAGATAAAAACCACTTTGCTGACCTGGGTTTGATATCACAGCTTGAAATGCTCAGCCAGCCTCTCAATGTACATTTGCTGGAGAGGCAATACAAAGGGTTTTCTATATGGCAAAGTTAAGGCAATTTGTTAAACTTCACAGAAAGTTCCCACACCTTTTGCACTTCTTAAAGACACACAGCCAATCCCATCTTTTCCAGCAACTCTGAAAGTTCCCCACTGCAGTCAGTCCATCTGCCATTCACCAGAGATAAAATAGCTTAAATGCCTTGTGGGTTTGTTTCCCTGGTCTACCACAGACCGGTGATTCAGCCAAATCACCTCCCTTCTCCCTCACCTACCCCATATCTCAGCCCTAACACAGGGATAGTGACCCAGCAAAATCCTCTGCTGGCATATTGCCAAGGGGAACACTGATCCTAAAGGGAGACACAGCAGGGCAGGGGCAGGGAACATAAACAGTTATTCAGTGACAACCTCTTTCTTTCACAAGCCAGCCTCTTTTACCTATATGGAGAAATTTAAGACATTTTTTACTGCTTTTAAGATAGCAAGTTGTGATCATCTAGCAAGTAGAGGCAGGTTTGCCAAAGGACCAAGAAAGAAGTCATAAGAAAACACTAATGAAAGCTCCTTTATATCTTTCACTATTTTAAGATAGTCTTTGCTGGGCACTGCCTCTAACACAGCCTTAGAGAACATGTAGAGAAACTTAAAGTCTTGAAATAAAAGCACTCATGTAAGGGGAGTTAGATGTCTCACTTCAAACAATTTAAGCCCTGCAATTCTGCCTAGATTTTCTTCCAAATTAAAGCAGCTCTCCAGCCCTATGAAAAATCAGCCCAGCCTACTCTGGTATGAGCAGGAGATGCACCCCTAATCTCCCCCTTAACCCCAGAAAGAGAACCGTGCCAGACCCCACGCTCAGTCTGTCCCTCTGCTGTGTCTTTATTTCTTCTCTGTCCTGGTCCAGCTGCTGCCCTGGATGGCAAATGTCTTCATGTGCTGCTGTCATCCTGCTCCATCTCAAACCTCTCCTCCAGCTCCAGGCTCCATTCCCATTTTTGCTCTTTCAGCCTATTAATTATAGCCCAGTACTTTGCAACTGTTTTCCCAAGATCTCTTTCCTGGTATTCCATCTTGCACATCTCAGCCTCGAAACTTTCCTCACTGTCCTTCCTCTCCCTCTCAAAGCTTTTCCACATTAACTCTATTTCTTCCTCATAATAGTTTATCTGTTGGAAGGAGATAGGATTGGGATATTAGCACCATGCTCCTGAGAGCTTTCCTCTCCTCCAATAGCTCCAATTCAGATTGCTCTATTAGTCCCACTCAACACAGGACTCTCTTCAGGCAGTTCTGGTCCCTGCTGAACAATCAGTCTCATACAGCAGTGTCTAACAAGCAGAATCCAGTGGGTTCCAATTCTTTTTCTTTTAGGCTGCTGCCAGCAAGCAGCACGGTTCTCCCCATTCTCCTTGTTTGCAAGGAGCCCCAGAGAGAAGGGAGAGGCCAGGGCATCATCTGCCACTGCTCCTCATATCCCTCCTCCACTGCAGAGTGGTTCCTTGTCAGGATGTGCTGGTGAGAAGCTGCTGCTCCCCCCAGTTCCCCTGTGAACACCAGAAACTGCAGGATTTGATGTGCACAAAGGCAGGACTATAAAGCAGGCAGAAGATCTGTAGGCAGCTTTGTGCTCCTTGATCTGTTCCATCACCTGCAGGGCAGTTTGGGATTTTCTCTTGCAGTGCTGCAACACAAAACCCAGTAAGCATCACTGACCTCTCACTTCAGCAGAGAGAGGAGTAAATGTTGAAACTTAGGCCTCTCCCACAAGCATGCACAGCTGTCTGGCTGGGCTCACATTGTCACCTCAGAGCAAGCAGGTTAGACGTGTGCTGCAAGCCAAGGGTGACAGGGCTCTATACAGCCCCTACCATCAGGAGACATCTGGCTGCTTCTCCTCTTGGTCCTGTCCCTGGTTTTACTGTGACAACAATACTGAGTGATCTGTGGTTCCTCACAAGACCCACACAAACATTTCACAAGGTGACAGTGATTTCCACAGAGCCTTTGCCAGCCACTGAGGCCCTCCTACCAGCTAAGACAAGCTGGAGAAGCCCATGAAATAGCCCCACACAAGTGATGAGGCACCACCCTGCTCCCCAGCCTGAACTCTCTCTCCAGCAACCCTCCTGGAGCAGATGTCTCATCAGTCACGCTGTAGCAGCTGTGCTTAACAAGCAGTCAGGACATCTCCCCCCACTCCACTCACCTTGGTTTCCAGCTGCACCTTCAGGTCCTGCAGCTGCTCTTGGAGCTGCTCCACTGGGAGTGACATTTCTGTAAGCACAGAAGTAGGAACAAGAAGACTTGGAGAGGGGTGTGAGGGCAGAGAGGAGCCCTGTGAGGGGAGGCCTACAAGACAGGACCAGGATGGCTGCAGCTTCATCCAGTCCATAAGGGGTTTGGGGGGTTGCATACAACCCCAAAAGATGAACATTTCTCATCTATCTGGCAACTAGTCCCAGTGCTGTATCACCCCTCTTGCCCAGAAGCTTTCATCTAATACTCAACTTGAATTTTCCAACCCACAGTTTGAGGCAACTTCCCCTTTATTGCATTACTTCCTCAGCATCTTCAACAGTGAAAATCTGCCAGTTCACCCATAGCTGCCTAGTTCACAGGTTCCATCAGCAGCTCTCAAGTTGGAAAACCCTCCTCTCCTCCATCTCCCTCCTTCCCACAACCCATCGTCTCCTTCCTCCCTCCCAAGGCTACCCAGTACCAGAACTGGCAGCAGTAGTTCAGGCACAACAAGCTTCCTCACACTCCCATGCAAACTTGGATGCAGAGGGAACTTTGTCATTGCTGAGAGGATGGGCACTGAGCCCTCCTGCACATTACCTGCCGCTGGCAGCCCTCCCTCAGCCCTGCTCTCCTGCAGCTGGAGGCGCAGCCTCTGCAGCTCCCTTCGCAGCGCTCCGTTCTGCTTGTACAGCACCTGAAACAAACACTGCTCAGGACACAGGACAAAGCTCCTCCAAAGCTCCTGGCAAGGCCTCCCCCAGCCCCAGCACAGCCTTCCCAAACAAAGGAAGACATTAGAGAATTTGGAGGAGCCAAAGAAGAAATATAACCTCAGATTTCCAAGATCACCATCACTACACAGTTTAAAGCACAAAGCAACTGCCCCTGAATGCAAAAGCACACAAAACCAGGGGGTTTGCCAACACCTCAGGGGCTGGGCCTCCTGAGACCCTCCTGACCTAAATAACCATTGGTACAATCCAGAAGAAACATCACGATCTCAGCACAAGCCCAGGGGTTTGTGTTTACATCCTCAAGACTCTCTTGTGGGCATAGGGGCTGGCCAACAGCACTACTCTATGCAGAGAAGGCAACCAGCAGGATTCACAGTGAAGCAAAGCCCACAGGGAACTTTTCCAGGTTGCAGAAGGAATAAAACAAGGGAAGAAGGTGCTGATCCCATGGGAAGCACAGCACGAGGCAGGTCCTGCTGGTTTCCTGGTGCCAGAGACACCCAAGGCCAGCACAGGAGTTCATCCCATCTCCATCAGCAGGGAGTCCCAGAGCTGAACACCAAGTAATGAGCCACCACACCAGGGCAATGAGCCACTCCCATGGAGGTGTCTGGAGATGGGCAGCTGCTTGCTTCACTTCACATCCTCTATCCTATACTGGAAGCAACAGCATACAAGGCATCCTGCCTTCTTCTGGACTGTTCACTTTGAGCAGACATCCAGTTACATCCCATATCCTGCCACCCAGGAAATGGATGTGCTGCAAGAGACTATGAACTAGGACACTTGCAGTTAACAAGTATTACTGAGCAGATGTAGACAAATGCAAACCCAGTTTGTTTCATCTCCATACTAAACACGAAAGGGGGGCTGAGAGCATTCAATGAGGGTAAAGGATAAACCCCAGTAGGTGCCTTCACAGGGGCAGGTGAAGCCTGAAGGTCAAACCTTTTCATCCATCAGCATTCTCATGGACAACTCTGGGGCTGCTCAACGAGAGGAAAAATTGCAGCACCGAGCATATCCAACCCTCTGGTGCCACCTGGAGCAATGCTGCACTGGATAGTGCTTGAGAATATTTGCCTTTAATTACAGCTTGGAGAAGGGCTGCCTGATGCATTCACAGAATGGCTTGCTGAAAGTCTGCATTTCAGCCCTTGCTGGGGGGGGGTGTGACTGTCCCTGTCCCTGCTCAGGGGTGCTCCCCAGCCACACACAGCATTTGGGAACAAATAGGCAATGTGACAAGCACAAGACTCAAAGAACAGAGCACCCAGCACAAGTTAATGATACACAAGTTAAAAATGGGAGAAGGGAAACAGTTTGTGCTCACGCCTCAGAGAGGCCCAAGCTCTGGGAGGGAGCACAGCACCCTGCAGGAGTTACAATACACACAGCACCAGTTCTTGGACCACACACACACACCAGGTATCTGGATGGCTTACCTTGACCCTCTAGCAGAGTTCAGCAGCAACAAGATTTTTAGGGTTTTTTTTAAAGTGGGGGCAAGAAGGAAGGGAAAAACAAAAAGATAGAAGACTTTAGCGGTTAATACGGTTTCCAAATTAGGAGAACAGCTTTTTCTCCTTGTGCTCAAGAAGAAATCCAACAGAGCCCAGGGTCTGTCCTTAACAACAGAGGTACATGGCTCCCTAACAAAACAGTCCACAGCTACAAGCACAAAGGAATTTATGATCCACCCCTACTCTCCCCTGCTGAAATCCTAGCAAGGCAAACAACCCACGGAGGGCTTCAGGAGTGAGGAGACAGGACTCTGAGAAAAGTAAGAGGGATCCCTCTACCTTATGATCAGGTCTGCCTCCTTCCACTCCCTCAGGCCCAAGTGGCCATGAGATGTGCTGGAGAGCAGCACTGTGACACCAGCAGTGCTGCCCACACGTACCTGGCACTGCCGCTCATACTCCAGGACAATCTCGGCAAAGCGCTCGCTCTGCTTCAGGAACTCTGGGCTGTGGGGCTCCCCCTGCTCCAGCTGCACAAAGAAACACTTCTCATCAAGAAAATAATCTCCAAATGGAGATTCAAAAGCTCTGCTAAATCCCTGGGGTCATGGGGCACACCCATGCATTCAACAGAAGGCTCCCTAAGGGGCCCCTCACCTGTGGGATGGGTCAGAAAGAGGAGGAAAAACAATTTTCTCGACATGAGACACCAAACTGCAGGCAGGCTTTCCTGGCTAGCAAGATCACAGACTCACATCTTTCCCCAGATTCATTTTAGGAGTGGAAGATACTAAAACAAACCCTTTACTTCAATACTAGTGAAAAATAAAACTTTTCTGGAAACCAAACTCTGTAAGTTTTCCCTTAAAGACTGCAGATTTGCAGAATTCTCTACAACTGGAAAATTTCCTCACACCTTTTTTTTCCCCCAGCTTCCAGGCTGTCATTAAAGCACAGGAGAGCTGACACAGGGGGAGACCATAGCAACTGACACAAAATATGTAAGATCAGTTTTTTTAATGAATTCCTGAAAAGTTCTTATTTGACTGCAACAGGGAAAGGTTACCTTATCCTTCACAATGTGGTTGAGTTCTTTTTGCAGCTCCGACACCATTTCCTCAGAGGCTGACAGTTTCTCAGCCATCTCTGTGACCTTATTTTGTAGCTGTGTGTTCTCCTGCAGATAAAATAGAGATTTCCCTGATGCAGTGGGTCCTGACATGGCAGGATGGGTTTATCAGCCACAGGTCCTCAGCAGGGAGCTGTAAAACAACTGGCATATCAACAGGCCAAACACAGCACAACACTTGGGAGACCCTGGACATGGCCTGGTTTTAGCCAGGACAGGGTTGATTTTTGCAGTAACCAGGAGGGGATGTGGCTAAGGTCCAGATGTTATTCTGTACCACCTCATTCACTGGGGACAGAGGGAAGGCACTCTCTCAATTCCAGGGAGAAGGAGATGCCTTCCAGAGAAAACGTGGCTGCTCTGCAATGAGATTTGGCATGTAAATCACCCTCTCTTTTGTAGAGTTTTGTTGTTAATACTGTTGCTGTCACTGGTTGTTTCTTATCTCACTTCGGTTTCCAGTAAATTGTTCTTATCTCAACCCATGGTCTTTGCCTTTTGTGCCTCCAGTCCTCCTCTGCAGCCACTGAAAAGTGGGGAGAGGGAGTGAGCAAGCAGCAGCGTGGTTTGGGGAGTCTTGGTAGGAGAACTAAATTGGGGAGCATCATTCCTAAACCACAATAGGACAGCACATTACTGATACCACATGGGCTCATCTCTCCAAAAGACAGGAGTGGTTTTGCACAATGAAAGCTAGACAGCCCCACGGGATCATCTCTACCTCTGCTCCCCAAAATTGTGGTTTCCCTCACAATTAACAAAGGCAGCAAGTCCTGAGCTATCTCCATCTATAGTTTTACACTGACCAGAACTGGGGTAATCCCAGGCATGCAGACACCATCATCTTTGCCTTTGACATGGCCCCTGGCACAATTTTAGCTTTGGCCATTGTGTTTTCAGGTGTTACCAAGGGCCAAACCACTGCCAACAGACAACACAGCTGTTTAGTAATGGCATGGCAAGGTAACAAGGTCTGTATTTAATACAACTGCATGGATGTGGCAGATGATTCTTCTCCATAAATTCCTGCTCTTCCCAACAAGAGCAAAGTGAACCATCTATATTTGTCACCACCTCTGCTTTGCCACCTCTGAAAGAGTGAAGGTGTTTCATCCAAGGCAGTTGTACTTACATTCATCACATGGTTCAGTCTCCCTTGCAGGTTGGCCTCTTTGCCCTGGAGGAGCTGTGTAGCAGCCTCCAGCTTTGCCTGGTGACTCACTGCTTGCTGTAAAAGCAGCTCTTTTGCCTCTACTTCTGCCTGAAAATTCCTGGGGGAAAAAAAGCAACATGGCTGGGACAGACACAGAGCATGTTCCTGGATGGCCACAAGCAGGAGATGAGAGCTTTGTTGGAAGGATGCTAAGATCATAGGGGCGGAGAGGGGTCTTCAAGGACTTTTCTGCCACTGACACATTGGCAAAACAAGTGGGAGATTGAAAAGGGATGTGTAAGCACATTTTCTCCACCCCACCAAAAGAACCCCTTCTACCTGAGCTTGCTCTGGGTGTGCTCAAGAGCGAGGTACTGCTCATCCAGCTCCCTGCCCAGCTGCAGGCAGTGTCTCTCTGCCTTCTCCAAACTGAGCCTTGCCTTGTCCCTCTCCCTGGCGATCTGCCTCACCTGGGTCCTGCAGACACAGCAAGCAGGGCATGAAGACACCACTCAGGCAGCCCATAGAAGGCCCTCACAGGGAGCAGAGCCCTTACCAGAGGCACTGCAGTTTGTATCTGTAGGAGGTGCCAGCTGCAGGCTGGAGGCCACTCCTGGGGACCATGAGTGTGTTGTCCCAAGCTGCAGGCAGCCCTGCCAGGCTCACCTGTTGCTCTGCCTCTGCAAGAACAGCACAGACTGAGATCACTTCCTCCCTCTTCTAACAGCTCCAACAGGATTTCTGTTGTCACACCATCTGTCGACCCTCCAGTCTTTCAGGGATGCCCCCCCCATCTCACAGATAAGCCTAGATCACATCCACCCCCACGTTCCCCCAGGCCTGGGGTAACCAAACCCATCCTGAACCTGGCTGCAAGTGCTTCTCCCACCCCAGGCAGTTGCTCACTTCACCCACCAGCACCGATCCAGGCAGAATCAGGGACCCTGAGATCTCCTCTGAGTTCTTCCAGGGCTCAGGTGGCAGTGACAAGTTGAGGCTTGGCAAATCCAGTATCTTTGCTGAGGGTGGAGAAGTGATGTGGGCCCAGGTACCTTGGCCAGAAGAACAGGCTGCTTTCCCGAGCGCTCCCCTCTGATGCTGAGGAAAAAACAGCAGGAATAAGTCAGTGGGGCCAAACTGGCAGAAGAAAACTTGTGGTTTTCAATATCAAAGGGAAACTTCAGAGACCAAATCAATACTGAAGAGCATTTTAGAAACAACCCCAAGCTGCCAGGAGGGAGATATCCTGAGCTGCCCTCATGGCAGCTACAAGAGCAGGTCTGCAGGCACAGACCATTCAGTTTGGTCTCCCTGCTGACCCATCAACACCCAGTGTCCACAGAAAGACCAGCACTGAAAGTTGTATCACTTACAGGGTCTTGTGAAAACTGTCAAATGGGGACTGACAGCCAACATTTTATTTAACCAAAGAGCAGAACCCAGAAAGCTGACACAGAACTCAGAACATTTCCAAAACCGCCAATTTTTTACCAGGTTTGGAAGAAGCGTGTCTTCAGAGAGCTGTTACCTCAAAGTCTGAGGCCAAAAGAACGATTCTTTTTTCTTTCTTTTGCTCAAGATCCTGGATTGAGCTGTCCTGGCTGTCAAGGCAAGCAGAGATTCACTTCCACCTTAGCACACTCATGTGGTATTACTTCAAAAGCAAATGCCTTGCCAGTCCTTGGAACTGAATGCACTAAGGAGAAAGAAGTATTTTACATCAAACAAAGAAAACGTGGATGAAGCTTGTTCATGCACTAAAAAAAGGACAATCTGTGTCATGTGTGAGGTGCAGAGACATCAGCACTTCTCAGATCAATATTAGAACTGGTGTGATGTTTTTCCTTTCCTAGGATGTGCATCCCTCTCCCTCCCATAAAAAGACCAGGCTCAACAGCCCCCTGTTGTTCTGCATTACAATCCCACACCACCTAGGCAGGGACGGCTCCTACTCAGGCAGTTCCCAAGGGAGCCTTTCAGCCACCATGCAGTGGCTGCAGCACAGACCATATCTAAAAACTATCTTGCAAGTGAAAAACCCTCCCCCAGATCACCACCCTCAGATGCCTGACTGAATCCTGTGGAATCACAGTGAAAGATTGTGAAAAGAAGTATCTTGGCCTGAATTGTTCTTAGTAAACTCTGATCTTCAGCCTCCTTTTCCTGTTGTTTTTGTTTGCTTGTTTGTCTTGGCTTTTTTGTTTTGTTTTCATTGGGGGGGGGGTGTCACGGGGAAATGGATAGTGTAACCTAAGTGTGTGGTGTCTGGACTCGTGTCTGGATTCCCTACAGGATCGTTTTAAAACATCAAACACAAACGAACTGTCCTGGGTAGGGGACTGGCAAGGACTTAATTGCTCCTTACGCAAGGTTAGTGGAAATCACCTCACGGAGCTGCAGATCAAGGCCATCAACCAAGATCCTTTTTACAAACCTCAACCCATAATGATGCTGAGTCTTGGCTGCTTAAGAGACACTGACGTACCGTGGGAAGCGGGGATAGGCATCCGTGGGGACGCAGGCACTGCAGCATCGGCCCGGCTCGGCTCGGCTAGCTCGGCCACGGCACCCCGCGCATGCGCAGGCCGCGCGCACATCCCCGTCCAGCGCCCTGGATGCATTTCCTGGGGTGAATTGGGAAGAGCGGCGGCAGTAGGCGGAGGGAGCTCGTCCCGCCTTTTTGCTCTGCTCCTTCTGCAGTGCTGTGTCCAGTTCTGGGCTCTTCAGAGCAGGAAAGGCAAGGAGCTCCTGGAGAGGGTCCAGCGGAGGGCCACAGAAGTGATGACGGGGCTGGCGCACCTCTCCTGAGGAGAGGCTGAGGGGGCTGGGCCTGCTTAGTCTGAGGAGGAGAAGACTGAGAGAGCATCTCGTCAGTACATACAAATATCTCAAAGGCAAGTGTCAAGAGGATGGTGCCAGGCTCCTTCCAGTGGCTCCAGCGGCAGGACGAGGAGCAGTGGCCATAAACTAAAACACGAAGTTCCACCTCAGTATGAGGAACAACTTCTTTGCACTGAGCGTGCCAGCGCAGTGGAACGGGCTGCTCAGGGAAGGGAGCTCGCTGGTTCTCTCTCTGGGGACACTCCAGACCCAGCGGGGCTGATCCCCACCGGGCGCTTCCAAGCCCCGGCCATCCCGTGATCCCCTGCGCACGCCCCGTGGCCTCACGCGGACGTCCCGCGCAGGCGCACGCGCGGGATGCGCCCCGCGCCGCTCCCGGCCCGTCCCCGCGCATGCGCGTGCCGCTCCCGCCCGCCCCCCGCGCAGGCGCAGTGGTGGAGCAGGGCGCGCGAGGCGGGCGTTGTGCGGCGGCGGCGGCGGCGCGGCCATGGCGGGGTCCGCGGGGTCCGCGGGCGGCTCGGCGCGGAAGCGCCTCATGAAGGAGGAGGACATGACCAAGGTGGAGTTCGAGACGAGCGAGGAGGTGGATGTGACGCCCACCTTCGACACCATGGGTCTGCGGGAGGACCTGCTGCGCGGCATCTACGCCTACGGTGGGCGGCGGGGACGGAGGGGGAAGGGACGCGGGGCAGGGGGCGCGGGGCCGGGGGCACGGGCTGAGGGCGAGGAGAGGTTCGTAGGCCGGGGCCGGTCCCGGATGTGCGCCCAGTCGCGCCTGCGCCGTGCGGCCGGGCCTGGCTGACGGTGTGCCTTGGCCCCCGCAGGGTTCGAGAAGCCGTCGGCCATCCAGCAGCGAGCCATCAAGCAGATCATCAAGGGCAGGGACGTGATCGCCCAGTGAGTGCAGCCGGGGGTGGGGCGGAGGATGTCGGGCACATTCCCTGCCTTGAGGCTGGAAGCGGAATCGGCCACCCGTGGGCCTGGGCTAGTGCCTGGCAGGGTGTGGGGAATGACCGGAAATTGGTGGGACACGGGGACAGGTTGGCCGGAGCAGCTCTGGATGTCCCATCCCTGGCAGTGCTCAAAGCCAGGCTGGATGGGGCTCTGGGCAACCTGGTCTAGTGGGAGGTGTCCCTTCCCATGGCAGGGTGGTGGATGGAACTGGATGTTGTTTAATTCCCTTCCCATTCAAACTGTTCTGTGGTTTTATGGTGTGACAAGCAGTGAAGTTGCCTAACATGTTGTGATCCTTTCTCAGTTGTTGCCAGAAGTTTATTACTGTAAAAAATATGCCTTAGAGACAAAGAAGAATATGCATCCCACTGAAAAAAAAAAATTCTTGGTCATTAGTGCAAATTATTGGCCTTGCAAATTGCATTGGTTTATCTGTCATTTACTTGGAAGAAAGTGTATGTGTGGCAGATGGCAGAAAGTTAAAAGGCTGGTCTGATAAGGAGGGAAGGTGCCAGAGCTGGGGACCCTGAAGTGTTCTGTCCCTGACATTGCAGTTCTCAAAGCTGCTTGACAGCAGATCAGGCTCTGATCATAACAAGGCTTGGTTGGCACTGTTGAGTTCTTTGCAGTGGGGGGGGGTGGGAGAGAGCTGAGGGTTGGAATGTGTTGAAATTGCCTGTGCTGTTTGTCCAGACATGCAGAGTATTCACCAAACATCTGTTTCTCAGGTCACAGTCGGGAACAGGGAAGACAGCAACATTCTCCATTTCTGTTCTACAATGCTTGGACATACAGGTAATCTCAGAACAGCGCATGCTAAAAATAATTTTTACTAAATCACTGGTCTTCATCATAAAAGTATGTTCTTTAAGAGTGAATAAATGAAGTTTTGCTTTGAAATCTTTTAATTATGGGCAGTGAACCTCTGACAGAATTCTGACTGAGAATTCTGTAACGATTTAACTGTTAAAGCCAGTCTGGCAAAATAAGTTCAGATGATGTCTTGTAGTGATCAAGTTGTCTTTAACAGCTGACCTCTTTCACCTGTTGGGGCTAAGTTAATCTCTCAGCAAGCAGAATTATCTTCAGACAGTCCTAATAGCATCATCAGCCTATCTGAACAAGTGCCACACATTGCACAGAATCAAAGCTAGGTTTTTGACTGACAGCTGTTTGCTCTTGTTCTGCTCAGGGGCATCGTGTCCATCCAATAGTTTTGAGGTATAATTGGATGTGCAGATGCAATTGAATAAAAGGGTGGTTTTCAGTGTTCCGGGATTGTTACTCGTCTGTCACTGTCTGGGGACATAAAAATTAAGGTTACGTGTTCCAAGTGGAAAGGACAGCTTTTGATTTATTTCTGTAAAGTGCTCATAATACTTTTAGAGGTGACACTTCAAAACTTTGTCTTGGAGTCCTTGAGCAATGCAAGGTGTTTGTCTGAACCAAACACACAGAACTGAAGGACTTGAAATTTGGTTCTATCTACCAAGAAATGTACATGCCTTTTTTTTTTTTTTTTTAGCACAAAATTTTGTGCTAAGTCCTTCAGCTGTGACATTTCACAGCTTCGATTCTGAGATCCATCACCTCTTGCATGCCTGGCTCTGGCCTGTGATTAACTGATTCACTTCCTTATGATTCCATGTTTTAACCAGGTTCGTGAGACCCAAGCCTTGATCCTGGCACCAACTCGGGAGCTGGCTGTGCAGATCCAGAAGGTAGGAGCATTTCAATCCTTGTCTGAAAAACCTTGCAAGGCCCGGGGCCAGTGCTCTGGTGTTTCTCTAGCAGAGCTCAAAGCACAGCTTCCACTTTTTCTTCCTGTTCCTGAGGGAAATAACAAAAGTATGATCGGTCGGATACGGGGCCCTTTGCTCCTCGGTGTTATATTCATTACTTTGGCAGCCTGAGGTTTTGCACAGCCCTGAGTTTTTAAGGCCAGCCCATCTAAAGCAGTTGTGATCCCTGAGGAAATGAGTTCCCAGTGTTTTAAGCCCTGCTGTTGTGGAGGTTTGGGTAACAGACATTTTAAAATCCTAACTCCTTGTGCTGACATCTCTTTAAAAAACCCACAGAATGGCTGCACAGACCAACATCTCCTGACAAAGGCAGCCTGGGGAGAGCTGGGGTAATTAATCCCTTCCTTTGTACCCACACAGGGGCTTCTCGCCCTGGGAGACTACATGAATGTGCAGTGCCACGCTTGCATCGGGGGCACCAACGTGGGCGAGGACATCCGCAAACTGGATTATGGGCAGCACGTTGTGGCTGGCACTCCAGGCCGGGTGTTTGGTAAGGAAATCCTGACCTTTATTGTAACACCCTTAATGTAACATTGAGGAGAAGTGTAACAAGGTAGCAACTTACTGCTGTTGTGCCTGGAAAAGACATGTGGGAAATCAGTGGTGATGGTGTTTTCATTTTCTCTGTTAATGCTTTGCTTTCCATTGTTGAGGTGACTCTTTATGTGGTGGCTTTGGAAAAAGGAGGAAGTATTACAGGCCCTGAATCGTCAAGGGGATAGGAGCCAGGCCTACCTCAATGCCAAAATTAGGCCCACATTTTCTATGTCCTGATGGTTGCTCCATCTTTGTTAAATCAGGTGCACTTGCAGCTGGTACCTTCTGGTTTCACTGCATGAAGAGTAGCATTTACTGCTCGTGGCAGTTACTACAGGGGTAGTGTTGACCTTCAAGCTCCCATCTTCTGGGTGTCTGAGGAACACACAGCACTTACACAAGCTCCTGTCACTGGGAGAACATGAACTGGTCCCCACAAGTGGAAGAAAAACCCCACCAAAACTTAGCAGCTGCTGAGCTGGGCTGACTCTCCAACAGGATCTGTAGATTCTGTTGACATAAAGTTCACCTGGCATTTTGTATTTCTCACATCTGTCCCTCCTCCACCAAAATGCCCTGACAGTGGTGGGGCTCACTTGCTTTCAGAGCATTCTCATCTCACAAAGTGAAATCTTACAGATATGATTCGTCGCAGAAGTCTAAGAACTCGTGCCATCAAAATGCTGGTTTTGGATGAAGCAGATGAAATGCTCAATAAAGGTAAAACATTTGCTTCCCTTCTACTTGCTTTCTCCTTGCTTCTTTGAGATTCTAGGGTGTCCCAGACTATTACAGTTAGTTATAGGCTGTAGTTGGTTAAGGTACACAACGAGCCTTGTCTGATGTTACTGATTCACACATTTATGTTCATCCCATAGTATAGACCCAGTACGGAATTCCAGATCAAATTGTGAAAGAGGAGGATATTTGGGAGAAGGACGTGCTAACTGTTCTGTGTGGTTTGACTTGCACTGCAGGCTTCAAGGAGCAGATTTATGATGTGTACAGATACCTGCCTCCAGCCACACAGGTGGTTCTGATCAGCGCCACTTTGCCGCATGAAATCTTGGAAATGACCAACAAATTCATGACCGACCCCATCCGCATCCTGGTGAAACGGTCAGTGAGTTTCCTTGGAGAGAGCAGGGACTCTGAGTTGGTGCAGTTCACAGTATTCACTGATTTAAATGTACAGGGAGTCTCTCGTCTTCCTTCCCATCGTTCCTGAGTGTCCACAGATGTGCTCATCTTCTGTTTCCCAGCAGGGCCTGGCTTATCTCCCTGCCTTTATCCTTGTCCAGTTCTGTGTGCTGCTGCTCAGCCTGGCTGTCCCCTCATTCTCCCCATGGATAGCAGTGTCTCCTCATGGAAATCTATCCTTCACACTTATCCAGTTCCTGGGTTCCCCCAGAGGATTTTTTTAGGCTTCCTGTTAAAATTTACTCTTACATAGCAGGCAAAAAACCCCTTTAGCAACTGATCCCGGGTGTTCTTGGAGGCACAGTTTACATCGGGTGGTGTCAGAGGTCCTTGTGCACTGGGACTTGGGAGGAGTCTCCCTCTTACCTGAGCTCTTACACTGCCCCATTTAGTACATTCGAGCTTCTTGAGACTTTCTTCAGTCTCTCTTGTCAAGAATGTAAAAATTATGAGAAGTGTTCCCCTTTGGAGCTGTCTGGCTGGAGCAGAGCAGTTCCAGTCTCTGCTGAACAGGTCACATTCAGGGCCCTTCTTAAAGCTGAGTTTTCCCAGGACTTTCTAGAACAACTTGGATTCCATCTGGACCCAGCAACCTGCGGGGCAGAGAGGTAGTCTCTGGTGAAGCACACCCAGCCCTTCTAACTGCTTGTGGTGTTGTCTGCAGTGATGAGTTGACCCTCGAAGGAATCAAGCAGTTTTTCGTGGCTGTGGAGAGGGAAGAGTGGAAGTTTGATACCTTGTGTGACCTCTACGACACGCTGACCATCACCCAGGCTGTCATCTTTTGTAACACCAAGAGAAAGGTACAGGGGCCATCAGAGGGGCATGGTGCTTCCCGAGGGTGACTCAAACAATGCTGGAATAGTTAAGGGGTCTGGTTGCTCCCCCATTTGGAAATAGTTCAGTAGGACCATAGGTTAAACCTTTGGGATGTGCCTCACTTAAAACAACAGAGGCAGACCTGATACAGCTGACAGGAATTGCCTTTTTAGAGAAGTTAGAATGTGCTCAATCTAACTGCTTATAATTCCTAGAGCAAACCCACACTTCCTGAATAGATGCTCTTAATTCCTTTCCTTTCAGGGCTTGTGGAGCCTTGTATCATACAGCTGATGCTTTAGTCAGAATGCTTGTGGAGGTGACTCTCAGTCCATACCAGCTGATCTCAGCAAACATTCTCAGCTCAGCTGCTGTGTTTGGCTGTCTGAGCAAAGAGCTAACCCAGGCTGTGTTCACAGGTCGACTGGCTCACAGAGAAGATGAGGGAAGCCAACTTCACAGTTTCCTCCATGCATGGGGACATGCCCCAAAAGGAGAGAGAGTCCATCATGAAAGAGTTCAGATCTGGCGCAAGGTAAATGCCCCAGACAGCATTGCTTAGAGCAGTGCTGCCTCAGGGCAGGGAAACCCTCATGCCTCTGTCTCAGGGCTTTGTTCAGCTCAGATTAGGGAGACCTCTGATTTCCTGTGCTGTGGGAGGATTGAGAGCTTGCTATTTTCCAAGGGGGGGATACCACACCTTTGGGTGGAGAATTAGTCTGTTCTATTTTGCTAAAGACGTTGGGAGTTGCTGCATTTAAAATTCAAGGAAAAATGTTTGTGTTCCATCGTCAGTATTTTAAACCCTTGGGAGCATTATTCCTTCTGAAAGATCCAAGCTGTGTTGGTCCTGTCTTGGCTGAAGTTTGGTGATAGTAAAAGGGGCAGCTTTCTGTGCGGCAGAAGTGTGAATGCTGCTGGTGTGCTGTGGGTAGTGGAGAGCATGGAATAGCAGGAGATGCTCTGTGCTGGAGACTGGGGGTTCCCAGAAAAGTCCTGACTGTGCCCTTCTCTTTGCAGCCGAGTTCTTATTTCCACAGACGTTTGGGCTCGAGGCCTGGATGTGCCTCAGGTGTCGCTGATCATTAACTACGACCTGCCCAACAACAGAGAGCTCTACATACACAGGTAGGCTGGGGCTTCCCACGGGCCACTGGGGCTGGGGGAAGTCTTCCCACAGTGGCTCCATTCCCTCTTCCCTTGTGCCTCTGCAGAATCGGCCGCTCGGGCAGGTACGGCCGGAAAGGCGTCGCCATCAACTTTGTGAAGAACGACGACATCCGCATCCTGCGGGACATCGAGCAGTACTACTCCACCCAGATCGACGAGATGCCCATGAACGGTGCGTGCTGCCTGGCCCATCTTCTGGGGAGAGCCTGGGGGCAGCAGTGTTGTGCTGTCCTACTGGGCTGGGGCTCTCCACACACTCAGTTAATACTTCTAATCCTTTCATTTTCTCTTTTTTCAGTTGCTGATCTGATCTGATCTGAAGGTCCGTGGTTAGCAGGAAGTTGTACCTTTTGGTACCCTCCATATTTCTGTTTCGGACCCACATCCTTTTATCGTATTTTTGGTCATATGTTCTTGAGTTGAGCTGCACTTGAGAACTTGTGTAAATATTGTCTGTACTCCCACCCATGTTTTTCAATTAAAAAAGGAAGTTTTACCATAACCTGTGCTTAATTACTTTAACCCAGCCTAGTAACAGGCAGGGAGTTTTGAGATACTGCCGTGCTTGGCTAGCATAATGAAACAAAACACTGGACACTCCCCATTATCTGGGTTCATAGAACACAGTGCTTCCTGTTCTCTACACTTTTGTTATTTTTGTTGCACACCACCTGATGTACTTTTAGTTTCCTTAACTTAACCTTCAAGGATCAGACATCTACAGGAAGAATCTGTGGCCTGGCCCTAGTCTGCTGTAGGAAAATTAAGTTAGGAGATAGCCAGAAATTTCCTGCTGGTTATGTCTTTCTGGAGTCAGAAATCACCACACGTACTGCTCCAGATGGGGATTTCCTATCCCAAGGAACTTGAGCACACACTTCCAGAACAGAAGGAGCAAATATCCTCTCTTGTCACCTTCTCCACCTCTTTCTGCTGCTGTACCTCATTACATCTGCCCTGTCACCTCTGCTCCTGTGTCTCTGGCACGATGCTGTACCTTGCCAGCTGCAGGATCTTCCGTGTAGCTTTCCTTCCTCGTTCTGCCATGTCCCTCTGTGAGGCAGGAGTTGACCACAGGTCAGTTACCATCTGCTGTGTGCTTTTTCTGCTGAATTCGGCTTTTTGCATGCTCAAGGAGGACAGGGGAAGCAAGGTCTGAGTACACCACAGTTAGCACAGAATTGGATCAGCTCTCAGAACTCCTTTTGTGAGTAGCAGTGGAATAGGCCAGGGTAGAGAAAGCAGTTGTCACCTCCTTTAAAGCCCTGTGAAACTCCTCAGTTCCCTGAGGAACCCACTCTGCCCCAACCTGATGTTCTCACCAGTACGCAGAAGTTGAGAAACGCTAAGGTTGTTCTATTAGGAATACTCATTGTACGGGGTTACCCATGGAGGTGAGGCCACTACGGCTTCATGCCCCCATGTGCCACCCACAGCAAGGCTGAGCCAGCATTCCCATTGGGCACACACGTGGAATGTGCTCTCGCCATCCTTCAAGGTCAGTGGCACAATAACACCAGCACCCTGCCCCTGCACCCAGTCACCATGAAGGGCTGTTGGGGCCAATACATAGGCTCTGCATCCCTCCAGCAACTGGGCAAGGAGGCTCAGCTCAGCCAGTATCCAGCCTCGGGATCACCAGTCTGCTCCAGTAACCAGCAGCTGGACATGGCCCACAGCAGCGCTGCAGCTGCTGGTTCAGCCCACCCCTGCACATCCCCAGGTGCCTGCCCTCAGTAGCTGGCCTTGAGACACAAGTCTGTAATCAACTGGCCCTTGCAGAGCCTCTCTTGCCCCCGCAGAGGGAGTCGCACATGATAATGGACCCCACACCCCCCAAATCAGGCCAGACCTTGTCCCTCAAGCAAAAATAGATGTGTCCAGCCCAGACCTAGAACTGCTCCCACACCTGGCTCCCAGGCCCCTTACCCTCCTTGCTGGCTAAATCCAGCTCGCTGTTCACGTGACACCTCACTCCAGGCTGCTGCCACTCCAAAAGTGCAGCCCCGGGGACCCCATGTCCCATTCCACTCCCTGGCACTTAAACCTCCGTGCCCACAGAATGGAAGCCCCTTTTCAGGGAAGGGTGAGATGGGGTTAACAGTCAACACGGCCAAACAAGGACCCGCACCAGCAGCAGCCGTTTCCCAGACCTCATTCGAAGTCATCTTCACCCCTCCCCTTCCCTACCTTCGATCCCTCCCACAAGCTCGAGGGGATTTTGCATTCACGCTACAACTTGGTGGCACAGTGCTCAGGAACCGCCCCCACAAACCCTGAAGAATCCGTATAAAGCCTCCCAAGTCCTTGTCCACGTGTTGGGAAGAGTTCTGCTTTTGCCCTCTCCGCGGGGCATAGCCTCAAATCTGACCTGCACCTTTCTGGAGAGCACAAGCAGCAAGGGCAGGCATGGCCCTGCGAGCCCCCGTGTGACTCATTTGGTTAGTAAGAGATTAATCACCAGAGCACAGGCTTGTTTGAATAACAGTATTTAATCTGTACAGGTTGAGATATCATAAAATGCGACATTCCTACCTCATCTTTAGCATCATTCCCCTGGAGCTGAGCCCTCACCTGCAGAGGGCAGGTAACCACCACTCCCCAGCAGTTCTTTGCAGTGCAAAAGTCACAGTGCAATTGCTTTAGTCCTAGACAGATGATTTCCCTCACTCAGGAGAGGGGAGATGTTAAAGCTCAAATGTTGATGAAAATTGTTACCATTTAGGAATGCAAAAAACCCAGCTATTGCACACAGCCATTTCCAGCTGAAACTACAGCAGTTAATTGTTTAGCTGCCTTTACACTCCACACAGTTGACACTGATTTAGCCAAGAATGAAAGTAAAGCCAGTAACAAGATTTCAGAGTGATACAATTGTCGGAGGGCAGAATCTGACAAGCAACTCCACAAGTCAAAAGCGTGCTTAAGAACAGCAGGAGGTTTTCCTATACAGGGAGCTGGTATGAGCTGGACAGAGGTCACCTTCCAGAGACAAGCATGAGAGGAACATCGGCTTCAATAGAAAGCTATGAAGTACAATAGAACAAATCTGTTCATATAATTGTCAGGATAAGTATTTGACATAGTTTATGTAGTAGAATACAATACTTGAACATCTTTTAAAAATAAGCACGGATTTCATTTCATATATACACAACTGATTTTAATCATGTACTGAAAATAAATTACAGGAAATAAGTTTAAAATGCAACAGAAGACAAGAGTTTCACAACAAACATTCCCATTGATTTTTCCAAGGGGGTGAGAGATTGCAGTGCTCAAGGCAGGTAAATATCACAAATATATCAAAAAACTTCAAATTGTTGATGCATTCACACATTTACATGAGCCACAAACATTCCTTTACAGGAACTGCACTTAGCTACCACAGAACCAGGTTTTGCCATAAACTACAAAACTTTGATACAAAATCGTATTTATATATTTATATTTCATATACATGCCCTATTTGTGATTTCTTAAAAAATAAAAACTAAACACACTGTACAGACAATCCTAACTCATTGCTTGGTAGCTGTAGGCAACATTTTTGGATGGAATTTCTTCCCCAGTAGAATTAATGGCAATATTATATACATGAAGGCTAAACTGCAGAAAAAGACAGCTCAGTTCCGATATGCACCTCCCTCGGGACCAGGTCTGCGAGTTCAAGGCAAGACACCCTCTGTGCTGAGCCACTGCCTCCCTGACAGCCCAGTTCTGCGTGAGGAACCAGCACATGCATCTGTGTAACACTGGGACAAGGCAAGAAAGCAAGAGACGCGTTGTAATGGAGTGGCTGCTCCGATGGCTGCACCGGCCACGCACAGAAACACTCGTGGGAGCTGGCGAGGGTAGTGCCGAGCTGGGGACTTCGGTGAGAGCACAGCTGGCGTGGGGCTGATCATGACACTTCCCTGAAGTCAGCTGCTGCGGGGACAGCTTCCCCCTGTAAGCCAGAGCCTGCAGGGACTCACAATGCTGGGGAAGCTCCCCCTCCCTCCCCCAAACACGGGGCACCAGGACTACGCAAAACTGAGCCACTCCCTCCCACCCCAGCGGGCTCCATGGCACCAGTTTGTTTGAGAAGCTGAGCACTGACAAATGTAACTCTTCCCCGGTGATGGCAGCAATCTGTGAAGCCAATCACACTAAACTACTTCTACAGTTGATTGTAAACTTTGGTTTATTTTTATTTATTTTTTTTTATTATTGAGTTCTCATGGTACAGCAAGCATGTCTAGGATGAGAGGGCAGAGTTGAAGAGGAGACGAACTGTCAGTCTGTCTTTAGTCTGGCATGGTGAGCCACCTGCTCGGTCAGGCCTGCTTTGATAGAGTTTTTTACAGACTGCCTCACATGATCCTCCATCAAATTATCACTCATGGGCTTCAACACCTGTGGAATGAGAGATGTGCAAAAGAAACAAGAAAATGAGGTAACCAAGGAAAATAAGATATAAAATCATATAGAGAGATGAGACTTGAAATCATGAAAAAACTTAGAATGATGAAGTCTGACACAAAGTGGCATGAACTGAAAGAGAAATGAATTTTGCTGCTAGAGTAATGAGGTTAAAGCAGTCACATGCTATGGACACAAGTGATACCCCTCCTACACAGCAGTATTTCACTGAATTCAAACCACTTTACAGTTCCTAGAAGATGGATGTGCAATTCCATACCCCATTTGCAGCATCAGTCTGGTATGGTTACAGCATTTATGCAGACCGGCCCAGACGGTCCAGCTTATTGTCCTATATGTGTAAGTGTGAACACTTCAGATACAGAAAGAAAGTTAAAAATACTGGCTAGTTTTTCTTCTTGTTATTGTTGGATGAGAGTCGCTGTCGCGGCACTGATGTGAGAGCACGACGAACCGTTCGGCGTCTAAGGACTTCAAAGAGTTTGGAAAACACCTAAAACACGAATTCAGCTGTTAGGGAAAACGGCTCTCACAACACAGCAGAAACTCAATCAAGTTCAGAAAAACAAAAAAAAACCTGATTGCCAGTAACTTCTCACCTTCCTGGGATTCCTCTGAAGCAAGGAGGGAAAAGAAAGGCAGAGATTCAGAAAAATCAGCAGCAAGAATGAGTATTTAATCAGAGTGACTCAGACAGGACCTGAAGTGCTTTGCATATTACTGGTGATGTGCAGATCTAACAGCAACACTGCTGAGGTCTTTTGGAGACCACCTTCCTCCAGCCCCCAAGTGGCAAGCTCCTGCCAGCATAAGCCAAGCTCTCCCCCTCCCAGGGAAGGTAGCAGCCAAACCAAGCCTTCTGTGCTTGGCGCATCCTGCAGCAGCAGCAGCTCCAGTAGTATTGGAGAGCCTCAATTTTAATCACTAGTGAGTGGTGCTCAAGATTTAGCTACCAATTTATTTACTGATGCTCATTTCCCTATTTTTCAGAACCCACTTTTTCTGCTCCAGTGTAACTCAAAAGCTGACTGAACCCTCACCAGGTTCTCAAGTAGGCCTAGTGTACCAGTGCCTAGGATCAGCCTTGAACACAGGAATTTTCCAGCTCTGGAAGCAAGCATCTGTCCAGAAGGCTCCAGTTAGTTATCTGCTTATGCCTCGCAAGACACCCCAAATAAGCTCAGGGCACCCTTTATTTCCAGTAACAACAGCAGGAAGGTGCTTCCCTTCTGCTAGCACAGGACAGAGCTAGTCAGAATGCTCCAAAAACTGCTGGTTAGGAATTCTCTACATTGACCTTACTGGCACAGTTGAGTTCAGGCAGCAAAATCTCTATGCAGAAAGTTCTCTCCTCCAGCTCTGTTGTCCTTACACTCACATCTTTTCTTTCAGGAATTTGCTGAGTATTCCTTGCAAACAGCAGTTGCACCCACTGAAGCTGTCACAGACAGCACAGGCCTCCCTGACGGACGAAACCTGTTGTGCACTCTCTGGTAGCAGCTGCTGAAAGCCATCACTCAGCCAGCTCTCTCCAAGGACTAATCAATTCCTTGCTCTGAATAAGGAAACAGAGTTTTGAAGAGTCTCCTTTACCATCTAAGTAACCTTCTGCACCTCAAGTAGCATTTCTTTGGTAATATCGTAAGCTTATTTAATGTTCCTTGTGTGCAGCATCTGTTCCTGAAGAGAGCAGTCACACTACTGAGCAGATTTTCCCTTTGGCAGCACTAGCATTCTCTATTAGTCTAGACCAGCTTTTCCCTCTCAGCACTGAACAGAAGCTGTTTGATATGTCTGCTCAAGACAGCAAGATTTTGCAATAAAGACAGATACCAACCTGTTCCCATATAGCTTCAGCGATCTGATCAATGGCTGTTCCAACTTCTCTGAATTCCCCAGAGTACTTAACGTATGCCCAAGTACAAAACGATATAAGAGCCATCCCCAGCACGAGATTACACAGGGCAGCTATGGAGTTCATGCCAAGGAACCCAGTCAGTCCTGAGATTATGTACATGGCAAACATGACTGCAAATAGAGTGGCAGGGGTACGAGCAGCATAAAAGATGTTTTTGCCATCGTTGTGCTTCACAAAGTTTGCATAGATCTCTTCGATTTCCACTTCGAGTTGCTCCTGGTAGCGCCGGCAGAACTCATCCCCTCCCATCTTCTTGACGGAGCGGAACTGGCGGATGGCACTCTCGCGGAAATCCTGGTGCTTCTGCTCCAGGTCCGATGGGGCAATGTAAGGCTTATCTCCCCCACACACCTGAGGGAGAAGCAGACACCATGGAATCACACCTTGAGCACTTGCCCCTCGCTGCCCCCTGCAGCTCCCTTGGCTCTGTGAGCCCCAGGCCCATCCAGTGAAGCAGCCAAAGGTATTTTGGATCCTGGCAGGGCAGGAGCCTCACCTGTCCAACCACACACAGACCCCCGGCACAGGCCTGAACTCGTACTTCCACCATTCTCTTCGGGCAAGCCCGGAAGGACAGGACAACAGCCACACACACATCCCTGCTTTTTCCCAGAATGAAAAGCTCCACATCCACCAGATCTCCCTGGAAAATGCCTACCAGTCTCATCCTCCAGAACAGTTTTTTCACATTGCCCAGAGCATGTTAAACACCAGGAGCTACTGAGGTATCAAGAGGCCACCACACAAATAACTGCCACTGTTTTCTTATACTCTCTGACACTGCACCTGTTGTTCCTTACATTTCAGGTCATTAGGGGGACAGTATTTGGTTATGCACACTCAGCAGAGGGCTTTGGTTCATGAGGACAACTCAGAAGCTGCAGCAAGAACTACCTTTACATAATCGAGTTTTAAATCCAAAGAGTTCCCACTTCTGTTCTTAAAAATAGAAGTTTCAGAGCTGTGTCAGATCAAGAACATCATATGAGACATCTGGATAAAAAACTATTCCATAATTTGTGCATATCTCTACAGTGATATTAAAATATACAGTACTGGGGAACATTACTATGGAAACAAAGTCTGTTTAAAAGAACATCTGTTTCTGTTTATTCCCTGCTCCAAGTTAGAAGCCTTACAGCTACAGAGTCTCAACAACCATTGAAGATTCAAGTTTGGAAGGCAGCCTTGGCACTTAATATAAACAACACATTTACTATTTCAAGACATTTTCCAAAATGGAAATAGAGGAGTTCCCTTAAACCAGCAGAACATTCTCTAAACAGCCTGCTAACAAATGGAACTGGCTTGTCTGGCACTAGCACGAGGTCTTACTTTAATTTCAAAATAGCTACTTCAGCAATTAAGACCACAATTAGCCTAATTAATGGGGAGCTATGTTTGTAGCATGTTCTCACATCTACTGGTCTTTCTGGTTGTACAGTTTCACAATAAGCACAGTCCTGTTAAGCTTTATGAGATATGTAATGGTTTTCAGAATTTCCTATGATAAAAACCTTGCATACCACTACATTAAAGTAGGAAATCCATCCAGCATTCAGCTTAGGCTCATTTAAGATCACTATCTTCAAGAGAAGAAGCAAGTGGGAAATTACATACACAGGCTTTTCAAAGTAATTCTTGTATTCCAAGAGGTTTCTTTAAATTTTTTAATCACTTCAATGCTTGCATTTTACAGCTAATGAATGGCCACAGTTCAGAAGAAATGAGACTACAGAACTAGAATTCCACCCCTGTGCAAGCCTGACACAACAAATGTCCTCTCACCTGCTTGTGCATTTCATGTCACAGGGTTTTGAGATGCCTGTCAAGAGCTGTAGAGGGAACTAACAGGTGGGAATCCTGCAAACACACCCATTCTCATACCTCCCCAGCATCACACACCCAGGCTCAGAGCAGAGTGCAGACAACACACAAGTCCTGGCCCTGAGTTACCTTCCCCCACTGAAGGGCTCACACACAGAGGACAGTATGGAGGCTGAAGGCCTGTATTTGCATGTAGGTGTTTAGGAAAGGTTGTGCCATCATACCTGCTCCATGCCTTTGCTGTACAAGTCTTTTGCTCCTGCCACAGCAGCAAGATTGTTCGCCTCAGCTGTTGCCTAGAAAACACGGAGCATCCTGTGTCATTCACAGCATTCACAGGTTTTACACAGCACTGCACCCCAAACACACCCCCAATACCTCCAGAGTTCCTGATGGCCAGGAAAAGGCCACACAAAAGTAAATGAAGTTTAGCAATATACATTAAAACATACTGCTGCCTTTCTTCAGCTTTCTAGCACACAGCTGCAAACAAACCTCAGCTCGCTTGTACAGGCTTTTCATCATGAGCAATCTCTTCTGAATGCTCTACTGTTAGTAAACACTTAAGGGTCACTAAACTATTATATTTTAATCCTGGTACTGGACTACTTCCAGGACCTGAGAGGAAAGAAGGAAGCTGTGATTATTTCTACGTTATAAATATATAGTTTTGGTGTCAATTGTAAATTCTTAACAAATTTGACAATTAAGTCTTATTTTATACCTGTGTTATGTCAGGGACAATTACTGTAGTTAAAGTTGCAAGATATCATTTTCTGGATATCTCCCAGCCAAACAGCAAGTTATAGGAAAACAATGCTTAGAGAGCTAAAAAACCCAACCAACCAGACAGACCCCAGCTCTATCTGGTCGACTTAATTTCATTTAGTTGATGAAACTGAGGGTTTCCATCACAGTTCAGGTGGCTTTCAAAGCACACAGATCCTTCCAGAACTACAGCTGCGGGGGGGAGACTCAGGCCCACAGCAGTCATGATTATCCAGATGCAGAGAACTTAAAAAGTACGCATCTAATCAGATTATTTGAAAGAAAATAAAATACCTGCAGCATAGATTTTGGATGAGGTAGCTCCTCTCCTTGATAGATTTTAATGTAAGCCTAAATGGGAGGGAAAAAAAGTTTATTTTTCTAAACATTTGTGTTTAAGGACAGTAAGAAATGAGGGATGATACAAAGATAGAGCTCAGATTATTTCTCTGTAATAGTGTTGAATACTAAATTATGCCATTTTCTTCACAGAAGTCTGGCAATTTTTTCCTCTTCACTTTCCTATGCCTGAGACTGGGACCCAGCAGGACAGCAGAGCACCCTGAGGAGACATCACCACTGCCCCAAGACATGACAGGTTCTGACAGCAGGTTTCTACTCCCTCAAATGCATAAAGTCTTTGCTAGACAGGGAATCTTCGCCCATAACAAGAGTGGAGATGACTATCTCAGCCTTTCTGGCAAGAGGTCTGCTCAAATTTACCCCAGTGCTGGGAGAATCAATATTTAAATCTCCCCACATGCCCTCATCTACTGAAATGTAGGAGGGAAAAAACCAGACCACAGATCAAGGCACTTTCCACAGACAGAGCTGAGCAGACAAAACACTTCCAGAAGCAAAGCAGGCAGCCTATCCCACTGCGCCCCACCCCACTTATCCTCAGGTGTCCTTTCTTTCCCCAGGGTTTCAGGGCGCTGGAAGAGAACACACACTTCACTTCTTGTCCAGCCCCCACAAGCTGGCCCATGGCACAGCTCCTGGGGACAGGGAAGTGGGGCACAGCAGGCAGCAGCAGCCATTCCAGTGCCTTGGACAAGCTGTGCAAGTCACACCAGCAAGGCCACTCTCAGCCCCTTGAGGGGAGTCTGTCCTCTCTCTTCACACCACTGCTGCCTTCCCTCCCTGCCCTGTCTGCAAGCCTCAGACCTGAGGATTTTTTGCTCCAAGGGAGGAAAGAACAAGGTTATCAGGGTCCCCATGTACTCAATGATCTTGGTTGCAGAACAGCCTACAAAAACATACTGAGTTATACAGGACTCTGTTCCCTTGACACCCTCCTTGCTTCTGTAGCTATTTCCTCCAAGTAAAAGCCCTACAGTTTCCAACTCAGGCCTCACAATCTCAGCTTCAGGTGCACAGTCCCAAGGGAGCAGTCCTCTTTAGTTACATAAGCATGGCATTTCTGCAGCCCCCCACAGCACTGCTCCCTGAATGGATACAGGATGCAAATCAGCTTTCCAGTAGAGGTTTTTACACTTGGGTTTTTAGGATGCAGTCCTTTCTAAACTGCTGCTGAACAAGCCCTCCCTGCACTGTACCTGAGTGGGTCCTACTAGAGAAAAACTGGAGCAAAAAGCAGTGTGCAACCATGTAAACAGAGAGACTGAACCTCTGTGCTCTCGTGCTGATTTTACACTTGTTAGAACAGCCATCACTTCCTGCATTCCATACCACATCTTTCCTTCGAAAAGTTACTTTGTTTTAAAAGTGAAGTTCAATGAGCTCTGGTCTCAAATTCCCTGCTTGCATAGTTTGTTTCATAACATCAGCCTAACTTTTCTACCCCAAAAGTAGCAATGCAAAATTCCTGTCTTTAGGAGACAGTGGCATCATTCCCACCTAGCCAACTGTCTAAGTCATTCCAATTCAAAAAAAAATAAGGCTACACACACCAGACCAATCCCTGGTGATGCAGAGATTATGTTATCACATTTCTGCTGGTGTCACCATGATACCAAAAAAGCTCAAGACTAACAGCTGTGAGTATCCTACATAAATATTTCAGAGCACAGTGGTGCTACATATGCAAGTGTTTAGAAAGCACCTTCCTTGCATGTTAAAAATCCAGAAGGGAGTATCTGAAATTTTCATTGCATACCTAGCAGTTTAAGAGCTGTTCTTCTATCTGTAAAAATTACATGAGACCTACTTTAATTCAAAATAACCAAAACAAAAAACAAAACAAAACAAAAAAAACTCCCTGGGATTTCAAAGTAGAAAAAAATTATCTAATAAAGCTTCAGTTATTTCAACCTACTCACAGAGAGAAAAATAAAAGCCACCAACCCACAAATTCTGCTAACAGTAGCATGCAAAGAGCTGTACTGTTAGGAAGTAGTGTGCCAGTTCTGGAAAGTCAGAGTAATGAAATGAAAATAAAAGTGAGCTGATCAACGAGTGTCAGCCTAGATATCTTATCTTCTCTGGGAACAACATGGCCTAAAATTAGAATACTGTCTTTTAAGCTATTAACAGAAATAATTAGTATGAGTTTGCTTACCTTGAAGTATTCTACAAGATCTCTACAGGTCACCTTGGATCCACTAATCTCTTTTTCTACCAAGTTTTCAGGGGCAAGCAGTAATGGTATCAAATTCCGCAGTTCATTCTTAAAATCCTCATCTATATCTAGTAAAATTCAATCAATTTCAAGAAAAAGGTGGTTAGTTTTCAATCTTCATCTCCTAAAGGAACACTGATAGCCCACAATCCTTCTAAATCCACAGCATCATAACTCTGAGCAGCATTTTTAAGGTATTTAAAGGCTTACATACATAATATAGCTTTAGTAAATTCCACCTACTCTTCACCTACCAATCTTAACTCCAGACTGGGAGAACAAGGATCCACTGTCCTTTCAATATTTTAAGTGCATTTCCCTGATTACACCAATGCACAATGACCTCACAGGTGTGTGTCCTCAGCACAGCACGGGCTGGCACCCCACCACTGCAACTCACTGTTATAGCCTTTGCCATTCTGATGCATTCCCTCCGTTGGGGAACACACATCCCTTGGAAGAATCCTGACTGCCTCTCATTCTGCAGTAGCAGAACCCTGCGGCTTTCATTTCAGAGCTGACCTGTGGTTCAGCAAGTTCTTAGAGAAAAGCCTTTCCAGAAAGTCTTTAATATTGGGAATTCTGCCCTCTGGAGCCCTTAGTTATCTTTGGAATCTCTATTTAATGACCTTTAAGCATGTCTCAAGTTATCAGATTACAATGAATAGCTAGACACACAGATATCCATTCCCTCTCCTTGCTTAATTCCTCTACTTTTAAACCACTAAAAAGAGCAAACAATGCACATTTCTAAATTCTGCAGCTTCACCTTTTAGCCTTATATTTTCCAGTCAGGCATTTCAACAGCTAACCATTACAGTGCTTAACTTTCATCATATAAGAAAACAAACTCAGTGATCTGAATCAAGAAACACAAAATAAAAAGCTTCCTACCATTCAATCTCCCATCAAAATTTGGATTTGTTGCAACTTTAAGACCAGGGTGGGGCAACAGGAAACACCCAAGATTACTGAAACAGGAGTGAATATGCTTCCTTACATTCTGTAGTTCTTCATGTTGGTTTTGCTTTACCTGAAGGAAAAAAAAAGGCATTAAGAACTGCTACCAGTTTTACAGCACTGCAGTTAAGATTAACCATCATCTTAAAAGCAGTAAGAGCACAAAAGCATGTTTAAGATTTATTTCTGAACCTAATAATGTCAACCTTGCCTATAAGTAGAAACACCACAAATGTATTTTATTAGCACAGGGAGCCAGCTCATGATGCATCATTGTCTTGACAGCAAGGTGCCACTTAAAAGATCAGAACAGGACTACTGGAGATAACTTACCTGCAATCTTTTCTCTAGGAACTTTCTTCCTCCTTCCAAGCCATATGCATGTTCATAAGGATAACTCCAATCTCTAATTAAGAACATTAATGTCTGCAACAGGAAGAACAACAGCAGTGAATGGTTTGCATCATTCCTAAGGTCAAAAATTCTATTGCATGTGATTATTTTAAGTATCTGGCTGCTCTAAAACTAAATATATTATACATTACAAGCAAGGATATACTATGTAAGTTTTTGGATATATTTGGCTGCTCTAAATGTAGCAGCCTTGTAGTTCTGTGGTGCATTTGCTTGCTTAAAAAAACCAACTAACTAGAACACCCACCACTAAACAGGACCTTTTCTCAGAACCATCTACCACCAGCAGGGACCAACCGCATCTCAGAGTATTAAAAAAGAAGGCAGCACAAAATTTTTCTCCTTAACACCTGCATATCACTTGACATTTTGATTCCTTTTATGCCCTATAACTCAAGCACAAAACTATACTTGCCCAAAATGTGATCCTCTTCAGCATTTTTCCATTGGGTTTTCGCAAAGCCATGTGGCAATAATAGTGAAGGAAAATTAGTCTTGCAAAGAACTGGTTACCTTCAGCCCAGCTAATTTATCTGTAGAAATTATTCTGAGCTCATTTTCTACACATTCAACTGCTTAAATCCATTTAACACATAGTTACCTGAAACGGCTTTTGGTAGATTTCTTCCATAGCTAGTCTTCCATATTCTGTAAACAACTGAGAGAAAGAACAGTGTAAGGATGTGCCACATAGAAAACACATTTTTCTGCTGTGAAATATTCTATTATGTCACTAAAAAATAAAACATTCAATCTTATATCTTACTATAGGTTTCAATCTTTATCTTACTATAGGTTGAAAATGGCAAACAAACCCCAATAATGAGTATACCAACCCTCAATAAGGTTCAGGTAGGAGACATGATTCCCACAGGCTTCACAGTGCCATTCCTGAACTGTCAACACACTGCAGTTTTAAGTGGGTGGCTTGTGGGCTATTCTCAGAGAAAAGCTGGCTGCATTTCTCACCAAGCCAGCTTCCAACACTTGCTTCCTAGGCTAAGGAGGTAAGCCTGTCTAACATTTGCCCCTTACTTCCCACAAAAGGTTTATTCCTGGAAATCCCAGGGAACTTGGCTCTAGCCAGTATATCAGACATTTAAATACAAGCCAAGTTCAGCAGCTTCTCAGATCTCTGCTTCAGCTCGTGACCTTAACTATTAATTGTTCCTTCCCTCCAGTATAAAGGCAAGTATCAGCTGTCTTCCTCTGACAGCTTTCACCATCTCTAACACCAGCAGCAGCATTCCTTGCTGGCCTGAGCAGGCCAAACCACCCACATGAACAGGAATTAGGGACTGTGCTGGCTGCTTCAGCACAGGTCAATACTGGCAGGGGTCGATTCATGCCAGCGTCCTTACAGATATTGCAGGTCAAGATGATGGAAGCACACCAGAACTCCCCAGGAGCAGGCAATCATTATTCTGCAATAAACCAACTCCTGGAGGGCCTCAGGTAGATTATGGCTCAAAGGGCAGTCCTGGTGTTGATCACAAGAGCACCTAGGAACTTGCAAGACTAATTTAACACAGCTTAATTTCCAAGCCCTTGTCACGCTGAGCAAAAGCAGCCGTGAAGTGGCCAAGCACCCATAAGAGTCTGGTTTATTTGAGACAAACTCCTTACCTCATTCACTTCCCTGCTAAATGCAAAAGGCAGTCAGAGACTAACAGTATTTCACAATTACATAAATTCCTGTTCAAACTGAAATCCAGAATTTCCTTCCCTTAGATCATGATTCCCTGCTGCAGCTTTAAATGCATGGGTGTCCCCTACCCAGTGCTTGTATTTATCATCCTTCTCTTCCCTTCCTTCCTTCAAATCTCACCCTCCAGTAGAACAGAGATAGATTGTTTTATTCAGATTACACCAAGCCTCTTAAAGGACCAAAATCTCGAAGGAAGCCTGGCTTTCAAATAATTATCTACAGATTTTTTTATTTTCACTGCTTGGTTGGGTTTTTTGGGGTGTGGGGGGGTATGGGCCCAGTGATAAAACCCTGCTGAGAACAGCTTCATAAGACCACTTTTAGTTACTGCTCTTTTACTTCCAGCATTGGCAGCTACTGTGTTGCAGCACTGAAGACACACAGAACAGTTTTAAGCTGTGACAAGGTCATGGCCTTGGCATTTGGTAATACACAAGCTATGCTCTAAAGCTATAGGTTTTAAGTTAAGCAGATAAGGTTCTTGCACCATTCACATGAAGCCATAATTGAATGGCCTTTGACCACGATGTTGCATTAGAGGATAAAAACCCCATGCTGAAGAGAAGATATTCTCCTGCTTTTATTTCTAAGAAGAATAAAAGTCTACAGAAGATTCTCAGCTGAAAAAACAGAGACGGCTTCTGGGCAGAAGACTCTTTTTGGTCTGACCCAAACTCCAGCACTTCCTTACAAACTGGTTACAAATTAACATCCATTTTCCTATTTTAGGAAAAAAATGTAGCACTGGAATTTCACCATTAAGGATTTCCACAAATCATTTTCCTTTCTCATTTTTCAGTAATTTCAGAACTTGCAACACAGAGAACAGACTTTAAAAGAATCAGCACCATTAGAAGCCCATATTTTTTACCTCTACATTGGCACAGTAGAAGCATCATGGAGTTGATGCAAACACAGTTTTTACAGACAGACTGTACCAGTTTTAGTATCAAGACAAATTCAGTGTTTTACATGAAGCAACAAACAGCTCCTAAGTCAGTTACATGAATAGTAATTTCTGGAACATTGTCAAGACTATCAGTTCAGAAGCAGTTTAACATAAATTCACCATATTCCTACCTGCAAGTGTTGAAGATCATCTTCCTGAATATTCTGAGACAAGTTGTATACCTGCAAGAGACAGTCAGAGAATTACAGTGTCACATGAAACCATTGTTTTACATTCATATAGTCTCCTTCACACATTGAGTATTTTTGCTCCCTCCAGCAAAAGTGTAACTACCCAAAAGTCAGCATGTAGAAAGATGTCACAGAACACATCTCAAACAAAAGTCACATCCTTATTCAAAAATGATTCACCATAGCCAACTCCACAGGACAGAAGTAATGCTCTACATACTCCTGTACCTTTTTAGATTGTGGCATGTCTGAAGAAAGTCACTTGTCACACCTCAAAAACCTGCTCACTTTTGGCACTTCTAAGGCACAAGCTTAGAAGTAGTTTTGAGTATAGTACAATTCTCAGGAGTTAAATTGACACTTGAACAGAAGCAGCAATTTTAAGTTTGGCTGATCACAGCATAACGTCACACCAAACTGTATCTACAACCTTAAAAAAGATACTGTAACACATCTGTAAAGCAGCAGTTGCTACTTTGACATCTTGGGGGGAAGGGGATTTCCCAGTTCTGTCAGCAATTTAACTCAGCCTGGCCTTGCATAACCTTGATTCCACTGAGCAACTCAGATAGTTTATGTACCACACTGAAAATTAGAAAAAGTATGAAATTTTAAATCAGAGACGGAGGAAGATATGCAGGTGAACTTCCCAAGTGTGGCTCAAGAGATATTCTTTGCACATTCAGAACAGAGGGTTCTCCCATTATTGGAAGCACAGATATTCTTACCTGGACAGAGCTCGTCATGGTGCTCAGGGCAAAAACTGTTGCACAGTCTTTGATAGTGGATTGGCTATCAAAGGCACCTTGGGTATCCATGAGTAGTACAGCAACCTGCAGAGTTTGAAAAAACAGCAGCAGTTAACCAGATCATGGACACTTTCACACTCCTGGCCACTGGGGTCAGGTCAAGCAGAGCAAGCCTCTGCCCCATGCTTGCTGATGAAACCTCAGCCAGCTCCCTGCACACATGACTACACACACCCACAGCTGAGTGAGCAGCAGCCAGAGGGCCCTGCCATCCGCCTCAAGCCTCTGGCCTTGCCTGGCTACCTTCTCCCAGAGAAACAGCCCTCCTTGGCCCAGTGGGGGTGCCATGCAGACTGACTGACAGCTCTCCTTCACTGGAAGAACACCAGTCTCAGCTGCAGCTCTAGCACAGTTCATCAGAGGTAAGAGTAAGATGTTACTTTTATATATATATATATATATATATATAAAAAGATAATTTTTTTCAGCAGAAAACAATATAATTGATACTGTCTGCTGGAACAAGGAAGGAAGTGATATTAATGAAAAAAGTTTATCAGTCCAACTCCCATCTTTGGGATCTGCTACACTTCCCTTCTCCTTCCCACTGAGAAGCAAGAACAAGTGAGTGATTTGCTCCCAAAGCATAAGCAGATTCACATATAACTGGTTTTTAACCACAGAAATGTTTGGTTAGCTATGAAATTTGTTAAACACTACTAAGCCACTATTTTTAAAACACATGTCCCACAGATTGGGCATCAGATGTTTCCTTTGCAAATGCAAAGGGTATGAAATTTAAATAACCTAAAACTGATGGTTCAGAACACAAATAGTTCAAGATCACCAAGACTATTCTGGAGTAAATATTTATTAATGACATTAACACTTTGTGGCAGCATAAACACCTCCAAGTAAACTTTGCAGTCAAACTGACTTGAGAGTTAAAAAAGAAGCAAGTTAGTCCTTCTTTTCCCACTGTTAGACTTAGTCCTTTTTTACAGACTGCTTGCTAAAATTATATGGAAGGATCAGCTTCCAGACCCTGAAGTACTTACAGCTATGCACTACACTTTACTAGAACCCAGTTACAAGTTAGAATATATCCTCACCCTTCAAAGAACAGTGTGTGTTACAGAGCTTTTCCCCCCAGCATTTGTCAGATGGTATTAATAGCCATTACAGTTTTACAACATCCCCAGGACAACCCACCCATCAGCCCCAGAGTAGACTTTGCCAAAACAAAGTACTCTCAGAATGAAACTATTGTTGAAGTTTTCTGCTGGGTTGTAAGAATCAATCTCCATCCTTTCACTGATAACAGTTTCCAGATATGTTACACAGCTGCTCAGTGCAAAGGAAAGCAATCAATGCTCAAACAGCCACCGTGAAATCCATTACATTAAAAGTGTACACAGAGGCAAAAATCCTATTTAAGTTTTAGAATGACAGAAATAAGTTTAGGCTGAAAGGGACCTCTAAGAATCACCTTGTTCCAATCCCTCTGCCAAAGGCAGAGACACCTTCCACTAGACCAGGTTGCTTGGAGCCTCACTGAACCTGACCAGGAACACCTCCTGGATGGGGCATCCAGAGCCTCTCTATTTCATTTTTAAAAAACCAAAAAACAACAAACCAAAAACAAAAACAACCCACCACACAACCAAACCAGGAAGCCTACAACTCCTGCAAGGGAGACCTTGAGTAAATCAAGGTAAGTTAAGCACTCACCTTTGTTCCATTAGGTTTTTCAATTACAAACACTTCACTCCAAATCTGAATGCCAGTGGTTTCCCGTTCACATCCACCTCTCCATGTAAACCCAGTCAATGGCTCAGTGTTTCCACCTATCCAACAAGGAGAAGTCTACAAAACAAAAGGAAAACTTATGTAAAACCAAGGAGGAGATTTCTACTTTTTTTTTTTAACATGCTATGTTTTAGCAGACTTCCACACTGTTATTACATTTTCCTCAGAGCCAGCTGACAACACTACACAAAATATTAAAACACAGTGCTACTCTGCTGTGTTTCAAGATCACCCACAAAGCAATCCCATGGTATCTGAGTGGCTGCACAACTTTTCAGTCACTGAAATATAAGTGTGCAGAGTTTTTGAGTCTCCAGCACTCAGAGGTATTGAGAACAGCACAGTTCTGTCCACCAGTTTCACTCTCACAGCTGAGAAAGCTTTGCTCAAACACAACAGCAGATATTTAAACTCGGGAACAGCTAAACCTCAGCAAGAGACAAAACATCTGATCTTAACTTAATCCTCTCCCTTCCCCCTCATTAACAGCTGGCTAAGCATTTGAGTCCCTGCACTAACAGAAGCCAGTACCAGACTCCTAAAGCCATCTTGCAGAAGCCACAGAGAACAGACAACAACCAGAAGATTCACAATCTATACTTGCCAGTTACAGGGAAAAGGTCAGTTTAAGAGTTTGATAGATGCCAACCAACAAACTCATATTAGAGATGAGAAGCTATCTGTGAGGTGACTACAGTTGGCAGCTAACATTCCTGGCTGATGGAATTGTAATGAGGTCTTCAAGGACAGGACACGCAGAGCAGCAGCTCACCCACAAGAATCCAGCCATTATACGAGCACATCTAACCCAGAAATGTAGCTCATGCACTGGCAAGTAAGGAGGATAAGCAGGCACCCCAAGGAAGTTTCACTCTGATAGGTTTTTCTGTAGCCCCCTCATCAGTTAAACTGTTGTCTGCCTGCCACTTCTTTCAGGGAGGATGTCAGTGTATACAAAGCTTTCTTTCACAGGCTAGAACACAGCAAGCTGGCATAAGAGACATTTAATGAATTGCCTTGAACTACCCAGAGCAGATTACCAGCCAGGAAAGAGTCCAGAGACTCTTTCAGAAGAGAAGAGAAGGTCAAAGTGGCGATTTCTCAATTCACTTCTGGGCTCTACCTTGCTGACTCCACACTGGCAGTTTTCAGGTAACAGCTCAAGACATTTCTTCACATGTCAGAACACAGCATGAGTACCCGGGACTGTACAGAATAAAAATACTTCAAACAACTAAGTGAAACTGCTTATTTCCAAAGGGGGATGGGAAAAAGCCTGCACATTTCCCTCATGCCTAGTAGCATGCAGGCAATCCAGCAGTTCTGCACCAGCGTTCTTCCAAATGCTAACAGTGCACCACTCACTCTGCTACTTAGATCAGACAAAGGGGAGACAAGCAGATAAAAATTCAGAAAATGAACACAGGTATGCAAGTAAAGAGTTGTACAGGTCTGTACAGTTGTTTGGGTTTGGCTGTTTGGGGTTTTTGTTCCCTTTTGTTTATTTTGATAGGCACATGCACCTCTACCAGAGACAGGAAGCAAAACCTGAACAGCTTTTTTCTTTATTTTTTCTATCCCAGAAGATGCTTATGCTTCCACATACCAATCTAGAAATGAAAGCTCCAAGCCTGCTTTGTGCTGCAGCACAATCCAGGATACAGTCTGACAATCTGTATCATATCTCACATGTACCTGCCAATGGACTGCAGCTTTTTACTTTTCAAAAAGAATCTGTTACTCAGTATGTTCCATTTTTCTTTTATACACGAATACTTTAGCCCATTTTGGTCCAGACATTATTCCTATTTGTATTATTCCTCCAATTGGTAACAAATCAGATCAAAACTACAGTTTCACAAGTCCCTCAATGAGCACTAGATATGACCTCATTTGATTTCACAAATCATTCACATCACAGGAGACTGTGGTGTTTGAACAGGCTCAACTTCACCTGAAGTTGCTTCATCTTATACATGATGTACTTAAGCCTGCCTCTGACTGACCTCTGCATCACTTTGAAACACTCCTAGCTAGTTACCTGCATCTTTCCTTAGCTAAAGCACAGTATTTTAAGTATCCATCTATCAAGCTGGCTTGAAAGATATCCAGGAGAGGGGAGGAGGACAAAAAAGGCTCCTACCTGAAATCAAGCTAGAAGTTGCTCTACAATTTTATTTCAGTCACCTAAAAGGGTAATTTCTCTAACTTTACTCCACGCTAAGGAAAAGCCCAATGCAGCTTTATTTGCCTAGTGCATTAGTACACAGTACACCTTGAGGATTAATTCAAAACAAGAAGGTGACACTCCTGCAAAACAAAAAAAAAAAAAAAAACTTTTACATCTAAACTTACAGATGTTGCTGCACCCAACTCTTAGTAAAGGTTAAGACCACAGGATCCTTGCAGCAGCTTGCTGAGTACACAACTGCTGCTGTTCCATTTCAAAAGAGCAATCACAGCACTAAGGATCAGTGCTTGAAACGACACCTCCACCTCCCTGAAGGCAGTGATCAACCTCTGCCACGCCAAAATCCTACCTGTGACTTCAGCTGGCACCAGTGAGATTTTTACAATGGCAACTTTCCACATGACCTCTAGCACTCAGTTTAAGACAAGAAAATGAGATTCTGAAGGTTTCATTGGCAAGTTTTTAATATTTCATGTTAATGTCCACATAAAAGGACACCCCAAAATTGCTTGATTGGCACATGAACTGAATGCAGTCGCTTTAGTATTCTGTGCAATATTTAATTCCCAGAAAATACAGACTTGCAATTGAGCCTGAGTAAAGATGGAGGGCTCAGACTAAGTACTATAAAACTATACCAAGATCTCTCCTCCTGTACTAAATTTGGATAAGCAAAGGATATCATTTGACTTCATACAACTCAAGAGTGCTCCAAAGAGGAGGCGTTGCATTTATCCTCCATCACCCCCAGTTCCCATCAATCAGTTTGCAGAAGTTCTGATGCTTGTCAAACTCCTTCCCTAAGCCAATTTACGTCACTGAGCTGGCAGAAAAGCAATTCAGCAAAGTGCAATGTCTTCTGATGCATCAGTGAGTTGGATCAGCTCAACTAAGGGTCTGCAAGCAATACATCTTCAGAATGGAAATACCTGGCCAGAAGCAGCACATGGAGAGCAAGACTTTTCTGCTCTTGTTAAGAAACAGTTGTTAGAGTAGATGGCCAAGCTTGCTTTCACCTTCAGTTTAAGAGAAGCAAATGCTATTTTGAAGGACATTTATAGAAAACTGAGAAAAGTGACTGCACAATAAAGGAAACAGAAAGGCCTAATACACAAGGCTGAAATAGCACTTCAATCTGTTTTGCTACATGAACATTTGCTTTATTTCACAATCTGAAAATTAAGAGTATTTGTTTAAAGCCCAGCCCTTCTGTTTTCAAAAGGAAACTCACACTACCTCTAGCCAGGCCAGCACTTTGCTCAGATCACTGTAATTAGGAGTTTGTGTTTTTCTTTGTTTGCAGGGATTGGTGGGGGTTTCATTGTTTGGCTCATTTTGAACACCATCCATAATAAATGAAACCTTTTTCCTCCCTAGGTTAAAAGAGTCTCAAGAAGTTAGGAGTACCAGCTTGCTACTCTGCATTTCATCTACCCTGAGACCCTATCCTCAGGGTCTTTGTTCCACAGCTCCTGCAAAATGAGGGAGAGGAACTCAATAACGGGCCCCACTGGGATTGAGAGAAGGAAGTCTTAATTTGCCAACTATCAGCAGCTTTTCTGCTGTACTCTCATACTTCCTGTAACTGCAGGGTTTATCTTGATTTTCCCTCAAGCCAGCTAGCACAAATTAGCTCCAAAGAACAGTGAACAAAGAAGGAATCAGTTGTGGGTTTCTAAGAGCTTCAAAAAGCAACAAAACACTGATCTGTCAATATTCATAAAGGAGAGTAAAAGAAACACCCCACAAACTGTGATGGGAAAATGTGTATGGTTCACAGAACACCCTACTCCACCTTCTCCATGTAAGCCAAGGGCTCAAAACAAGACAATGCTAGCCAAAATCTACAAACTAAAAGAAGCAATTAGATTTTGGATCAGGCTTTAATCAATCAATAACTTAAAAGGATTTTAAGAGTTCCTGGACTGCATTCAGAAATTCATTCCAAGATTCAAAAAGGAAACTTTCTCCTTTTTGTCATACATCATATTCAAGCAGATTTAGCTACCTGGTAAGACTTTTGCAACAATGGGCAAGTGAGTGCTATAATATGATTTCAGGATATAAAGTCACAGCAAGGCTCCTCCAAGTCACCACCTGGAAAAGCCCTTCCCCAAAGCTCAACTAGAAGGCCATCACACTTCATCATTCAAGTTCTTCTTGTGTCCACTTACACTGGGACACCAATAAATTCCCTTGATAACTGCAAGATAGAGTACACTGAAAACCTGTCACTTAAATACCCTTCCTTCACAGTGCTGAAGCAGAGTAGCTGGCTTCCCCTCCCCCCAATATATCAGAAAATTTTGACCTGCTATATTTATGCTCAATTTAACAAACACAAAGGGAAATTACTAAAATACCAAAGTACTTTTCTACTGCAGGAAAAATCCAAACTACTCACCCTGTTATACATGTATCTAAGCATGAAGTCCAGCAAAAAAGATTTTCCTTTGCGGAAAGCTCCTGCTACAGACACAACTACAATGTTAAGATCTTTAATATGTTCCTGAAGCAAGATTTTTTCCAATGCTGATTCATCTAATTCAAAGTTATGGTCATCTTCATGAGCAAGGACAATCTGTATGGGGCGCGGCTTATCCAGTTCCACCTCGTCATCTGAGTCCGGCAGGGCATCCGAGTCTGGCAGGGCATCGTCCTCTTCTTCTTCATAAAGCTTACCTGCAAATTGACAGGTGAGAACACTTTGGTGAGTCACAGCTTAGGGCAAACAACACTTCTTTTATTGTGAAGCCTTGAGCTGGGCTTACATCTCCAGCAGCAAGGGTGATGTTCTTGGGAATGCAAAGAGGTCAACAGTAGCTCCCTGTTTTCATCAGCTTTGTGTCTAGCCTGTACTTCAGATCTTCTCTCTTTCAGATATTCTTTATATATTAAGGAATCACAAAAAAAACCCCAACCCTAATTTTCAGCTTCAGAACCCCTTTTAAAGGCATCTTAAGTCAAGGGCCTTTTATCTGAAAAAAAAAAAAAAAAAAAGAATCGTTTCAAAGAAGCTTGAAAAAGGACTAAAAAGGGCACTTTTATATCACCACCTTCTTGTTGTAAGGGTGTCATGGGAAATGAGTGTTTTCTCTCAACAGGTTTGCTTGCCAACAGGTACAAGCAAGACCAAGGATCTAGAATGGATAACAAACACCAGATGAATAAGCTCCTCTCTAATTCCAACACTGTCTCAAGTCTCAATAGAGCACAGACTTTAGAACACCTATTCCCTTTTTGCAAGACAATAAACTACTGAACATGTGCATGCCCTAACACTTCTGGGATAAGAAAACAAAAAACAACCATTGAAGCAGTTTCTGGCTTTATATTCTTCCTATAATGCACTATTAAGCAAGATTTAGCAACAGTAAGAATTAACTCTTTAAAAACAGTTAAGAGACTATTTTATTCACAATTTAACAATTAATACCTTTTCAGGCTAAAAAAACAGCTGAAAAACTATACCTCAAATTAAAGTTAGTAATGAATGACAAGGTAACACAGGCCTTCAGACACACACTATACCAGTGCCAATATCTTATATTCCTGACTTTTAGAATTCAGGAGTTAATTGGATTAGAGGCCTAAAAGAAAACCAAACCACCCTATCCAAGGTGAAGTCTCCTCTCTTGTTGAGGTATCACAACACTGAAGTTTGTCCCACAGCAGAAATCAACTCTACCATTCCTGACTCTACTTTTCCTGGCAAGCATCTGGAAAGCTTCTTTGTGCTTACTGAATTGCCTCCCACTCCAAATTTAAATTTTGCCATGTTCTATTGGAAGCCCATGTACAAAAACCTGACCAAGGCACCTTCCTACCAGTTACTTATCTGGGATTATCACATATGATTTTCAGTACACTGTCCTTCTAGTCATGTTTCCATTTCCAAGACAAGGCAGCAGCCACCCCCAATCCCCTGACGTGTTGCTCACAGAGAGGTTTCCTGTGGAAGCAGTTCACTAGGAGTGTTCTCCTGCAGGATGCATCCATGAGACACCATGGAACACACAGTTTCATTCATTCATGGCACAGAACCTGCCAAGGCTCACAGGACCTGCCAAGTAATTCCTGCCAGACTTTGCAAGTGAGATACCATTCTCAGCAAAAGACTTATGAGCAGGGCTCCAGTTTTGTGGATGTACTGAGACACTGCAGTTATTACCATAAATTTGAAACACTGGTAACACAGTGACCCTGAAGTTTCTCCAGCAATTTTCTCCTTACCCAGCTCTAACAACACCACATTTAATTGCAAAAAGACAGAGAATGTTTCCACTTCCAAGCACCACATCTCATGCTCTCCCAAAGCCCAATGGTATTAAATCTTGAAAAAATTGGTTTGTACATACTAAGCTTTCATGGTGCTTGGTTTGAACAGGAAGTACACTTGAGTGCTTAAATCCTAAGCAGCTAGAACTAAACCACAACATTATCCAAGTGGGTGTGCAAAACAGACCCCAGCATCACCCTAACTCAAAGTGATTAATACAGCAGGCCAAAAAATTGATCATACTAACAGGCCTTACAATGGGAAGGAGTAACTTTTAAAAGAAAATCTGTCAACAGGACACCAAACTATACAAACTAGACTGACTGGTCAGCACTTCAGAGGAAAGTCTCTCACTTTTGGCCTTGAGGTTTTGTATTCCCAGATACAAAAGCCCTCTCCTCTTTTTAGAAAGAGCTTCTATACAGGTTTTGCCTCATATAGGATCCTTTGGAGGCCAGAAACCATGGGAGGATAGCCCAGGAACGGAGGGACAAGGATTCTGGCAATCAGAAAGAAAGCTTCCAGCATCACAGCCTACAAACATAAAGGGAATAGTCTACTGATAAAAATACTGACATCAGATAGTTCCAAGAAGAGGTGCCTGTGTTTTAGCAAACACATTCACACAGTGTTTCACAGCCTCTGCTTTGAGGTTATGTCCCTGGTAGTAAGTGTACCTTGGTTACTTGGAACAGCCTCCTATTCTTTTATGTAAATACACACTTCACTTAAATACACAGCTGCAGTATGAGATTGGGTCTGTAAACTAGGGCAGACTGAAAAATGGTTTGAAGCCACACCTGCAGTTTCTCTTCATTCACTTGGAGCTTGACATTAACCATCCTGTCCTACCTGGAAGTCATCAGAACTTGTCAGACCTCAAAGACCTGAAGCTGTAGCAGTGTCCTTATGCCAGTGCAGAGTACAGCCACACAAAATCTCTTCAGGCCAAGGAGATTTCAGAACAAACAAGTGGAATAGTCCTTTATCATTAGTTTTTTATAAACAAGCAAATTTTCCCTATCACAAGGAGATAGTACTATCAAGAGCTTACACAAAATATGCCCATTAAAAGCTCACATCTTGTTAACAGCATTCTGCACCACTGAAGCTCATTTGCTCAGAGGGAACAGGAGAGACAATTCATCCTAGACCCTACTCAACTCCTGTTAGATTTCACTTACCAGCAGAAATTGGAAGTCAAGTCCAGAGCACCAAGTTGGGTTTGTTGGGTTGGTTTGGGTCAAGTTGGACTGCTGACTTTTTTTTTCCCCAATGACTAACCAGCTTAATATATCTAAAAGTTCCCAACCTACCTATAGAAAAGCCCATCATGGCCATCAGTCAAGCACTTTAAAGGGTGGAGACTTACAGCGCTGACAGCTGTGAAAGCAACTTGATCCTTCCAGAAGAGCTGGTTTGATAAGTTCGTGCTTGTGTGGCAGAGAACACCCCTCCTTTCAAGATTTTGAACTAGTTGGCAATTAACAGGACACATTGCACAGGTTAAGCATGTTAACTACAGAACAAGTGCTACTGCTTGTCCCAGCAGCATAATCAGCATATGCAACCCTGTCAGGTGTCCTAGGAAGATGTCACAACCTTTTTTGATCCTTTATCCTGCCTTGTGGCTGCTCACCCTGTCATCCTGGCTAGTTGCTGTCTCAGGCAGCACTTAGGGAGCCTTTCTAGAAGGCTTCAGTATCATGGCCAGAAAGGTCACATTACACTTCCAAGAATTACTTTCAGTACAGACTCTGGAAACAAAGGTCAGGACAAGAAACACCCCCCTTCACAGTCCGGTTTTCTGCAAGAGCACTGCAGAAGTTCTCTAAGTAGTTAATAAAATAAACACGCTGACAGCACTGTCCGGTCAACTCAGGCCAGAAGTTTATGTAATTTTGAACTCAAAGCCCTATCCCTTGGCTGTCCCCCATTCCTCACCTGCCCCAGCACAGTCACAGTGTACTACTTAAAACTCAAGAATTTAATCTGATTTATTCTAAATCTCCCAGACTGCTCTAGGTCTAGTCGCAGCAAATCAAGTATAAAAGAGATGATAACTAACTTTAGAAAAGGTGGCATTCACAGAATGGCCACTTCTACACTAACTTCTATTACTACACTACAACTACTTCCTAGCCTGCAGGACAGTACTTTGGACTTGCAAAGTTCAAGGCAGCATCCCTTTACAGGTCTCCCTAACAATACATTTCAGTACGGCTACAGAGGCAATCAAAACAACAGACTTTAGTTGGTTTGAGGGTTTTGCTTGTTTTTTATAGTACATTTTAACACTTTGCTAAGCCCAGTTTCATCCCAGTAATGGAGTTACCAACCCAATACATTCACAGAGGGAGTGGTTGTTTCAGGGGACTGTTCCATGTTCTGCATACACAACAGAGAGGCAATGCTGCCTCCTGACACAAGATTAAAGACTGATCGATTCACCAAACTCACTCATGTGGTTGATCACTATGCTGTTGGAAATTCCCATGTGCACAGAAGATCTGAACCCCGGGCTTTTAGTATGTACATACATATGTCAAACCATATGGCACTAGAACTTGTAGCATAGCGCTGCAGACCCAGGAAGTCACAGCTACATTTTCCTTTTTTCAAGATGTTAACCTTTGAAGTTTCTGTAGTACTGAACTAACAGACTCTAGACTAAGGTCATATCTGCTGCCCTGTCTGGAGCTGATGCAAAAAGATGATCAACTGGACTTGCCCCCAAAGTCTGCCATCCATTCACACCTATTACTGTACTGTTCACCAATCAGTCCCTATGTCATTTTGGCTTCTTCCAACCTGAATTATACCATCAGAACCTGTGGGCTAACGCACAGCTCTGACTGACACAATCACTTCCTAACCCAGGTCAAACAGGCTGGGAGACACAAGAGAAGCAATACTGGGCAGCAAGACACAGAAGCAGACAGATTTGAATGGGAGCAAATAGAGCTAAGGGAAGATACTACCACTCAGTTTCCCTATAAACTCCTTATTCCACTCAGTAACAACTACAGCAGGACCACTATTTATTCTCACCAGCTAAGTACCCAGAACAAGCACCATTTGTTGAAATACTAAGCCAGATTTTGAGAACAGTAGCTTCTTGTATATGCAGACAGTATTTCAACTGAACAAACCCCACTAAATAACCCATTTCTTAAAGCATGAGGTAAAATGAAAAGCCAATTCCTGCTTCCCCTAAGTACACAGCCAGCAGCTGACCTACTTGTCCTGCAGTGTAAGAACGAGCGTGAAAACAGACACCTGCGTGCTATGAAAATAAGAGACAACCTGCTTTAAATCCAACTTCTTCCCTTTAAGCACTTTAATTGACAGAAAATACCAATAGTTACCTTCAAGTTTCAACCTAAATACAGCTTGAACTCTTTGAACACATTATCCACATGCTTTAATAAAAAAAAAAAGCACACATACTAATTGCTAAACTCATTTGGTTTTATATACAGTAAAGGATTTTGATCAACAAGCACTGAAGCACAATTAGTAATTGCTTCTGGGGACAGTGAGTTGAACACAATTGCCCACAAATGCAGAACATTAAAATATTTTAAATCCCATTTGCTTTTTAGTTTTAAGTCACTTTTATCAGTGTAGCTGTCCCTCATCAGTACTTCCATTTACTCTATCACAAGGAGTTTAAAGAGTATAAAGCAGTAAATCTTCTAGCTGGTAGTCTTACTATCTTGCTTGCACAGAAACCTGCACTTTGCTAGAAGTCAACTTCAAATCAAGACTTCCAGTACCCCTAAAGATTTCAGCTTTGAGCATCCCTGAACTCTTTTTCCTGGTGCTCTAACAGCACCATACATTTGCCTCCACAACAGCAGTTCAAGTCCCCTGCTCTCATTTCAATACAGATGCTTCACAGGCTCCCCCACCATCACCTGAACGGTGTAAGCAAACTGAAGCGAGCTACACTAAGCTCAAGCCATCTTGCTTGAAATTTTGTTCAACCCCCACACGCTGAGGGAGTTCATGGCTTGAATCAAAAGCTTAAAATAATTTATCATGAGGAAACTGCTGCACTGCATTGCAAAGTAAGGCATTCTCTCAGTATTTCACGTAGGAAATTCTCCTTGGAGAGAAGGGAGACAAATTGCTTAAACATTTCTTGTTTTGATGTAGTGAACGAAGGAAAGTGTAGGCATGTGTGAAGTGAGCTCCAGAGCACAGAAAGAAAATATGTTAACCTTCAAACCTTATTTGGACACATCTTCTGGGAAAAAAAAAAATCTCTAGATTTAAGCCACAAAATTGTCCTCCCCTTTTTCCAGCAGTGCTACTCCATGCAATAAATTCACACGAAACTAAAGGGCTGCCACAGACCTTAATGCATCACTGCCTTCCTATTGCTGACTAGTAAATAGTGCCAAGTAGCTCGTTTTAAGGCCAGAAATAATTAAATGTTTCGAATATTTCAGCTATAAATAGGACTGATGAGCTAAGTTCCAAAGACTTGTTTGGATATCCAATAAGACCAATAGAGGAGTAGGGGCAGGGTACAGGGGGAAAGACACATTTAACTCTCTGTGTTCCTTCAGGGCAATGGGATGTTAAAGGGACAGATCTAGAACTGTTACATAAACTGTGAGCTGAAGCGAGAAGCACCTGAAGCTACAATTCAGGAAAGAGGAAAAAGATTATATTCTGATGACCTAGATACCTCTGAAGCACCACAACTAATCAAACAATAAGGCTTGTCTACTCCTGAGTGCCTTAAATTGCTTCTCTGCTGAATGGTCAGCACGCATGCAGGAACAGAGAGCTCTCCCCTACACAAAATACTGATAAACTGGCATTTTTTTTTCTCCCTTTATCGGGACAAAAAAGCAAGAGGGAAACGTCACATAACGAAAGAATGTAGCAAAAAAAGTCAACTCTCAAATTCAACTCTTCTCAACCAATACAAGTAAGAGAACGTCAATAAGCAGAGGCTAAGACAGAAGCAGTACAAACCCAGAAAAAAATTATATAAAATTACTGCTTTTTGGAAATCACATTATGAACTTGGTAAGAAAGATGTTTGTCCATAGCTACAAGAAAAATTGTGCAGGGTAAGGACAATGGCAAAGCATGTTTCTCATCCTTCTTCCCCTCTGCCCAAAAATCACAGCTATTAATAGCACACTCACTGAAGGACCTAACAGGATCTCTACCCACAATAAGATTCACCAGTACTTTTCCAGCCCCCTCAAAGAAAGCTGTATTAAAACACTAAGGGCAGATTAAAGCATTAAAGGCCTCTTGCTCGCTTTTTCTCCTCTTTCTTACCCATTAGGCTGGCTCTTGAGGATGGGAATGAGAGTACTCCAGATCTGACAGTGCCCTAGGTCACCATGAAATGGCAAGTGACAGCTCCTCATGAACACTGAAAGCTAAGTGGATCCTTGCAGGCCACACACATTTAAACCAGGCAGACTTCTGCTTGTATTTCAGAGTGATTTTATTTAAGGTTGTTGCTCACTCAAGGAGTCAGTATTTTCTAATTGGTTTAGGCCATAACTGTGTTTTATGTACCCTCATGTCAGCAGCCAGTAATTTAAACGATGAGCAACTAACCTAAATTGGTATTTTGAGTGAGAATAGGGAGAAAAGAATGAAGTGAGAGACGCCAACTGCAATTATCCCATGTTTGGTCTTTTGATTGCCAGTCAGAGGTGGTTTAGTTACTGAGGTGCATCTGCACCATGGCCACAGAGGAGCTCAGCAGAAAGCAGTGAGTGTTTCCTTTGGCCGTACACAAGATATGCCAGAGGGTCAGGTTTCCTACTCATTTCCAGCATAAACAAGTTGTCACTCACAAATACCAATGTAAGGAAACACAGTAAGCCAAAGAGGCTCAAACCTTTCATTTTTGCTTTTAGCAAGCTGAATGGCAGCAGCAGTGTGGCCAGCAGGACGAGGGTGGTGATCAACCTCCTGTACTCAGCAGTGGTGAGGAAACACCTCAAGTACTGGGTTCAGCTTTGAGTCCCTCACTGCAAGAAAGACCCTGAAGTGCTGGGTAAGGGTCTGCAGCACAACTCTGATCAGGAGCAGCTGAGGGAGTTTAGCCTGGAGAAAAGAAGGCTCTGGGTGACCTCAGCACTCTTTACAACTCCCTTAAAGGAGGCTGTAGTGAGGTGGGGGGTGGTCTCTTCTCCCAGGTAACAAGAAGAGAAGAAATGGCCTCAAATGCTGCCAAAGAAGGTTTAGGTTGGATATTAGGAAACATTTCTTCATGGGAAGGGTAATCAGGCACTGGAACAGGCTGGAACATTTCCACCCGGAAAGTGGTGGAATCACCATACCTGGAAGTGTTCAAAAAAAAGTGGATGTGGCACTTGGGGACATGCTGCTAGTGGCGAACACAGCAGCACTAGGATAACAGCTGGACTCTGATCTTAGAGATATTTTGCAATCTTAACAATTCAAAGCAACTTCTAACCAGAAGTGCTCTTTCAGTCCAACCTCAGTTCAAACTCAGCTTCCCATCTCTCAGTTCCTGCAGCTAGGAGAGCCTTCCAGCCAGTTTTTCTAGCACTGAACCCCAGAATCCTACATTTCATTTCAAAGAACAAAGGGCTGTACAGAGAGAGCATAGGGTTCTTTAAAAAACTGTCTTCTGTAGGTCACAACATTTGCAAAACTGATACAGTAACTACCTGCAGACAACTCCATGAAGTATTTCAGCTTCTTCTTCTCCCTTCTTAACTGTTCTTAACTTGGCCACTGACACCCATCAGATGACAGGGAAGCGTAACAGGGGAAACACAACATGCGTCAACACAATTAACACTCAGATCAACAATGGGAATCAAAACAGGAAAAAAAGTTCCACACAAGGCACAGTTAAAGAGAATTAAAACAAAACAAAAAAAATTTAAGTCACATTTTTGCATGTCTTCACTTTATCTCTACTGGAGGAAGAGATTTTTCTCACATAGCTACAACAAAAATAGTTTTTATCAGGGTCTCTGCTACTAAGCAGGTAGAGAAACAGGCCTGGGCTGCCATATCCCTCTCCTGCAATTAACCCATAATAACTGATCCAGTACCTAAGTCCATACACTTCAAAGCCCCACATGTACTGCCACAACTCCTGAGTCTCTGCCAGGCATCACTGCTGCTGCTACACACAAATCCCTTGTTAAGGCAACAGCTCAAAGTACATTAAATCTGCCAACAGGACAGTGCCAGTAACTGCCTCCTCCCCTCTCCCCATTGCCTCTTCAAGCCTGTTTCAATAGCACAGATGAGTCTTAACCACCCACTCACAGGGGCTCTCCCACTCTTTCCCATTTCCAGCACCATGCAGCACCACACTACCTTTCCTGCTAATTCTGCCACATATTCAGCACTGCTGAGAGTCAAGTCAGCTACCGAAGCCAAACCAGCAGAAAAAGCAACCCAATACAAGCAGTTTCCTACAGACTGTATCACCTCAAATAGAAATCCATCCAGCACTAGAACTGAAGACAAACAAACAGCAGAGCCACACAGTCTCCTCTGCAGGGCACAGTTCAGCTGCACTGTTGAAGAGCCCAGGGCTGCTGCCCTCTGTGCTGGCACTGCCATCCCAGGTCCAGCACCAGCTTATGTTGGACACCAAGTGATCTGCTCTGCACTCTACAGCCTCTGAAACAGCCACACAGCACCACTGAGGGGGAGGCACAGACTGCTTCACTGGGCACTGATGCCAAAAGAAAAGCTCAGCTCTGTAACTACAACCCAGTTCAGCTGGAAAATTTCTCCAGACTCCCAAAACTCACAAGTACAGTTAAGAAGCATATTCATGTAGAAACTGACTTGGTGATATGTGATAACACTGCAAAGATGGGTAGACAACTGGGCTGTAACTGGATCTGACTCTGTGTTGCCAAAGATTTGTCTCTATTTGAAACTCCAGATTTAGGCTGGGGTAGCCAACACATTTGTTAACCTTCACTTAAGAACAAGGTTTCCTTCCTTTACAAAACGGAGGCTTCCACAGGTTTCAGTTTGTCAGTGTTACAGGCCAGGACGTGTGACTGGTAGGAAGACCTCGAGCTTGGCACAGTCCTTCCTGCACGGGAGGAGTATTCCCTCAAACACACCTAGTGAATACACTGCACCTACTGAGAGCTGGGCTACTACAGAGATTAGAAAAACCTTGATTTCAATATCACTCATTAAGTTGTCCCAAGGACATTATAACACACACTTCAGCAGCTCAGCTCCATACAAGCACCTTTTTATGTTCAAAGGGCTCAAGGCTCAAACAGTTACCTAACAGTTTTTAACATCATTCACAACTCTTGTCACCACAGAAACATCAGCCACTGCTACGGAACAAGTCTCAACAACTGCAGCATTTTTGATTTCTAAACACATTTTTCTGAGACAGGAAATGCCACTGTCATGTGTACATTGATGGCTGCTGGCCAGGCAAGCCTAGAGGTATGGAAGTGAAAGAAGTCAGCAATCTCAGGTGTAAGGCAAGCCCACCTAGCATCCCAACAAGAACAAACACAGATGGGGCTGCTTACTACTTCTCTTCATGTCAAATTCTCAAACTTGTCTAAATACATCTGGACAATCAAACTGGTTTTCTGCAGCACTACCCTATGCTGAGACCACAATGGTTTAATATACATCTTTCACTTAGATAAAGAAGAAAGAGGCAAATACAACTCTACAAAGACTGTATGTTTTAGCACAACCCTCCAAGCAACAGTGTAGTCTCTGTAGATCATACTTAATGTCCTCATTTGGTGGACCCATGAAATCTTTCATTACATATAGAGTACGTTACAGTATACAGAGTACGCTCTGGGGACAAAAGGCTAGGATTATAAGATGAACTGAAACAGAGAAAGATAGCAGTGTGCTCCTCTTCAAAGCTCACGAAAGCTTAATCTAGTCCTAATGCACCACAGAAATAAATCAACAAAAGATTAGACTAAAGAACAACTCAGTTTGATATATGATTAATGACACAGTGATATGTCTGCAAGTCAAAGTACTTAGAACAAGACTAAGAATAATATTCAGTCAAGCCAACTTCCAACCTCTTCAAAAGCACCAAACTGCATTTTGAGGGTCTTCTCAAACAAGCAAGATTTCTCATAGCATCTGAAGGTTCTACAAGCATTTAACCACATTTGCTATCCCAATGTTCACAGTGTGTTCATTTTTCCATTGGAAAAAAAAGTTTAAAAGCAGAAGTCACATTTCTGAATGTTTGTAACAGCAGTATTTTATTTTGAAAGGGTTTTTGCCTTTTAAATCTCAACACATAACATGTAGGTCTTCAGCAGCTATTTCCATAGTACTATTAGCTTTAAAAAACACTCCAGTTCCATGTCCTAACCCTCAAAATCATTACTTACTGCACTTTTGCTAACAATTTATTAGCAACAAGCCTGACAGACCAGCAGTTCCAAAGATTTCCTTTTAAGAATTTTGAACGGCTCTCCCTTCCTATCCTAATGACAAGCTTAAGACTTTGCTCCCTGAAAGATAAGTGTTAACTGCTTTGAGGGCAGCTTCAAGGCAATGTTTAAAATCTTAAACACAGTTGCTTAGTTCAGGATTACAAAGTATTTAAGAAACTTAATTCTCTTAAAAGCAAGATGACTTCTTGCTTTAAGAAAGTGATTTGATTACATCAGGAGCCTTAACCTCATTTTCTACAGCAGTTATTTTCACTATTATTTTATGTCTAAGCAATACATTAAAGGAGACCAAGCTTATGTCTCCATGCCTAGGAGTTCACATACTTCAAGCAATTGTTCCTCCCCTGAAATCAGGGCTGTGATGATTCCCATATTAGGCAAAGGATTGACAGACTGAACCTTTTATTTCCCAAAAGTTTACAGTTCCCCAAGTAGATCACACCACACGGACCAAGGGAAATGAACACCTACAAGCAAAAGCCAGAAGACCCTTTCTTTCATGCAGAAGAGGTCGAGGAGGGGAACAAGACAGCAAGTTTGCAGGCAGTATTATCACAGGATTGGACTTAAAGAAACAGCTAAAATAACGGCATTTACTCTTCCACTCAGCAGTACCACCCTGCTGGAGGAGATAAGAGGTGAGAACAACTTTTCCAAGTATGTACAAGACAGGGAAAGCAGTCCTAAAAGGTCAGTACAAGCAGCTGACACATGTTCTCCAACAAGTTTCTGTAATTTTCAATCCAAGAGAAAAAAAAAAAAGGCATTTTTTTATATTGGAGGCATTATCCAATACATTGCTCAAAAAGACATTCCAAATATTTAACTGAGACCAATAAGAACTTGTAAATTCAACATGCTTATCTCTGAGGTGACGATGGGAAAAATAAATGCATTATAATTTGACACGAACTACAGACTAGAACCTGATTCTGATGTCACTGGAACAATAACTGCGTAAGAGCAATTTAGGTTCTACTCTCAAATATCAATTCACTGGGAATTGCATTCTACAGTCCATGTCTACAATCTGTACAACATCTTATCAGTTCAAGTATTCAACATTTTGGCTTCTAGTCCTTTAAAAAAAACCTGCTATGACCTGAAGTAGCAAAGCCAACCTTGCCATGCAAAAATCACCAATATATAGGGCTGAAAATGCAATCATCATTTGCTCATCATTTGTACTGAAAATAAAGCTGAAAATACATTTAGGAAAGAAAACCAAAACAACAAACTACATGAGACATCGCTCATCCTAGTAAAGCATATCAGAACTTCCCCCATACAAAGGGTAAAGAGAGGCCACATAACCAAGCTGTGAACAAAAAATCCTTCCCCAAAAGACACTTTATGCAGTCTTTTACATAGACTTTTGCCAGTCCTCTCACCTAATCCTCCACGAGAGACAAGAGCAGGGGCACTCTTAAAATAAGCTGTATTTTTATAAATCGTTTCTGCAAAGGCCCAAATGGACTTCTCTTTCACCTTGTACTTGATTTCCTATTAGTCTCCTGCTCCTAAGTTCATCAAGTGAGCATCAAACAGGAATTCCAATATCCATCTTACCTGTATTTACTCATGTAAGTTCCTCTGGACTGCCTTGGCTGCTCAGTAGTGCCATCTTTGGTGGCGAACATTCTACTTTAAGTTTTTCCAACCTAAAAGAGAAGCCAGCTACTAACCATAAGTAATTCAGCATAGCTTTTCTCTTTTTTTCCTGTTTAATTAATTGGAGGAGATACTTATATAGCTTCAAAGATCTACTATTCTCACACAGAGATATAAAGCAGTCTTGTTACTTCAAGGAGTAACATTCCTGTGGAGCAGCCAAAATTCTCAGTGACAGATTCCAGCCAAACTGAATAGATAACTTTAGGAGGATGTTCACATGCTTGCACATCCTGTAGAGATAATTATGGCCCTAGAACAGGGATGTGGGCTCCCTCCCAAACACAAAGGGGGACAGTGAGCTCCTTGCTTCGCTGCAGAGCAAGAGCTCCAGTTAAACACCAACTTGGGGAGGTGAAGGAAGGAACTTCAACAGTCCAAGTTTTATATTCAAAGTGTTTCAAAAAGCTTGGCAAGCAAACAATGTCTTGTTTTCCTGTAAATGAACACTATACAGACTATATTATTTCAGAAATAAACAGAAGCTAAAGGTCAGGCAAGTTAGTTACCAATGCTCTCAAAACACAAGTTGCTATTATTTATTAATTTGCTTCTAGAAATGCCTTGATTATAATTCTTATCCTAAAAGACATCACTTATTTCTTATCAGTAATTTCTTTGCAGTTTACTGAAACAGCAGACATCAATGTGAGCCATGTTTTCACATATATCTAAAACCTGCTCATTTGCTTGTTCTGGTCTTTCAGAAACAATCCCAACCCCAGAAATGTATTCACGTAAATCAATTCCCTATGCAGCACCATGACCTTAAAATCAGCTACAGGATGAGATAACAATTATTTGTTTCATATCAAGAACCTTCCAAAACCAAGGAAAGCTACTTCTATCTTTGCTCCAGGACATCTCAGGAAGATGAAGCTGTTGAAAATGTTTTAAAAAAAGAAACCCAGTCATACTTCAGCAAGAGTAAAGTCTAAAGAACCACCATACATAACTATCTCTGAATTTTTTCAGTTGTTGACCAATGGCAAATACTGCACAAGCTTAGAATATATTTTTTATGCTTTGTTCACCTTAGATAGTTGAGGTTAAAGACAAAACCTAAAATACTGACAAGTAGTATAGTAAGTTTAAGAAGTAAATGCAGCCTTCAGCAAAACGTTGAAAAAATGCACTCAGGCAGCTCACAGATCACACTGTAGGCAGAGCATGCAGCAACAGCAGAAAAAGAAATTAAGTAAATTAAAAAACAAGGCAACAACTCAGCCTGTTTTTGAAGTTTAAAGCTACCCATTCAAAGACTGCCTCAAATATCAAAAATCATCCCAGGGATGGGGTCTGTTCATAATCACAATATAAGAATAAAAGCAAATTCAAACCTAACTTACATAAGGTAACATTTGAGTGAAATTTGGTAGTTTTCCTTATGAATGTCCTTGAAACTCCCATGGACTGTGATAAGATGCACAACAGTCTGCTAACAACAAGCACAAAGTTAAAAGAACTTTTGTTACAGCGCGGAAGTGAAGCCTGTGATCCTGCTGGCGCTGGAGACCAACACCACTGTGGTTCACTACCAAACAAACTCACACCTGCATTCCCATCTGCCTGTTTCATCTGATTTGGAAGTTGGGAAACTCAAAGCTGGGGACGATGTGATGCAACCGCCAGGAGATAAGTGCTCCCCTATTACACTGGAGGAAAATCCCCAGCCCTTCTCCCCCCAACAGACCGGCTCCTGTCCAGGCTAGCCAGCATGAGGTAGTCTACCTTCCATTATTAGGGCAGGAAGAGAAAACAACTCCTCATCTATCACAGCACCTCGCTCCAGTCAGTGCTACTTTATTAGTACACTCAGTAAGCAAATATTAATCACTGATATTCAAGTAAACCACAGGGACTGCAGTTGACACAAGGCACCTAAGAAGTATTAGGACTCTTGTAAGACGTGGCTCAAGCATTCCTGTGCATTCAATGCAAACAAGAGCTGCCCAGCCTCCTAAACCAGGTCAGACTGTCATGTTTAAAAACAATGCTTTCACAACAATTCAAGTAAAACTCTTCTGTGCTGGAACTATTTCTCTGCTAGGTTTTAAGCTGCAGGCAATTAAATGTGAAAAGGAAAGAATACAGCCCTTCTCAACTCCACTCCATGCTTTCAAAACAATTCCAGCTGAAAAAACAAAAAATTAGTGCTATTATTTGAGGAGGTGCTGTAACACGATTATTGATTTTAGGGTATGCTAGGACGCAACAGCTGTTAAGCAACACTCAGTAATGGTACAGGAGGAGTTAAAGGCCTCTCCTGTTTCACTGCTGCTCTTATAACTATTCCAACCTATCCCTCTGCTTTATTTCACTGTGCAGAAAGCCCTTCTGCAGGCAGGCACAGACCATCCACACAGACCCTATCACTTAAGTTGTTCCATGACTAAAGTTCAGATGTAACTAAGAATGACATGTGCAAGTTTCCACTGCTAATGATGGCACAGCTAATTAAAGGCCATTTATTACAGGTGTGCTGGAACTTATATGACCTTGAGAAAACTATGCAGTAATCTAATGCTTTGAGATAATTAAATGACACAGCAAAGAAAACACAGAAAACTGAAATCAAAGAAAACTGAGCAGTGCTGGGAGGAAGAGAGACCAGCCCTTGAGCAGCAAAGTAGTATCATATCCTCAACTTCAATCTCTCGGGCTCTTTTAAATTATTCAAATTGCAATGCTGCCAAACACAATCAAACTTTTCCTGATGCTCAGAAGCACTACCTTTTCCTCCCTGTAAATCAAGCCAGGTGAGTTGTCATTCTCTATCTCCCAGTTTATAGTGCAGCTAGATTTCCCTATCTCTAATTGGCTTGCAAATCAAGCAATTGAAACCAATCGTGGCACACGGCATCTGCTAGGTTTTGTTTAATTGTGCCCAGTCCAATCTTTCTGCTTCCAAATTAAGTGAGAGTTACACAACAAAGATGTTAAAATAGTTCAGTGTTCCAGTGCAGTGCTAAAAACCTCACATGATCCAACTCAGCCTTCGAGGCAGTACAACCCTCTCAAGTCTCAGGTGCCCCCTCGCCAAGCGTACGGCCGGGAGACTGCTACGAGCTCTCAGATTTTAAGCCGCTCCTGAGAAATAACCATACTTTAAGAAGCACACTGCGCAGACTCCGCACACCCGAGGCTAAACACCCAGCCAAAGCCATGTCCCATCCCCACCAGGGGATAGATTACAGGCAACAGCAGCGCTGACAGCGGAGCGCACCAGCTCCATGTGGGGGACGGGCCGACAGGGATCAGTCACCTCCGTCCCCGAGCTGCTCGGGGCTGCTCCCTCCGCAAGCGGACGCGGCCCCGGGAAAGTCGGCGCCCTCCGGGCTGCCTGGCTCCGCTCCCGGCACTGTGCAACGCTAGAGCCCCGCGGCCCCCGGGGCCGCAGCCCCCGCTCCTCCCGGGGGTGAGACACACACGGTGAGGCCCGGCCGCACCGCAGCGGGGAATAAGGTCACCGACAGTGGCCCCCGGCCCGCCCCGGCCCCGGCACGGGCCGCCGTCGGCAGCGGGGGAGGCCCCGGCAGCGGAGCGGGGAAAGCGCGGTGACCCCGCCGAGGAGCGACCGCGGGCCGGGCGCAGGGGCCGCTGCCGCGATTTCCCCGCCGCCCCTCGGGGGCGGGCGGCCGCCCACGCCATTTTGAGGAGGGGGGAGACACGGGGGCCTTTCCCGCGGCGCCGCACGGCGCCGCCAGGCCGCCCAGCCCCGCGCTCCGGACCGACCGCGCGAGCGCAGCCCCGCCGCCACCCCCGGCGTCGCCGCCGGGCCTCGTTACCTGCCGGAGAGGGCCGGTGGCGAGCCGGGCCCGCGCGCCGCGCCGCGTCCCTCGCCGCCATCTTGTCCGGGTTTAAAATTAACTCCCCGTGACGTCAGAGTTCCGCCGCGAGACCTTTATCGCCCGCCGGCGGCGCGCGGGGCGGGGCCTCGCGCTGGGAGGGGCGGGACCGGAGCGCCGGGAGCTGCAGCGGGAAGGGGAGAAACGCTGAGGGGCCGGGCGGCGGGAGGGCAGCGCGGGGCTGCGGACAGAGAGAGAGAGAGCGCGAGACAGACAAACAAACAGACAGACACATACACAAGAGACACAGGCCCAGCTGCCCGGCCCGGCCCCCGGGCTGAGTGCCTCCCTCACGGCACCCCGCCTGCGCTGAGGTGGAGCAGCGGGGCACAGGGTGAGGAGGCCGCCAGGCCATACAAACACCTCCTCAGGCAGGGCATCCTTCAGGGGTCCCTCCCTGCCTCGGCCACAGCTCGCTCCTGTAGAGCTCACAGCCGGATTGTCACTCGTGTGCTGGTGTCCACCTGCGCTCTCACCCTGCTGGGCCCTCGCGTCCCATTTCCACCTCTGCTGGGCCCTGGGGAGAGCCAGGAGAGCGACCGGACCGCTCTGCATTTCCAGCCCTCACTCCAGCTCCTCGCTCCTCACTAGCACTGCTGCTGCACTGGGGCTGGAAACGCGCAGGACAGCTCTAAATCAGAACAAGCCACACAACTTTCCAAGGAACCAAACATTCCTGCTGTCTCTGCGGTTTGCAAGACTCTTGTTCCTCTCCATCCAAACTGACCTTGCTTCATCCTTTTCAAAAGGCCAGCTGTGAAAGTGAGCTGCCCTTACTGCATGAAGTTTTTAAGTCTGTGAGGTTTCCTATTGCTGAAGGTTGTGTAAACCTTCTCAGGCAAATTGGTCAGTATGACCTTGTCACTTGTTAGAAGAACACAATGTCCAATAAATCATGTGAAGTTAGCAACAGCCTTGCAAAACCCCACTTCACAGTGGCAATGCTCTCTGTAGAAACCATTTTTCTCAGTTTTTAGCTATGCTAACTTACTTAGTCCTGGAGAGGCAGCTTGTGAGTGACAGCAATCCTAAAAGCAGAGTTTGGTTCTGCCAAAACGGAGGTGGAGGGAAAGCTCAGAAGAGATTTTCAAAGTAAAAACCAACTATCACAGAAGCATCTACAACTGTTTTCCAAACCTTGCTTTCCTTTACTACCAAAGTAGCACATAAGGGATTTGGACCCCTGTCCTAACACAGGAGTTCACGACACCTCTTGCTGTGCTTACACCGGCAGCCCTTGTGTTAATATCTACATACACATGAAAAAGAAAGTAAAATGTCCAAAAGATGCTGCAATCACAGCAGGTGAGAAATGCAGAAGGATACAATGATCAAACTATTATCATATATTCAATTCTAGTCATGACACTTGGATTAATAAAATATGGAGTTCTGCAAAAGAACTTTATTATTGTAGATTTACATCAGCATAAATGGAAGCAGGATTCAACCCCTTTGTGCAAAAAACCCAAAAATATTGCCATGGGCCTTTTGCAGTTTAATATCATCTATTTATTTGCTGAAAATGAGCATACCATTGCTTGTCCTTCTAACCTCACACCATGTGAAGAAAAACATTTCTTTCCATTGGAAGGAAGGCAGAGCACACTCTGTACACAGAGGTATTGCAGAGATATTCAGGCAATCGGGCAAAGGGAAACAACTTGAAGTAAAACACATTGACACTGTTAGCTGCCAAATTTAAGCTTCAGCAGCTCAATATGAAAACTAAATAAAACAAGGGGGAAAATCATCACAATACTAAAGAAGTTTCCTAATTCTGCTCTTAGTAAAGAGCCTCGTTCCTGGTCAAGTTTGGAACAGTTTACGCAGAGAAGAGTTTGAAAGAGTGCGTGTTCAGACAGATAGATTTCTGCTTCATGCAACAGGATTTGCTGCTGCTGTAACGTGAGAGCAGAAGTCAAGAACTTGGAGGTCAGAAAGCTCAGCCTTAATTCTGTCCCCTTATGTTTGCAGGAAGGAAGAAGACATTTTCTGAGCTGAAGATTTTGCTATCAACATGTCTTCTCCTGGTTGCAAAGGTCCCCATCTCCACTGCACTCCCAACTACATTCTCTGAGTCAGGCTAAGAAAGGAGTTAGGACTGAAACTGCTTAAGCTGGCTGTGGATTTGGCCTGGAAGGAGCCTGGGAATGACTGTGCAAACCATAGGCAGGCTGTGGTGGGAAGGGACGCCTGACCCATGAGTGCTGGCTGGGCCAGTAGTCCCTTCAGCCACCAGAGTCACAGTTTTGTACTACAGGCAGCATCTTCTCCTGGATTTGGCCATGCTGCTCCGAAAACTCTGCTGACCCAAGCTTGTCCCAAACCCACTTTGGGCCAGCCAACAAACACCACCAGTGTCACCCATGCAGTGAGACAAAGGCTGCTCAGTCATGCTGCTTGGAGAGCTGTCCCTTCCTGCTGCTGGAAGAGCCACCACAGTGTCTCCTAGCCTTCGGGTATCATAGCATGGCAGGGGACTGGCCAGTTCCTGACCCATGCAGGCCAGAGGCACCCACTGGACACTAGGAAAGGCTGAATTCGACTTGGGTCATTTATGCCCTTCCATATAAAGTGTTTCTCAATTCTCATCAGCCAGCCCGTGCAATGCAGTTGGGCTTGTTTAAAGTAATCCATATGATGACAAATCCTTAAGTTAAACACCTACCTGAAGCATGCTGAGCACCACTGCTGGGCTGGGGAACAGAGCCATGTGCCACCTTGCAGGGCTGAGGGTCCTCGGATGAGCTGGAGATGTCTCCATTGGTGCTTTTGCGCTTACCAACCTGTCTCCTCATCTGCTTCAGACTGCCGAGTCCAAACTAGTGACCAGGAGATTCCCACTCCAGACTGTGCAGTGCTGCAGGCAGTCAGGGGCTGAGGACAGACAGCTGTGAGATAAAGGTGGCTCTTCTGAAAACCACCCTGTCCACAGCAATAAGGCGCCTCCAACCCTCTGGCTGCAGTGGCTAGGACCACCCAGGGCTTCCCAAGGAATAAAACTGGGAAGGGGAGGAGAGGTCAGCTCTGCAGCGGTGAACCAGTGCTAGCACTGGGAACAGCCAGGGCAGGCAGTGGTCAGCTGCCCTCCCACCAGACCCCACCAAGGGAGCTGTGTCATTCAGGCAAGTCTGAGATGTCCTAACAGACTCCCACTAGGAAATCCGTCTGAATCTCAGGCTTGTTCCCGGAGGCAAACACGTGCCCTCCCAGAGATTGGAAATGCCCTACAAGGCACCTCGTCTTGCTTTTCTCTGAAAAACACCCAGGCTGCCCTACTACTTATGGACTTCTCTACTCACAGCTTCCCAACTCTTCCAGCTGGAGAGCTCCTCCCTCTGCACCGTGCCAGCAGGCGCTGCAGGATGTGCTGCTCCCCGAGCCCCTGCCCACTCTGCAGCTGGATCCTCCCTTTGGCTCCGTCTTCCCAGCACCCATTCCTGAGCCCTGCCCACATTCAGGAACTCGCTGCTCGGTCCTGCCCGGGCTGGCCTCTACCTCGGCAAACATCTCAGTCCCATAAACAGGCAGTCTTGGTTTCCTATGCTTTTTTTTTTTTTTTTTTCTGTTGCTCGCCATTTCCCAAGGGCATCCCTCTCAGATTCAGGGCTGCCTTCATTTGTCACACAGGTGATCTAAAAGTTGCTGTGCGTCATTAGAGAATGCTCAGCACGGCCCCGGGCTTGTAGCTACCTGTGTGTATTGGCATAACCTGGGGCTCACCCAAGCAAAGCCAAGGTGAGACACAGCATGAATCCAAACCTGGTTCTTCTCCAGAGAACTGTAACAAAGCAGAGGCATTTGGGAGCAGAAAACAAATTGGGAAGGAAGGGAAAAAAACATTTTACTTAATCTCTTCAACCTGAAGCTGTCCCCCATGATGAGAGGAGATGCCTTTTTAGCTGGCTACAGGACACACGCTTGAGGGAGAGAAAGCAGCCCCTCTCATACCATTAGTTTATAGCAAGCCGAGTGGGAAATGTCTCATTTTTCCCTGATGTTGACCCAGGAGCTGCTCCTCTGGGGAGGAAGGTGGAAATAACATTGAATTTTAGCTGTGAGAGCAGCTCAGAGAAAGTTGTTAGGCACCAGCTGCAAGAATTGCCTGCAGGTGCTCTTGCAGGAGAGGTTGGGCCGGTAGATTGGGCTCTTCTGGTGCAGCCAGAGTGCCAAATACGTTTGAAACCGGCATAATCCATTCTCAGCCTGAAGGAGCTATTGCACAATCTTCCCAGGATTAAGGGTTTAAATCGAGGGACTATGTCACAGCCAAGGATAGGGCACTGGGCAGGCTCAGGAGCCATGCTGGCTTGTGTGGCTCCCTGGGGTGGTGGGATGCAGCCTGCCTGGGGAGGTGACAGTCTTGCAGGGGCACATGAAAGCCATCTCCCTTGTCCTGCCCTGTCTACATCTTATCATGGTGATTGAAGTCTTCAAAGGATTAAATGGCTAAGTGGTTTTCTTCTGCTCCTGGAAGTGAAGCTCCATGGCCAGCTGAATCTTTCATTGCAAGCGTTTGCTCAAGCAGAGTCCTATCATTTCAGTCTGTATAAACACAGTGAGATTTCCATCTCACTCTTAAGCAACAGCACAAGATGAGGCTGTTTTTAAAGTCTGGCTTAGATACTGACTGCTGTGAAGGCTGCAGTGCTGCTTGGAGTGCAGTATGCCTGCAAACCCCAGTGCTGCAGAGATGCCCCTGTCTACAGCCAGCACACTGCTCCCAGCCTCATCTGGAGGCCAGCTCTGCTTACCCACCTGCTGCCTGGTCTGCATCTCTAAAAATAAGAAGCACCTCTTGGGTTTGGATCCCATTGGTGTCATTTCCCAATGACCCTTTAGGCCATCAAGGACAGAGAAAGAGCTTTCCCACACCCTTGGACTCTATTTTCCAAACTTCTCATCCTTGGAAAAGAAGGATTGCTCCAGTGTGTGTCACTGTGACACCCATCAAATGTCTTGCAGAGACAATACCAGCCCCCAAAGTCACACAGCCTCCTTCCAAGAGCTGTGTCTGTTTTTCTGGTACAAACAGCAAGGCTCAAGGGAGGAGGAGTCCCCATATGATCAGTGACTGTGCTTCAGCCCATACTACCAGTGCTTTGTTTGCATGCAAAAATCAGGCTACCAGGGACAATTTGGGATGGAAGGTACTCCACCATCACAGAGGCCACAGTGGCAGTTCAGAGTCTCACCAGGAAAAATGCTGCGTAGACATTTCATTCTTTAATGTAATAAAATCAGACTAATTAGCTCAGTGTGCTGCAGGTGTTTGCCAGCAAACGTTCCTATCAGCGCTGGCTGTGAGCTTTAGAGGATAGAGGATATTTGTCCTTGCAGCATAACTGATCTCTCATATCACAAGCCAGCTCCTCCCATATGGGGCAAAGCATCACCATGTGATCCTGATTTGAGGGAAGCACAGCTTTACACCTGGGGAGGGTGTTGGGAATTGAGCCCTGTGCAGGCAGACCTGGCTCCTGCTTACGTGTGGGGTTGTCCTGGCATACAAAGGGTGCTAATTACACAGCAGATTTTATTTGCATCCTTTGCAGCTACATGACTGGCTTGCTGGGTGAGACTTACAGGTCCTCACGAGGAAGTAGGTGGTTTATTCCCAGGGTTTCACATGCTTGTTTTCCATGCAAGTCCAGACTGGCTGCATAGAGATGAGTTGTGTTTAAGAGAGTCCTGCTGAATTCCCACAGCAGAATCCAACCTGCAGCTCTCATTGTCCTTTTCTGGAAGGCAAATCTCTCCAGCACAGGGATTTGCACCCAATTACACCCAAACCCATCCTATCCTGACAGACCTTCGTCCAAGGGTGTGGACGAGGGTCTGTCAGGACAGGATGGGTTTGGGTGCAATTAAACCACATGGCCGCAGCTCATTGTACCCATCTCAGGAGAAGTTTTGGACTGGCACAGGCTCCCTTGCCATGGACTTGGGTATCTCAAAGACAGGATAGTTGCCAGCAGGAGCTGGCATAAGACCCAGTGATGGCAGCACCCAGGAAAGCCAGGTGAGGTGGGGACCTGAGCTTCCCCCAGCAGCACCATGGGCTTACGAGAGGGTACCTGGGGCAGCAGCACCCTTCAGGGCTGGGATCACTCCTGTGCTCGCATCAGGCCTGGATGTAGGTTGTGATCCTTAACACACCGATGGAACTGTCTGGATCTAGTCTCGGTATTGAAGCAAAGGCTGGGTCTGAGTCTAGACATGAAGGGCAATACCAGTTCTGTGGTCTGTGTTTGTAGGTTCAGTCTGGCCCCTGGGCCAAGCTAAGGACACAGAGTAGAATGTGCCATTTAATCTGGCTGGATTAATGTGTGAATTTAACTAGATTTCATCTTGTCTCAATAAAATCTAGAACATGCTGTTGAAAAATGGTATTTAATCTTTCTCCAAGACGTTTTGCATACATTTGAGCAAGAAACTTGCAGCACAGGGTAATTGCAATAGAATGAGATACCAAGTTTAAGCAAAACCCAGAGCGTAGGGCTGAGATCAGCATCCTGTCATCTTTAGATTTGTGAATCTGATTCAGACGCTGTCCTGCCCCCTCTCCTCCAGGAAAACTGTAAAATTGATTTAGGTACTGTCCTGTGGGATCACTCCATGACAGCTGTCTCTGTACCCAGTCAGCCACAAAAAGCACAGTATTGCACTAGCTATGATCACATTTAGGTAGTTTGACAAAAAAAGGCTCCAGGGACTCATCACAAGGAAAAACATCAGGGGGATATCATCAGTTTTGTTCTTCTCAAGTAATGCTAACTTGCAAGAAACAGAGAAACAATGAGAGAAGGAAAAGGGGACAGCAAGCCTGGCTGTAGCAGAGGGCTGGAAACCAAAAGGCAAATTCATTTGAGATCCAGGGATTAAGATCCAATCATTTGACCTCAGATTAAAAAGTGGATAAGTACAACAAAGAATAGCTTAAAACATTTGGGAAAGTGTAAAGGAAAATCAAGTGGCATTAAATAACAAAACAGCTGCATTAAGCCAGAATGCCTCCCTGATCATAGGCAGCAAACCCAAGTAAGGGATACCTCAAGCTTCCTCAGCACCATCCAGTCATCCCCCAGCATTTCTATTTCAGTGCCACCCTCTGAGTTAAATCAAAAAAAACTCGCCCTGCTCCACACCAGTTTGTTGCTTGTATTGAGCTGCTCTCCCTCACCCTCAGGGGAGCACAGCCACCTGCCAAAACCCCTTATTAGGAAGAAATTACCCAGCAGAAGTAGGCTAGCTAGCTGTAAATGCATGCTGGAGGACAGGAATCCCAGGACAGCAATGCTCAGGCTCTGAGTGCAGTGTGGCTGCTTCCCAGGTTTGCTTTGTGAGCTTCCCCCACCAGTGTGGTTTCTTTTCCTGGACTTGGCCTGTATCTCCTAGGGAAAATCATCCAGCTCCCTCGCAGCCTGCTCACTTGCAGCCAACACAGATCATCAGTAGCCATTTCCACAGGTTCCCTGATGTCCTCCAAGCATCCAGTTTAGCTCCTTTCTTCTGCAGCCCCTTTGAAATCATTAACACAGCGCTGTTAAATGGGTGTCAGTCCCAGGTGGGCACAACCTGGCACCATGGCAGTGGCTCAGCCCCTACTTGCTGGTTGGCAGCTCCTGGCAGGCCATGGCTCTACCCCAGCCTTGGCTCCACTGCAGGTGTAAGAAATGCAGAGAGCAGTCATGGACTGGGGGCCACAGAGCTGAGCTGGATGGAGGCTGGGTGTTCCCCTTGCCTAGATTCAGTGAAGAAAGTGTCCCTGTGACAGGCACAGTTCCCTGCTAGAACACTTCAACCACAGCATCCCACAGGCAAGCACCAGCCACAGCCACCTCCTCACTGCCACCATCCTACAAACAGGCTGTGTCCTCGCAGAGTGCCTCTGCCACTGAAAAGCACCTTGCAATGAGGAGCCCCAAGGCTGGGAAAGGTCTGAGCATGGGACTTCTTCTGCCCAGAAGTGTGTTACTGCTTTCCCTTCTCCTTCTTGTCCAGTGGACAGTGATCCTGTTTTTCCAGCAGCCCCACTGCCAGCTGCAGTGGCCTGGCAGGCGCAGTGACCCCGAGTGATTATTTAATAGCGGATTGTATAACAGAGCAGGGCAGACATTACATTTCTGTCTCTGACCTCAGCCCTGGGACATCTCCCACCCATAAAACTTCCAGTCTAATCTTTCAGACCTTAGAGGAGCAGCCTTAAGCATGTGACACCATCCTTCAGAAAGGAGTGACCAGTGGGGACCAGGTAGCTCTGGGCAGGAATGAGCTGCCCAGCACCTCTCAGTCCAACAGAAGGGAAACGAGAAGGGAGCCTAATGCTCCACAAAGGCTCAGGTTTGGAGCCCAGACCCTGCTGAAGTGCCCAACATGACCCTGCAATGTCCCTCTGCTCCCTGCTATTCATCAAAATGGAGCACTACACTCGCCTCTCCATTCATAGTGAGCTCTTTCAGCAAGGTCAAGATGGATGAGCTGGCCTTGAGCAGGGCAAGCCAGCTCCACCAGCTCCCCTGGGTTCCAGCCACACAGCCTCTGGAATCCTCTGGAATCTGGGAGCAGCTGAACCCCTTGGACCTACTCCAGTAGGGGTGGACAGTGCCTAGGAGCCAGTGGAGAGGTGCCTGATGCTCTGAATAGTCCAGAAGTCAGGACATGCCAGCCTTGTGCCGGTGATATCCCCAAACTGTGTTGTTCTTCCATGGAGCTGAGGAGACAGTTCAAGGCAGTAGGCTGTAGCCCTCAGTGGTCAAGAGGATGCTGCCGTGTTGCAAGGAGATGGGCACAGGCAGGCATTGCTTATCACTACTGGGCACGTGCCAGGTGGCTCAGACCCAACTCATCCAGAAGTCTGTCAAAACCAGCTTCTCCTGAAGCCTTACTGGAGCAGACACAAGAAGGAGCTCATTTCTGAGCTTGACTTCAGCATGTCCTGGCTCTAGGCATTCCCTTTCAGCAGGACTTGGTGGGTGTGAACAGCCCCTCCAGGATGAGCATGGACCTGCTGGAAGCTGGAGAGGACTAGCAGGGCCACCAGGCTGGTTGAGGTCAGGAAACATTGACTACAGGGAGAGGTGGAGACAGCTGGCTTGGTTAGCTGGGAAGGAGAGGAGGTTGGGGTGATTTAGCAGAAGTCTACAGTGACTTGGCAGCTAGAATGGAGGATGAAGCTGAAGCCTCTCCAGCAGGTAAGTCAGCCTGGCTGGTTCAGGGTGTTAGGAAAAGCTCCTTCCCTGGAAGGGTGGTGCAGCCCTGGGACATGGACCCAGAGTGGAAGGGTTTCCATCCTTTCAAATTTTCTAGCCTTAGCTGCTCTGACCCAGCTTTGGCAACAATCCTGCTCCAAAGACTGGCTGAATCTGAGACTGCCACAGGTCCCTTCTCTCCAGCACTTTCTTTGAGAGGCAATTCTATACCAAACTAAGCCAAAATCAGCCTCCTGCCTTGAGCCATTTGTGCCAACTTCCATCAGATACTGCTCCTATACAACTTACCGAAATGTACCTGCTCAGGGTAGCAGCAGTGCAGAGAGCATTTCACAGCAGCCTGAGCTTAGAAGCACACAGTTTACCAACAGCCACAGCAAAAATAAGTCCAAAGGGCAAGATCAGAAAATCCAATATTTAAAATCCGTGACTCATTCCACAGCTGGGCCAGGAAGGCATCTGCTGCAGTGTTGATCTAACCATTAACCAGGGGGCTAGAGAGGTGTGATGCTCTCTGAAAAATAGGGTGCTGTGCCTGAGGTCTGTGTGTGCCAACACTGGGAGAGGGTGTGCAGCAAGGCACAGGGATGCTCCTGCAGAGCCCACTCTGAGTCTGGAAACTGCTACCATGTCTGACCCCTCTGCACTCTTCAGCAGCAACCAACTCTCAGAACTCACCTGAAACCGTGTCTGATCAACTCCTTGGCAAGGAAGAAAAGAATAAGAAGGCACATTAATGTATTTTTAATAGGTTACATAAACAGTTACATTCAAAGCTGCCTTGCAAACAGGTGACACAAGATACCAGCGCTTCCACAGAGAGGAGAGCCAGGCCTTTAATGCAGAAAACATTTTGGTTGTCTCAAAGGCAAATTGTCCTCCCCTTGGTGGAGACAAATCTCAGCTGGAAGCAACGACTTTCATTTGCTAGGAGGATTTTTATTTTTCAAAGCCAGTCTATTTCATTTACAGGCAATGGGGAACTGGATAGGAGCAGGTCTGTGGATCTTTAAAGCCTCCTGTGCCTGCCTGGTGCCTGCAGTGCTGCTGCTGGCAGGGACAGCCCTGCCTGGCCCTCACCCCCCTAGAGTGATGCAAGAGATGCCTTTGCACTTTGCCTTAGTAGGAAAGCAGAGCTGGCAGCAAACCCGCCTGGGAGACAGTGCAGGAGGCGGGGGGTGAAGGACCAGAGCTCAGTCCCCATGGCAGGGTGGGTGACAGCTCTGGGCAAAGGGTTTGCCCAAGGAGTGTCCGGGGGCAAGTGCTCCCTTATCACACACTCACGGGGCTGTGTTTACCAGGCTGCTCCTCCAGCTGCCTGTCAGCTGGAGTTTCTACCCTGCTCAAAGGGCAGGGGCTCACAGTGGATTTTGCCATCTGATCACATTGATCCAGCAGTGCCCAAGGACAGCTGGCCACACTGTGTGTTCCCTATGTCACAAGGATCAGGGGTGTCCTGGCATGGAACAGGCTGAGACCCCGGGCCCCGGGTCTCTCCCAGGCCAGCATGATGAGTACCATGGAGTTCAGTGCCTGACACAGCTGTGGGAGTGGGAATGCCAGCAGCTGTCCTGCATTTTCAGGCTACTCCTGTCCCTAGCAAGGCAGCAGGGACAGCACAGAGAGCAGCCCGGAGCCTGGAGAGAGAGGGCTGCCAAAAATACCAAACCAAGGTTGGTCCTTCTCCCCACAAGTGTTACAAAATACATGGCTGAGTTTAAACATCTAAGAAACTGTGACCTCTGGCTCTAGGCAGACCCTGGGAAACATGTGCCCCAGCCTGAAAGAAAGGAGCATAGACAAAAGGAGAACCCAAAAGGAGCAAATCCAGAAGGAAAGCATTGCAGGAACAAGCCCAGCTGAAGCCAAGAGGGGAGGGCAAAGGAACAGCTTTCCAACAGGCACAACTACGCAGCTGCTCTATGACTGTTGCAACATTCCTGTTCTGAAACACCATCTAAAGCCAATTTTTCTTACGTGTAATGAGGACAGAAAACAAAAGAAGGTGGAAAATTCCCAAAATAACGAGCATGGTTAATGTGGTATTAAAACAACTGTTTTGCGTAGATGTGGACTGTCTCCAAGTTTGAAGCTACCCCCACCCTCTCCCAGGAGTTAAGATAACACTAGGGAGTCCAGAGAACAGCCAGAGCTTGACAGCACGTAGCTGGCAGGATCCAGACTTTGCCCAGCTCCTGCTTTGGCCCATGGCAGCCTCTACCAAGTGTTCGGGCTTCTCCTTCACCTACATCTTCCTTCTGCAGCTCATCATTATGGAAATACATGCCCAAAGCCTCTCCCTCCCACTCCAGTCTCCCTTTTGAATCTCCCACTTGTTTTGCCAATGTGTCAGTGGCAGTAAAGTCCCTGAAGCCCCCCCCCCACACACACACACTATGGTCTCAGCATCCTTCCAACACAGCTCTCACCACCTGCTTTGTGCTTAGAGAGGGGGTGTCTCTACCCCATGACCATCTGAAAACAGGCTCCTCCTTGAAAAAAGCCACCAGGGAGCTCATCAGGTAGGCTGGGCTTGCTGCTGCCTGTGTGGGGGTGAGCTCCAGACAGAGCCCGCAGGGCATGGCTCAGGAGTGGCACCATCCAGCAGCCAGGCAGGAGCCAGGCAGGCAGTCACAGCCCCACCTCTGCCATTATTTCCCTGATGCCCCTACCACAAGAAGTGGGAAAAGCAGAGCCCAAAGGAAAATCAGGAGGAAAGGGATGGGACCCAGTCCCACCCTCTCCCTGCATCTCTTTTGCGAGCCCTTTGAGGCAGATGTCTCACCCCACAGGGGACCCTCCGAGCTCCACCTCTGCTGCTGTGGCAGTCACTTTTTCATGCCTTTCACTGCCTCATTGCATTTATTTAATTACTACTCCTCAGGAGTAGCATTGCTCACATCTTTGGCTTTGTTGGAGCCTTTTCCATTCTGTCCCCAGTGGAAGCAATCACACTTGTCTTGCAAGATCTGTTCTTGCTAAGCCAGGCTGCTGTTTATCCATTATTATTGAAGTATCAAAGGCATTTGCACATGTTCAGAAGCACACCAGCTCCCTCAAGGAGGAAGGATGAAATATCACCTCTTGCCTGATAAATTGCTTACACAAGTGGAACCAAACCCAGGTTTCTGGATTATCCACTGGGGCTCTTTTGCAATGCTGTTCTTAGGAACAGGGTTGTGGAGATGTCTTAGCTCACACTCCAGAGCTGGTAAGACTGCAGAAGAGATTCAGACATTGAGTTTTCCACTTTGGCGGCCTCTTGGTCACCCAGAGGAGATTCCGATATCAAGGATGGGTTTCTGCAGAAACAATCTTACACGCTGCCCTCTCCAAAGCACAGCTGTGTTCAGCCACATATGTGCTTAATGCCCTTGGCTGTGCCCTACACAGTCTCTGTCCTCATCCACAGACAGCTCAGCAAATTCTGGAGTGGCCATTCTGATGAATGAAAGTCCAAACTCAAGCACCTGGGAGTCCTTCTGCACATCTTGGCAGGTCCTTGAGGGTGATCCAGTGCAGACGCTGCAGGACAGCATCCCATGACGTCACACAGCCCTCAAGCACATGTCAGATCTACTTCAGAGAGTTTGTCCAAGATTTCACTGTTCCCAGTTCAGCAGAAGCCAGCACAGCAGTCCCCGGTGCTGAACTCGGAGCCAAGGGACCTGGATTTTTTGCTGCCACCTGCTGTCCCCTATCAGCAGGGCAGGCCCTGCCCTGCTCCCTGTCAGCTCTGCCCCAGAGCCCCGCCTGGATCCAGGGAGGAAACAGCAGGACCCACTGACCCTGTCCCCCAGCCCCCTTCCCTGGGAAGCACTAGATAGACCCAAAGCCTGGATATTAATGGAAACACAAAAGCAGGGATCTTTGTGTCCTGATTCTCCTGGTTACAAAAGGCCACTCCAAAATCACAGTTGTGCCTGATTGTCTCCCTGGAGGACACAGACCTGGGGAATAGTGGCCCACCTTTGCTGTTAGCCAGGACAGGCCCACAGGAGAGCTTCCCCCTGCTAACTCAGCCCCTCACAGGGAGGGAGGGAGGGAAGGTGACAGCTGAAGACATGGAAGAAATAATTAATTAATTAATTAATTAATAGTAAGAACATAATCTATGCCTGCTACTTTGAGATAGTAAGTTTCTTGCTTCAATTGACAGATAAGTAAGTTGAGTGGATGCCAGGACACATTTCAGATGATCAGGTGTATGGTCCAGCGATGCAAATCAGGTAAAATGCTGCAGAAACCTGACAACAGCAGAGCTGCAGGTGCTTGGTCCTGAAGGACCCTGCCCTTTCCTCCCTTCTGTATTTCTGATAAACAGGGCAAATCAGTATTTTATCACCTGGGCTGTGCCTGGCATAAAAGGAATTTGTGACTACACATCATCTAAGGCATTTTTTTCATTCTTTTAAAAAATATTGTATCATTTATTTCTAGGCAGAACTATAGGCCATGAAAGGAACTAGGAGATGGAGGAGAGGCAGCAGTCTGTTGTGAAAGGTCTGCAGAGACATAGTTGATAAATGTCTTTGTCGCAATAGCTGCCTTATACTTCACTGAGCTCATGTCCTCACTCTCACCAGATTCCTGGCAGAAACTGGCACCCCCTGGCCCTACAGGCAAAACCCAGGCACAGGTAGGTTATTCAGTGTCACCTCCACACAATGCACAACCAGTCCAGTGACATTCCCCAGCAAAGTCTGGACTTGTGGGAGGACAAGGACAGCCACTTGGCTGTGTACCTGTGGGGACCAGTGCAATCAATCTCCAAGGTCAAGCAAGCTACATGGGCATGATGCAGGGGCAAGCTGCTCCATTTCATTAGGAAACCAGGAGGAAGTGGCAAGAAAACAGGGAACTCAAAGATCCTGGGCCTCATGTATTCATCATGTGCAAGCCAGGTGCCACAGAGCTACCTTGTACCGAGCCCAAAGGTATCTAAACTGCCTAAAATCCATTTTGCCACAATCAATCTATCAGGCACTGGTGTGTAAACTCAACCAGCCTGGCTCTGAAAGCTTCTCTGCTTTTCAGGCCAGCAGCACAGACATTGGTGTCTGTTCTGTGCTGCTGCCACGACCAAGAGCCAAAGGTGCTCATGTTCCCCCTGCTCCTTTGCTCAGCTCCCTGTTCACAGAGCAGATAAAAACGGTATCTCCCAGGTGAACACAGCTCAGCCTCACCACCCACCCTGCCCCCAGATCTCGGCAGGGAAACTTGAACTAGGTTTGGAAAGGACACAAAGCAAAATGCAGTTGTTATCAGCTTGGCCTCTGTGTTGCACAGCCCTGGGTACAAGGCTGATTCAGGGTTATTGGCAGGGTGTTTGGCTAAAGGTAAACAGACTCCTCAGCAAGCTGCAGGACAAAGTGTGGACAAGTGTCTGAACTCCCAGTGAAACCTGGAGCACCGGGCAATTTGGGCAATTTGTTTTTAGGGCTCTTTTGCTCAAAATATAAGAGCAAACTCCCACCCTCCTTGGCTCATGAACCAACCTCACAGCTGGCAAGCCTAAGCTCAAACCACACACACAGCTCAAAGCAGGCACTCAAGTGAGTGACTCTTTGAATACTGATCTAGAGTCTTTAACAGGAACAGGTACAAGCAGTCACACAGGGACTTGGGAAATGGGGAATATCAGCATCTCAAGAGGACTACAAGATAGAAGCAGCTTAAGTGCTTGCAAAATGGCTTAAGAGCAGCTTCACATGGAAAGTGACTGCTGCTTAAGCAGTTTAAAGACGAGCCCCTCTCAAACATTGGTCAGCTATGAGCAGCTTAGTGCAGGAAGGGCTCCTGCCAAGGCTGCTGGGATGGCAGCATGCCACAGGAGAGAAACAAGTGTTCCCTTGGAGCAGGGAGCCTCACCCCACACACATTCCACCCATGAACATGTGCCATCCTGGCCTTGGAGCCGCTCTGTCCTCCCCGTGAAAGGAGCCTTGTCCTTGGCCGGATGTTCTCCGGAAAGGTCCACAGAGCAGAGTTCCTGGAAAGCTGAGCCTGCTTTCAGAAATAAAATAAAATTAAAAAAAAAAAAAAAATTTAAATTTAAAAAATAATAAAAAATAAAAGAAAAACAAAAATTAAATAACAAAATAAAAATAAAAATAAAATTAAAATAATAAATTAAAATTAATTAATTTTAAAATTATTAAATAAAAGTATAAATCAAAAAATAAAATAAAATACATATTTTAAAATAGAAAATAAAAAATTAAAATTAAATAAAAATAAAATAAAAACAAAAATTAAAATATAATAAATTTAAACGAATAAATAATTTAAAAATAAAATAAAATAATTAAAATTTTTAAATTAAAAATAAAAAATAAAATGAAATTAAAAAAAAAAAAAACTAAACTAAACTAAAATGTAGGCTGTGCTGGCAGTCTTAGGCCAGGAGCTCCAAATAATTTCTTTTGCCAGTTTCAAAGAGTAAGATTAGCTTCTGTTGTCCTTGTGTCCTTGAATATCCCTGCCCTATTTCTTGGGAATTTCAAATTGTGCAGAAGACAGAAAAACAAACTTTGTTCAGAAGCTATGGGAGATAAAGAGGAAAGCCTCCATTTCTTCTTTTTTTTTTTTTTTTCTGCAATGCCAGGGTCATCTAAGCACTGGAGGTAATGGCAGGGCCGGATTGAAGCAGCACTCAAACATGAATGATGTGTTATTTGTCTATGGTGAAGAAAGCAAGAAGAGCGAAGTTGCACTCAGCTGTGAACTTGGGGTCCACATACTTGAAGACCTGGTGAAGTGTTATCAATTTTTCTTTCTTCATGAGAGAAGCCTGCCCTTCAGACTACTTCAGGTAGGGTTGTTTTTATTATTACATGAAAGAGCTGAAAAAAGCAAGATTAGAGAACATGTTACTTTGAAATAAATTGATAGCTTAGTCCTAATCTGGAATCCTCTGACTAGCTCTCATTGCTTCCTGTTAAAAGGAACAAAAAGGAGGAGTTAGGGGCATATAAAGGATCCTTCTGAAGGCACAGACAGGTCTGTGCCCACACAGCAATAAAGAGATGGAAAAAACACCACAGAAATCTTGGGCAAGGGAAACATATTTAAGTGTAACTAAAATACTCCAATTTGAGTTCTATCCTCAGAAGTCAGGAGTTTGTTTTGGATTTAAAGTGCACCCCAAGAAGATAAGAGAACTAGAAGTTCAGTAAGCAGGATTCCCACCTTCAGCTACTGAAGTTTTAGGTTACTGTGGTTCAATCAGAAGCCATGCAGCAACTTCAAAAAAAGATTACCAGGTCTGTGTCTGACCAGGCTATTTCTTAGACACTTCTGAAGCCTTTTGACAGGATGCTTATCTAAAGCTCACTGATTTAAGCTGATTTAGCAGTTACAGTCCTGTGGTTAGAAGAGAAAATAGAAGCATAATCTATATTACATGCAAATCCCTGCATCCATGCCATTCAGTTTAAAATGGCCAGAAGTTTGCACTTTGCTGATAGAGAAAGCGTCACCAAAATACAAACTGTGCTTCCTCAAACATCCAAAGTCTATTGTATTAACAACCTAAGAGACAGAAAATTTAGGATTTTCAGTAAGAAGAACTCTAATAACTTCTGGAGGTTTATTTGACTACTACCCACTTGACTTTTGAATGGAGCACAAGCAATTTAATTTTTTTAGTAGCTTGAAGAAAAATGAAACCACAAATGGAAAGATGGCAAGAGAAAATAAACAGATAATGGCTTATATGAAATTGAGTAATTACATCCTGCATTGTGCTTCAACTGCCAACCTCAGCCATCCCCCATCCTACAATCTCATTCCAGTGTTTAATTCTGAATACTGCTATACTGCCCCTGCCAGGATTAATTTGTTTTCCTGGATCCCAGATGCTTTGGAAAAGAGGTTTAATTATCACGCCATACTTGCTGGCTTCCTGGCACATTCCTGCAGGACTCACTCCCTTGCATGAAGACCCACTCAGGCTGCAGCTGCTACATGAACACCAGAGAAGGAAAAGTTAAATAAATCATGCCAGAAATTAAGACCACACTTCAACAGCTGCAACAGCGAGAAGGAAGAGCTGGGAACCCATCTGAATTCATGTATGGCTCCAACCCAGGGAGCTGGCTGGGAAAGGCCAGGACAGGAAGGCTTGGCACAGGGCAGATAAAGCTTTCTGAATACAAGAAAAGGGACTGAGGTTACTTCCTTCAGAGAGCCATGGTCAAAGCACAGCACAAGTAATCTGGCTGCATTAGGTTCCTCCACATCCTGTGAGAATTACAGTCCTTGGAGGAAGAAAACCTCTATTTTTAACAGGGAAAGTCTATTGCATTAGGAGACTAAGCAGAACACAAATATTTTGCTCTTTTAACTTGATCATGCAGTTTTCTAGAAATGGATTGACCCTTTATCAAATCAGATGCTTTAGCAGTAGAATTTGGGGGGCCTCATCATCCCCAAAATGCTGAACACCTATTTGCTTCTGGTTATTTTTATCTGACTCTCGTTTTAAGGAAACCAAACGGCAGCCTAAAAACATCACATTATCACAGGAGCAAGCACATCTGACCACCTCTCCCCACAAGTGTCAATATTAATGGTGCATCTGAGAAGATATTTGAATTTCACAACAAGCCAGTCGTGCAGCATACTTCTATCTGACTGGTTAGACATAAAATAGACACAAAACCCTGTGATGGCTAAAAAAACCCACTGGTAGCTACAGATGTGGGAATGCAAGGTATTTTCAAAAAAAAGAGGAACACACAAAAGAATCCCAAATATGTTTAAACACATCCCTGAGATGAAAAAAATAATTGAGCAAAAAGTGTTCATGTTCCCAGACCTTGATGCATTATTTAACAGAAGAGACTGAATATCTCCTGCTAAGCCACCAGCACATTCAAACAAGTTCAAGAGGTGTTCACAAGAAAACACACAGCAGGAAAAGGAGCAAGTAGCATTTAATTACAACAAAAGGGTTTTAGCCAGTAACAAGCCAGCTTGCCCCAAACATTATCCCTTTCTAAAAGACAGACTTAGTGACACCACATCCAGTTATATCATTCCTTTCACAAAGCAAGACACCCAAACACGACCTCCACATTTTTTTTTAACTCTTCTCTTTCATCACGCTAGCAATACACTCTATCTTGCTGTGGTGGTATAGAAAGTCAAAAACCAACTCTTCACACTTCTTGCATATAAGGAAAAATAAATATAAACAAGAATTAGAGTATCGTGAGAAGAGGAACATATATCCACCTGAACACATCTTTACCCCCAATGAAAGGTGATCAATTGGAAAAACAAACAAAACATCATCAAAAAACAAAACCCAACAAAACAAAGAGTGGGACAGACATGAAGAAATTACATTGTGAATGACAGCTGCTTACAAGCAGGGAACGTGCATAGCAATGTTCAATGTTTTGCAAGTGTGACTTAGGCAAAAGAGACAGGAAAAAACCCTGCATTAAGAGCCTTGAAGGTTTAATTTTAATCTAACAAGTATGGTAATACCACTGCCAAATGAGAGACAAACTTCACTCCCTCTGGAGCAACTGATTCTCCACCTGCCCCACTGTTTGGGCTCTGTTCTAAAGAGCAAGATTAAAGGGGAGCACAGACCTCATGTGTGAAAGAAGATCAATCTCATTCCTTCCTGAGGACAAGCATCCACTCTTGTAGGTCCAAGAGAAAACATTATTTTCTTTTAACAGCAAAACACCAACAAAAAATCTTTCCTGTTCTCATGAAGACATGAATAAGAGAAAGAAGCTTGCACAATTCTTCATTCTCCTCTCTTTTCTGCCTTACATGTTACATGCTACTCATTTTGCATATGGGCCTTCCAGCTGCTATCAATTCCTCTATGATGCACCCAGAACCATGCTCCATTTGATCTGGGAAGACACAGGAAAGATGCCTTTCACCTGAACATCTTAGGCACTGAATGCTGTGATCCACTGAGGAAACCAAAACATTAAAGTGCATTCTTTTTCTTTTTTTTTCCTTTTTTTTTTTGGTTTTTTTTTTTTTTGGTTTTTTTTTTTTTTTTTTTTTTTTTTTTTTGTTTAATGAAACCTGAATGTTTAAAGGGTCACTCATCCCACACTACAATTTGAAAACAGACTATTTTTAATGCTCAACTACAAACGACTTCTGGAACTACATTAACACAACTAGCAATGGAAATTGTGACAGAAGAAACAGGGTTCCACAGAACATTCAAAGTGATAAAAGAGAAATGAGAGACTGGGAGAGATCTTTTACAGTTAAAACACTAAGCAGCACAGAGCATTTCACCAGCAGCAAAATATGGCATGTGACTTCTGTGCTGGAGCTGTCTGGAAGCAATTTCTGAGGAAAGAGCACTCTAGCTGAAAGAGTCTCAGCAGTGCCCCTAAAATGAAAGTCTCATTGCTACCTCACAGACAGGAGGCTGGGATTATTCCAAACCCTGTGCTGAAAGACTTGCCAAAGAGCAGCTGGTTTTCAGTTCCCAGTTCAGACATATTAAAAGCCTGATGTGAATACCTAAAACACCTGTTACCTAAAGCATGAACAAAATGGAGGTAGATGGGGCAAAAATGAATCACTGTTGATGAGAAAACCTGAAGGACATCTGACACATTTTCCTTTCTGTGATAAGGAATATTTGCCTTGAAATTGAGAATGGGGAAAATCCAGTCTATTGAAAGATGTGCAATGCTCACAGCCTGTAAACATCCTACAACACAACCTCTCAAGGACAAGCACTCTGCAGAAATCATCTTGCATAAAGGATGGATATAGATAAAATCCATAAAGACAGAGCAAAGAACTTGTAGGAGAAAGCATAAAACAACTGATAAAGTAAGTTCTCTTCTAAGAGCAGAACTGAATGAAGCCCTCAGCAATCCACTGCAAATTCAGAAAGGGGAACACACACAGAGCCTAGGATAACAGCTCCCAGACTCCACTGCTTGGATTCCTCTTTCTGGGGGCTTAGCCCAAACAAGACACAACTCCAGTTCCAGAAGAGAGGTTTCAAAGTACTGGGACAGAACAAAACATCTTCTCCAAAGTGAAAGATTTCTCACCTCATTAATCTCACATCACACAGTCAGTTACTTTACCTAAATCCCACTGAGATTGCCTCATCTTAAACTACAGAGAAGCCAAGACTATTCACTCAATGAACTCTTTCATGGTCATAAAAGATGTTTAAGGTAAATCAGACAGAAGAAAACGTTGACTTAACTGTCCAGGTATGAAAGGATATGGTGCAGGCTTTCTTATTGTTTTAACTACTTTTACCACCTTAGTTTCTATTGTGATCCATGTTGTCACTCCCCCCATGACTTTTACCATTTAGTATGTCATAACCACTGCTTTAAAAAAAGAGTCAAAAGGATTTGCTAAACACCAAAGATTTAAGTTTAAATCATGGAAAATGAGGATGAACACATTGATACAGGCTTGCAATTTTAATTTTTAAAAGGCCCCTACGGTGGGACTAGCTGTAGATGGCATCCTTCCATGCTAATGCAAATGGAAAATAGGATTAAAAAAAAACCCAAAAAACAAAAAAAAAACCAAAACCACTTTAAATAAGTATGAATTCATACCATACACGTGTACATACTTAATAATTTTCTACATTAGCTCTGTTTAAAACTATAAATCAAGTCTGTACTACTAAAAATTCAGTATGTGCAACATTAATCCAATCAAAGCATTTTATAAATACAAGCTTCTTTTTAGTATTGCAACATACTTCACTACTTAACATATTGAAAAACAAGTTCTACATTTAAAATTCTGCTAGAATAGCTCTATCTGCCAATTTAAGACTACAAATGGAAAAATACTTGCTAATCTTTAACATTTTGAAAATGCAAATATATTTCATTTTTTGAAAAGAAACAATCTTGTTTATCCTACTGGTGCTTCTTTAGACATTTGAAGTTACTACACTAACAAAATACAAACTTTGTAGTAAGCTTACAACATGTACTCCTCAGAGGCAAAAATAAAAAAAAAATCTGGTTTGTATTTATGAAGGAACATCCATTTATTATAAAACAAGATAAAAGATATTAGAATTAAGTTGAAACAAGGCAACATTAGAACAACCACTTTAGAGCTTTGTGAACGAAGTGTAGTTTTTAACTTGCAAATCCAGGTGAACGTAGCTCTTAACATGCTGTCCCCTTCTTTATAAATGGGATGAAGTAGAGAAGCAAAGTTTCAAGGTGTAAGGGTTGGAGCCATCTGTGAGGAGACAAGACAGAACACACCATGGGCACAGCTCTCCTGCTGATCCACCTTCCATAACCTGGCACGTTCACCAGTTCAGTGTATCGCACACTCACACGTCCACTGGGGTTTGCCTTTTTCAATTGAAAGAGAAAGCTTTTCTGCTGCTACCACCTCTCCAAACTGAGATAAAATTGAAATTGTGAACAGTGTGCTATCCATACTATCTTCAAAAATATCCTGTCCTTAAGGCCTGTTATGAATAAGGTGGACCAAAGGTGTGGGGGAATATAAGAGATTTAACCTGTTAACACTTCACAGGGAGACAAACTCATAACAGTTAGGAGGAAGTAGTTTAAAATAATATTAGACACTGGCCTGGATTCAATATTATGTCTGGGAACACCTGGAAAGAGTCCATTTAATTCAGTAAACTATCTTAATTGTTCAGTGCAAATCTGGCCTATTGTGTACTTGTTTAGCAGGTGAACTCACCCCACTCTATTCTTGCTAGTTTGGAGCTAAATTCAGCTTGGCTTCACAATTTCTGGCTTCAAAGGGAAAGTGCTACAGGAGTAGTAAATTGAGAGCAATGAGCTGAGTAACTTAAAGAATCCTCTGTTCAAGACATTGCAGATTACTCTGTATTTATTGTGAAAGAATCACAGAAGGGTTTGGTTGGAAGGGATCGTCTCATTGGATCATCCCATTCCAACCTCCTGCCTTGGGCAGGGATGCCACACACTAGACCAGGTTGCTCAGAGCCCCATCCAGCCTGGCCTTGAACACTTCCAGGGATGGGGCATCCACAACTTCTCTGGGCAACCTGTGCCATTTCCTCACCAGCCTCACAGTCAGGAAAATCGTCCTAATATCTAAAACCTAAATCTCTCTGAGTTTAAAATCCTTACTCCTTCTCCTACCACTATTTGCCCCTGTCAAAAGTCACTCTCCCTATTTTTATAGGCTCACTTTTAAAGCACTGAAAGGCCACCATAAGGTTATCCTGGAGCCTTCTATTCTCCAAGCTGAACAACCCCAGCTCTCTCAGCCTTTCCTCACAGGAGAGGTGCTCCAGCCCTCCGATCATTGTTGTGGCTACCAGAACCCTCAACTCTTTCTCCACAGAAAAAAAATTCCAGCAGTAAGATCAGGAAAATTTACTTACTTGGGACTCTTATCTGGTAGTGATTAAGTACAGTGAGAGCTTCCACTGCATCTGTCTTACATTCCCATTCCAACAGACCAGACAGTGTTTTGGCAGAAGCTGTCAAAATGAGAACAAAAACGGAAAGGAGGGGATCAGTAACATCTGACAGTTGATACTCAGATCAAAACTGGAATCAAAGCACTTCCCAAAAAGGTCAAATTTTACTTACGTTTTGGGTCAAACACTTTGTATTTAATAAAGCTGAGAACTTCATGATCCTCACATAACTGTCACAAAAATAAAATAAGATAAAAAACTCCAGTAAAAGTGCACATAAACAAATTAACAAAAATTCCAAGTTCCTGGGAGAGACACACAAAAAGGAAGATTCTGACTTTTTAAGAGAGTTTGCAAGAATTTATGGCAAATCATTTAAAAAATATGTTTAGATTGGTAACTCTTTAGAATACCATTCTGTAGTATAAAAAACAAGGCGCCTGTATCTGTGATATCACTGCTATCTCCAAAAACATATTAATATAATAACAACTTCTCCTTTTTGGCATTCCTACTCCAATACAGTAGCACTGAAGTTGGTGATACAAGGACACTACTTGTGAACCAGAGTTCACTTTCAGACAGAGTTGGAAAAATTTATTTTATTGAACTGAAAAAAAACTCACTGAACTGTCAGCAATCTTGCCACTGCCTCCACTTAAAGAGGCCCAATATTCCATGTTTTATGCATCCAGAGTTCCTTTAGGATACAACTGTGCCAAAGGTTCTAGGTGCATGCTTGTCTCCATTCCAAAACATCATAGCAGTCATTACAGGGAGTCAGTAAATCCTTTGTGAGTTGTAGTCCTAACTTTCGTGTATTTGGCTTTGTGTCTTTTCCCTTTCCTCCAAAAAAACCCCAAATTAAGCTCCTCAACTTTATTCTCAAGATTTTGTTTCTCACGTTAAAAAAAATATAAATAAATAAAACTGAGACAGTAACTCCAGAATTGTAAACATATCCAGATGGGCTATAAATATATTTTAAGGAACAGATCTCTTCCAGTGGCTCTGCTACAAGCCTCCCAGTTACTTGTTTTTAAAAGCAGCACCAGGAAAAACCACGACAGGGCCCAGAGAGCACTGCATGTCAATCACTCCAAGTGCTTACCTTTACAAATGTTTCCTCAGTCACACACAGGGGAACATTGTAATAATGCAGCACACAGGAGGGTGGCTGGATGATGTTCTTGGATGCTTGACCAGCACTGGTGAAGCGATTGTTCTTGCTCATGGCAAAATCCTTGTAACTACTCGTGCCATCCTCCAGTTCAAATATCTGGCTTGGAACTACTGAGTGCTGCTTGGAAACACTGGAATTTAAGGATAAAATTTCTTAAATAATTAGGGCTATCATACTTTGCAGGTTATTATCTAATTAGAAAAGACCTGGTGTTTCTTTATAATAATTTGAAATATATCAAGTAAGAACATGATGGGTTGATTTTGGCACCTTCCTTAAAAAATGTAGAAAGAATGGATAAAACACATTAGGGAATACAGTTTATCATTGGCCAATCCATGTAATGACAATATGCTTTATGAATGTAAATAAATAAAATTATAAATAGTAATAAATATTAGAGTGGTTTGGGTTGAAAGGGACCCTAAAGATGATCTCCTTCCAACCCTCCTGCCATGAGCAGGAACAGCTTCTACTAGAGTAGTCTGCTCAAATGCCCCTCCACCCTGGCCTTGAGCACTTCCAGGGATGGTACATCCTCAGCTTCTCTGGTCAATCTGTGCCAGTGCCTCACCACCCTCACAGTAAAGAACTTCTTCCTAATATCTGACCTAAATTCACCCTCCTTCAGCTGAAAGTCAAAATAAAGAGTCGCAAATTGGAAATCATGACTCCAACAACGATAACAGAGTAGTGTGATATTGTCCCTTTGAAACCTCATTCCATCTGCCCACTGGTGGACTGTTAATCTGATAAAACATATTTACCAGACATTGAGTCTCTTTCCAAATAACTTGACATTATTGAGATGTGTGACTGCTCTTTCTACAGCGTATTCATCACCCATTTCAACCAGTGCTGTGCCCGGAATAGTCTTCATAAATTTCACCTAAGACAGATAAGGTAAAAAAAAAAAAAAAGCATTGCAACAAAGAGCTCAACCAATAGTTTTATAAAACATTAGGACATATTTTTAGACAACCTCAGGCAGGCTTTTTCCAAAACATTTGAAAGAACTATAGTGGTTTCCAAGTTTCTAATCAATTATGCCTTACCTTCTCAATGTTTCCATACAAGCAGAACAGGTTGAATACCCTTGAGCAGTTCATCTTGAGCTGATGCAACCCACTAACCATGACAACTGACCCAGAAGGATTTCCACCGTGCATGTAAGAGGAGGATGCCTGCGGCAACGGGTAAGCAACGAGTTCGGGAGTGTCCCGAGATCCCATTCGGTACCGGCTTGGCAAGGGCAACAAAGGACCATGGGAGCCTAAGGAGATGAGAGACCATGTTTTTATGTTGTTTGAAATCATTTGCACTATTTAATCATGCATCAAAGCCCACATACATAATGTATATTTGAAGGAGGGGTAGAAGGTAACAGCAATTGCTGAAAAAAGATACTCCAGTAATTACAAAAATCATTATCTTCCCTGCAGCGTGCAAAATATTTGAACATAAACCTATCAGAGGAAATAATTAAAATCGACATTCAGAAATATTCCCATATAGTTACAGAGCTACATGGCACCAAGAAAGAATATTACAAAGTCAGGATAACAAACCAAAAGGAGTGAGACAGAGGTCAGGAGATGACACAGCTCTTTTTCCCAGAGACATGAGATTAAATAAGAAGCCTGCCTTTCTACAAAATGCTCATTTGGAAGAAACAGGAATACTTAAGCCTCCACACTAATGGAAAATGAAGTGTTCCTATTTTCCACTATAGATAAAGTGACAAGTTTCACTGAAATAGACAATTTCTTTTTTTTTATCTTTTAGTGATGAGACGCTACTAGTAAGCAATACCTCTGTTCATAGAAAATGTCAGCATTACTGACCAAGAGGAGGATCCATTCTTCTGAGACAAAAATAATGTGAAATTCACGTAAGCCAAGTATAAAAGGAAGCTTTTGTCTTTTTTTCCCAGCAAAAAGCAGTAATGACAGGGAAAGAGTCGTATAGGAGGAGATGGACATATTACTTAAGGTAGAAGGATGTATCAGAAGAATAAAAAAGAACATCACTGAATCAAGGTGGGACTTGAAAATGCTGGAGATTTGAAGAACCTTTGGAAAGAGTAGGTAGGATGTCAACCTACATTGTAAAATATCATAAATATCTTTGCAAAGAAAGGCAAAACAAATCACATTGCACCTGACAGCTGATGTGGGGACATTTGTTTCTCCACCCTGAGGTCTTTGCTCAGCACGTGCAAGTGACAGCAAACCTTGCCTTACAGAGAGCAGTGGTAACAAACACAGTACTTTATAGCACCAATTCCAAAACATCATTCCTCTACAGTCACATAGCTGCACAGTCACATTCCTTCTCTGATCACCTAAATCAGAAGTGCAGATGCCAACAATTCATAGCTTTGCATGCAAAAGCATCAGAGCTCTCTGTTGTAACCTATCACTGATTACACTATGTTGCCATTTTCTAGAAGAAAACTGCTTTCCCAATTCAGGTATCATTTTCTACCCATTGCCAGGGTGATGGCAACTGAAAGGAAACTTTCTTCCAAGGAATAAACCTGTAGAGCTGAATGCTTTGGGTGACAAGAAGGGGTGAGGCAATGAGTGCACATGGATTTCACTGAACCAGCAGTGTTTCAGCAGGCAGACTGACAGCACTGCAGGTGAACTGCTCATGCTGAAGGGAACCACAGCCAAGCATTGATTAAATATTTAGAATTCCTCAGAACATGTAAGAAGTCATAAACAGCTGTAATACCATGATACTTACCATAGCCATCATGTCTAAAGGATGATGGGTGCTCTCCCAAAATAGCTTGTCTCTGCCGGCCCTTCCCTCTGTCTAACGTGGGAAGGGAAAGAAATCAGTTTAGTATGCACAACCAAGCACTTGATTTCTCCAGTTAAGACACAAAGCTTCTAGTTAAGAAGTGAAAAAGTAATTTGAGTCCCTGTTATTTTTATAAATGATTTCTCATTCACTCTATGTCTAAAAATACAAGCTGGAGCCCTGGGACACCAAAATTAAAAGACTGCCATCTGTATAACAAATTGCACTTAAGTTGATTGGGGGCAGTGGCCAATGAGGAGATGCAGACATTTAAAGTTTATGGAGATACCCAATAGTTCTCCTAAACAGACATCACACATTAGTATAGAAAACACCATACAGCAGGATTTACCCATGTGTCTCTTAAAACAAATTTGAAATGCAGTACTTTTGAAAGACAGTACCTGAATCATAATATTAGCTTCAACAGCAACACATTTTCAAAGTGGGCTTCTTTCAAGAAGTTTCAGCATAAGCCAACAACAACCTGTATTACATGGTTTCATAATCAGTAAACAGAGAGCATTACATATGTGTACATATATATTTACAGAACACCTACTGATTTATGGGTGTGCTGAAAGGATTGTACATTGTGGCATTACCAGCAGCACATAACAGTTCAACTGAGGGAAAGCATCACTGAGTAATGCACTTACACAACAGTCAATCCTTTAAGAAAACCCAGTTCTCTAGAATATAAAGTTAAGCAAGGGGTCTACATTAATGGAGGGAAGCAGTGCCTCACAGCCAAAGCTGTATTTTCCAATCAGATCCATGCTGCATGACAAAAAATAAAATCTAAACTTCCAGATTTCTTTGTTGTCAGCAACAATCCTTTTCCGACAATTAAAAAAAAAAAAAAAGCCACATTGAAAAGATGGGGCAAGTTATTTATGAGTTTACAACAATTCTCAGGAAATTTAAGTATGACTGCTGAAAAGAGTAACTCCAGCCCAGTGCAGTTGGAGGTAGTTTCCCCAAAAACAGGAACTATTTGATTACACAACAGTGGTAGATGAAAATACATGTGGCCCTTTCTGTTCAGGATTTCGAGGCCTGGTTCCAAGTCAGATATTTACTTTGGCAGTAAAATCTGAAGAGAGAGCAGTCCTGAATACTTTCAAATATACAGAAGAAAGATTACTGTTGTCAAGTTTACTTTTCCACTCCCTTTTCAGGATAACAGCTCTGGTTCTTGGCTCTAAAAAGCAAATGAGCAGTCAGATCAAGTATTTTGAGCATTTAAACTGTACACGTAATCATCTCTCAGAAAAATCAGTTGTGTAACTCCAATCTGTGGAACTAAGTGCTTTGAAACTGTCCACAGTAAAATATAGCCAAGAATCACATTCTTCAAATAAAGAATTCTGTGAAAAATGTTTGACAAATATTTCATCCTCGTGGTGGTGCATGTCTCTCCTTGCTCCATGCTTATTCCTTCCTTGAACCAAGCCCCTGGATTGTGCCAGTACAAATACTTGTGTAAACAAGCACTAAAATACAAGAACCAACCTGTGTTGAAAATAATTCTGCAAGGAAAGATTCTTTATGACCTTCTTTAAGCTTGGGTTCCTTGATTTTTAGTTTTGTTTTTGCATCAGGTCCTTGAGTCACTGAGCAAGCTGGTATTACCACCAAAAGAAATGCTCCAAATGACAGTTAGAAATTTCTGGCTAAAGGCCAGTAGAATACTAAGTCAGGTGGGTTTATTTCATTCAATCTAATGCAATATGAGTTCACAGCAGCAGGCATTTGTTAGGAAGTTTACTTTAGTGGAGAAAGACTATGGGCAATTTATTACCATAAAAAACTAAAAACAGTTCTTAAAAGAAATCATTAGTAAAATGCATTTCCTTCCTAACATTTGAAGGGCAGGTGTGAAATTCTGAAAGGATTTATTGGTATGTCTGTCCTTGGAATGAAATTTCTTTGGGATAAGATCCTTGCTACAGTGAGGGCTCTACAGCTCAGGTCACACTATGTTCAAAACCCAAATAGTGCTGTTGCAAGTGTGAGTTGAAGGACAAATACATAAACTCTTTCAAAGAAAACCCCAACTCCTTGATTACTTTATGAGCAAAACTGCTCTAGATGCCTGTTTTATAAAGTACATTTTACTGTTCATTCAACAATTTATACTCCCATTGTCCACATAAATGGATGTTGATCATTAGTAAATGAAAAAATCATACTACATACAATATGTAATGACTGAGATAGATAGATAGATAGATAGATAGATAGATAGATAGATAGATAGATAGATAGATAGATAGATAGATAGAAAAGAAAGAAAGAATACAAGTCTAATTTTTTTCCCCTCTTATGCGTAGTAGGGTGCTTATGTATAGAGAATAGAGACAGTAATAAAAGAAAAACAAAAGAGCAGAGTTCTTGAAAAGAGCAAGCCACGCCTATTCTAAATTTTTCATTTTCCACTGTTTGCTCAAGTTTGGGGAAGTTTCAGTTCATACAGTCATACTTATCTGCAGGCCAATTACATAATGCATTTAGATGCACAGTGTTTTAAGTCAGCCTCCAAATACTGCAATGATCAAAAGATACAAGGGTCAAATTAATCCTTTCAGTTTTTCAAATTCAAACCTTTAGATTTTTTTTCTTGTCCTTGAGTTTCTTCAGAATCCCTTTTTTTTGACTCAAGAATTTGAGAAAAAAAAATTGAATCCCAATACAAATAGTCATAATCTAGAAGCTGCAACCAATATGGTAGCTCCCTTGTTAACTTTTTACAAGAACTTCATTTTGAAAAGCCAAGCCCTAAGTTTTTAGTTGTACAACAGTTTCACACCCAGTGTCTCTGCAGAATTACTCTGAAAGTGCAAATCTCTTGAGACAGCCAAAGCCCTGGTTCTCATGTAGCCTTTGATAAGTAGATATTCTATCTTGGTCACATTGTCTTCACTTTTCTAACTTTACATTGAACATATTATTGTACATAGGTTACTGAACACTGCACTCAATAGTTACAGCTTTTTGGTTATATTTAAATAAACACTTAACAGGAGTTAGGCTAGACAGCAGTTTGACTGTACATATATAATCATAGTTTCCACTGACATGAGTTAAGCCCTGAGAATTTCACAGCTGAGTACTCAAGAGACAGTATGCCTGTACCAATTATGGATCTCCCTATTTTATTACTTAGGTATAGCTGAGGGGAGTTATTGGTATTGCACTGCTCAGTTCCAATTATCTGCATATAAGGACTGAACTTCCCTACTACTAAACAATATTTACATTATTAAGTCTGAATGCAACTCTCACATACAGCAAGTAATAAAAAGATTACAATGTCAATGATATCAACAAAAGGTTCTTAATTTTGTAGGTTCTCGATTTTCAGTGGTAATTTTAAGGGAAATAAGACCAGCATACATACAAACTTGAACAGAATGGGTACAGTCTATCATGTCATTCATCCCATACAAATCTGAAGTACTGAAAATGTCCTCCTTTAAAAACTTGTGGTGGTGATGCATGCAGTATGCAGACAAGGTGAACTGCAAGTCTGAGGTTTTTCAGAGGGTTTTTTTGTTTGTTTGGGGTTTTTTTTGCTGATGCCGATGTGGTGCATGATGAAGTGTAGAGTCAGCCTGCTGAAGTCCTCTATCCTTCTTAATGCCTTGTCCAACATAGGGGAAAAGAGTCCTTTCGAAGGAGAAGCAGTGTGCAAGTTTGTAGTTTATAAGGAATAGTCTGTGCCAGGTTTCCTCTCCTCCAAAGAGAGAGAGCTGCTTGGAGAAATGCAAGTCCTTGAGAACTGCGAAGGTGCTTGGAGGTGTGGGCTCCTTGTTGCACTAAGTGGCTCAAGCACACGGCAGTAGGGGGCACTAGGGCTCAGGGTTAATTCCCTGCGGTGGCACAGCCTCCAGCAGCACTGGCCTGCTTTGGAAGGACTGCTGCCACACAGCCTGACCACGTGTGAAGGGCTGGCATTAGTACAGTCAAACAGCTACAGTGAGAATGGATCAGAACCTACCTCGGCGGCCCAGATATGGCTTAGTGTAGTCCCAACTATCGTTGTCATTCCTAATGACATTAAGTCGAGTTGGCTGTTCAAATAAAGTAAAAGTGAAAGAGGTTAAGCCTTGACTATATGTTTTTTTTTGGAGTAAAATTAAAAGAGAAGGTCCAAGCATTACCCTTGCATATTCAATTTTTAGTGTGCAGCATCCAGCATAGATATCTGCTCCATTGAGTGCAGCCTTTGCCTTCTGGGCACAAAACACTGATTCAAACATACACATCATGTTAAGGATCTTTTTCCCCAGGTGTCTCATTCACGTCCCTTTTATCTGACAGGGCCTTTTTACTTTTGTAGCCTGCAGGTATTTCACTATTGTATACACTACAAGAACTCCACAGAGACTTATCACACTAGTTACTTTACATCAAAAGGATTAAGTGTACACCCTTTTTAATTCATTAGCCAAAAAACCCACATAACTAAAAGAGAGACTTGGAGTGAACAAAAACTCATCTTGTCTAAAAAAAATACAACAGGTAGATGCATGTACCAGGCTCCAACACCCAGATTATTTCATATGCTTCTCATACTCCAAGATTAGTTTTGTGATTAGCAGAAAAATGTGCCTGAGCCTTGGCACATCACAACCCATGACCTCACCCATACTCAATAATATATGGTGTCAGAAAGCCTGAACTCTGCAGCAGAACAGACCTTTTGCACCATGTCTTGATATAATTAAGTGACATTTTAGAAAAAGTCCGAAACAACAGAATGTGCCTTGGTTTTACCACATTCCTGCACCACAACTTCTTCCAAAGTGATGCAGGTTCACTGGGGAACTTAAAAATTAGGACAGTTAACCTTCCCAGACCTATAAGAAACTGACACTGGCCAGAACAGGAGAAATAATGGGTACTTCAAGTAGCATTTAAATTTGAGCAAATTTTTTAACTTTTCAGATAAGGCTTGTCTTGAAGCTCACTCTCCTTGCCACCCCCAGCTGTTTACCTTGCTGCTGCATTACTTCACTCACATTTGTGAACTTTCTTTCAGTTGCTGGCTGGTTTCATTTTCAATAAAAGGCATGTTACAGAATTTAATTCAAAGGACATAAGGATGGCAGTTTCTGAGAGCATGCAGGACCCTCCCCACAACTTCCCTAATCTCTCACAAGATGAAGAATAACCCCCAATTGTGCAAGTCATCTGATGGGACAATTCCATTTATGACAAAATTAACACATACACTAATTCAAATTATTGAATGTTAGGACACACAGTTCAAGTTTTCTATATAGATAAAAAGCAATTAGTTTGATTTAATAGAAGTTAGGTAGTTCCCTTTGCCTGGAAAATCATCAAGGCAGCCATCACACTGGTAGCATCTGAAATCACAAAATAATGCCAAATAATTTGGCAAATTTTGTCCAGATAACAGTTAAAAAATGGATGTAAATAAAGCTTTAGGAAGAGGGCTGTCAGTTTCATAAATTTAGGCTTAATCATATCAGACTTTGGACTTCACAAACCACAGCAACACACCACAATTCTGAACATTCAACCCAAGAACAACTTAAGGCTGCAAATAGAGTAAACAGTAGGATAATAGAGCAGGGAATTTCTTCAACACACGATGCCCAAGAATCAAGGTCAGGGATGCCTAAGTTGGCCTTTGCTTTATGAAGTCAAAATAGTAAGACGAGCAGTACATACTGGGACTATTTTAGAAGAGTCTGAAGAAGACAAACTGCACCTTTGCAATCCCTTACCCATTTATTGAGTATCAACAGAGGCAGAAGCCATGAAACTTTTGTGTAGAAAGGTGCATATAAGGGATTGTCAAATCTGTGATATAATTCATGTCTGCAGTTATTAGGCCTGAGGAACTATAAACATGGTTATCAACCACTGTTGACAATACCATTTTCCTAAAAAGATGATATGTGCAAGTACTATTTGTCTTATAGAGATACAAAAATTAGAAGTTACCATGTCTTAGACAGAAATTAAGAAATTATTTGGTCTCAAAACCACATGTTATTTTTCTGACATTTGCATGTTAAACCCATTTGGAGTCAAGAACCTACAGCAAAAAAAAAAAAAAAAAAAAAACCTCAGAAAGGATATTCAACCATGGCTTGTATTCCATTTCTCTTGAATATAACAATGCGCTGAACTTTTCCAACAGGGTTGCACACAGTGTACAAAACATCCTAAGGAAGAAGAAAAAAAAAATTTACTCAGATGTGAAATTCCAATCACGTATGGTCCGAGGAACATTCTCCTGCAGTGGAATTTAAGTGCCAAAGAGCAAAGAAAAGGCTTGTTAACTTTCCATTTCTTATTTTGCCCTCTACAATTAATACATTCATGACTGGCATTTTTATCAATCAGTATACTACAGGCAATCAAATCTGAAAAACAGGAAAATACCTCCATAAGAAGTACTCAAGCAAATACTGGTTTAACAAGTATCTTCAGCTGTGTCCAAACCCAGTACCTGCATCCATGCCTCAAACTCTGCTACCTTTGAAGCACTGCCCTGCAGTAGTTCTACCACAGCAGAGAGACAAAGTGACACTTGTAGTTGTAACACATTTCGAAGTTTTCCAGCAGCTGAGGTCATGTTCTTTTTCAGAGAGTAACCGGGAATAGTTCAAAATGTAAACTTAGCTGACCAAAATGAGAATTTCAACAGTTTTCATCCAAGTGAAGCAAGCGGGTGCTATGCTCCTTCCTTTCTTTTTATCTAAACCAAATGCCTCCAGAATTATCATTTCAAGATTTTGGTGTACATCCTCAGGTTTATTTGGGAGTCAAGATGAAGAAGTAGCAAAGGAAGTAGGTATAATATTTATTATTATGTGTTGCAGAGTAGAGGAGCAATTGGGAGGCAAAGAAGTAGGGGGTATGTGGATTTCTTAAAACTAAAACAAACACAGCCCACACAGCCTGAAGCCATAAAAAATAAGACCTGTGAGATCATTTACAGCACACCTGGCAGCACAAAAGGCTACCCACCATCTCTCCTGTTTGGGAGAAAAGATTCCTAGAAACTTTCCAGCTCCAGGTGACATTAATTTTCATATGACTTTCCTTCATAATTTGTGCCTCAAAAAATTTCTTCACAGCCACTTAATTAAAACCAAAAAATTGTCTTTCAAAACACAAGGTCTACTCAAAACCCTATCAGTGTCATTAAACAGCAGTCACACACACAACTAGATTATTTAATCATGTTTCATAATTCAGCTACTTTATATTACCAAATCAATCAAGTGGTTCACCAGACACAGTAATGAGGGCTATTTATTAAGAATTTAAGCACTTGTATTATATACATACTAGAATATCATAATTCAGTTGCCAAGGTACATCACACCTTCCTCATGCATGTGGGAAAGTCTCTTTGAACAGACAAATCTCTGAAAAAGTTCTGCTCACAGGTAAGGAAACAGGGAAACTGAACTTCAAAGACCTGTACATGACACCTTGGGCAAAACTCTTTAAAACACCAACAGCCCCTATCCCCTAGGGATGAAAAGCAATTAGGAATTAATTACAGTTAATTTGCACTTCTTGCCTTTTGATGTTACAGCCCTCAAAAAACCAAAAAATGTTCTGTGAGAGAGAGAGGCTGATCACAATTGTAATTTTAGAAGAATTTTGCTTCTGCCACAAGAGGCCTTTGAACAGACTAATGTCTCTCCAAAAACTCTATCTTGTTTTTAAAGTAAAGAAGCTCTTAAAAATTTTAGAACAGTTTACTGCAGATATTCAGACTTGCCACTTAAAACTGGTTGCATTTTTTCATCTCTTTTTTCTAACTGTAGTTCAAATTTAAGAAGAACTTGAAGAGAAAAAAGTAGTATTGGGCTTTGTGTGTGTGTCTCTCTCTCTTGCCTTTTTTTTTTTTTTTTTTTTTTTTTTTTTTTTGCGGGGGGGGGAGGTAGGGATATTTCATTGATTTTTGTTTTCTTTTGCTTGGGAGTGGGTTTTTAAATAATGCATATTTTGCCTAAGGCATTCTTAAATTAACTAGTTTTTAACCACTGGACAAATGCAAAATTTGTATTTTTCTCACCACATTTTTAGTTGCTATGGGCACAGCTGCTCTCCCCAGTTGCTGTGACTATGCTGCCTTCAATGAGCTCTGCTGCTTGCCAGTAATTCTGGAAATCTGCCTGCTCCCAACACTCTTTTGTATATGCTAAAGAAACAGCTGGGGGCAGTGGGAAGGAAGAGGTTAGGGGTGGGTTGTTTGTTTTTAAAAGGGAGCTACTGTGCCAGAGGCTTCATCCTCAGAATTCCCGTGGAATTCTCCTAGCCCAGAACCAGGCTTCTGCTCCCAGTTTATTCAAGCATCCACCTTTAACTGAGCAGCTCATGCAAGGCAAATTTAAAATTCGTGAATGAAAGAGAGTTTCCAAAATTTGTATTACAGTGATGTGCAAAGAATACTTTAATTCAGTCAGGGGATTTGTTCACACAGCTCAGAGCAGGTTTGTTTTTAAACACTAAAAATCAACTCATACCATGGCATGCTTTTCTATAAAGAAAATTGAGAGGAAAAGCAAAATTCATCACTCACTGATGAATCAACAGACAAAAAGCTGCTGATACTCTCAAGACAGTGAAGCAGAGAGCATGATGTGGAACTGACTACTTGAAGTAATTTCAGGAATACTAAGTTGCAGTCAATTGCTCTCATAATATACAGCACATTAAATACAACCTAATGCTTGCATTAAGTTACTTGGTTCCACACACCCCAAACACTTTGACTGATCCATACCATCCTACATCCTTAAGAAAAGTGACTCATACTTGTATCATAGTACACAATTTAAATTTTTTTCCTGAAATATTTCTGTGCAATTTAACATCTACTATAAAATCTCCTATGAAAAATATAAGCATTTAATGCATGATAAAACATAAATGCTTAAATACCAACAACAATAAAAAACCCCTGTGTCTTCAAAAGCCATGTACATGTGCCATTAATAAATGGTAATAAATTAAGATGCAACTGTATAAATGGTACAACTTGAAATACTAAAAAGGAAAATATGTTGGCCCAAATAAAAGTGAGGAAGATTCCATCAAACAGGAGTTGATCATCATAAGATAAAGGTTTCACCTTCCCACAAAGGAAATACTTAAGAAGGAGTGCAATAATATAACCTCTCACTACTGTAAAGAATCCTTGCTCTTTAAACAAACACCACTCAGAGCCTAACGGCTCAATAACAATCTTGATGTTGTGGCAACACATCTGGAGATATTCCAGAAGCATACAGCAACTTAAACATTTCAAAACCTTCACTTCCAAAGTCTTCAAATGTATTGCAAATCATCTGTATGAGACTGAATTGTCTTTATTTAAGAACATGTGTGCTACTTATGTGAATATACAAAAAAATAAACAAAAGACAAAACATACCACTGTAATTGGGTAGAGAGGATTCTGAATTGACAACAGGAGAACTTTATTCCCACCAGACGGGTCATCAGTGTTCCCTGGCCGAGTGATCCTCTTGCTTGTGGAGTAGTTGAAGAAGGCCTGCTGCCCAGCAATGTACACAGGCTCATCTGCTGCAAAGGTCACACATTTCTTTGCACTCTCGACATTTTCAAACTCCACCAGAGCCTGGCGCTTGAACGGCATCATCATGACATAGCTGGTGAGGGAAACATCACACTAAGGTTTCCTGCTCACTCAAAACAACTCCCAGGTCCCATGATGGTCATTTATGACATGTCTTTCTCCAAACTATTCCTAACAAAGACATACCATATGGTTCCAAACTTCTCAAGAGCTTCCACGAGATCTGCTTCCACGACAGATTCACACAGCCCTCGGACATGGACGACAGGAGAAACAGAGACTTTGTGATGACTTCCCCCGGCATCCTAGCAACAAAATGACATTTTAAAATTCAACACAGAGCAAGGAACACTCCTATCATTAATTAAAATTAAATACTTGGTAGACACTACACTGTGTCCAGAAGCAGCCATCTAAATGCACAATCTAAGCAAGTGTTAAATAATTTAACTTTTCTTTCCAAATGGATTGCCAAGTTCAGTTGCTGAAGTCTACTTAAAATAAAAAGCTTTTCTGATTTAATTAATCTGTTTGCACACATAGAATTTTTCTTGTATTAAAAAAAAAAAAGCAACCATTTAACACTGATTGAATTGCAGGAGGTCTTACACATACCCTATTCATTAGAAGCATTAAAAAAAAATTAGGACATGTCCAACAGCTAAAATATTTCTGACACTCTGCTTGCTGATGCCGGTATTTTTTTGAGACAGGCTGGGAGAATAAAAAAGCAAGAACAAACAAGGGCCATCCCCCATTGTAAACTGAACACAAATTAAGAATTTTTCCAATGCTCCGCAATGCAAGAAAATGTCAGCTCTGGATTATGTTTGAAATAAACCCAACCTCCTTTCTAATTCTGAACACACATTTTTAAAAACTCACAGTTTCTGTACATATGGGGCTCTTTTCACCCCAAGGCTGACTGCTATTAATGGATCCAGACATTATACATTAGCACACAGAGTTCCCACCATAAATATTTTTCAGAGCTACTTTCAGACAGGCAGCTCTGTGCAGCTGAAGAATTTGGGCTGGAATCAGCTTATCTTTCCATGAAAACCCTGAAGTAAGGCTGAAATTTACCTTAAACATTCTAGGACACAGAGAGGAAAAAAAAAAAGCCAATAATGAGGGATGATCAAAGATTATAGATAACACACTAAAATATACTGCAAATATCCAGCACCCAAATTTCGTATTTGTAACAGCAGCGTGAAGTTGATGTACTCAAATTTAGTGACTACATCAATGTGTTCCACCTAACAGATCAAGTCTTGTTGATTTTTCACTTAAGCAGCAGCACAACATCTTCTGGAACATGAGAGATTCTCATTTGTAGCACAAAGGAGCACTGAGCTCCAATATTTAAGTAACCACAATGATTGCTATTACTGTTAGACATTCGTCTTTTCTCTGTCCATTTGAACTGCAGATGCCAGGAAAAAAACACATTCCAGATAACTACAAATTGAGTCTTGTGTGTTTAACTCCTGTGGTTCCATGCAGTGTTGTCACTGAGCAATTACAAATTTCTTTCTTTAAATTGAGGATTTGACCTTCTGTTTGAATCAAAAGCCAGCACTTCAGGCTTCCTCAGATGTCAGAACAATCAGCTGTGTAATATTTTAAGCTTACCTTACATTTTATTCGTTTGCGGTAAGAAACCATTTTAAGTGGCAACACATTTCTTTGAATAAGAACTTGGCAATTCTGGGAAAATACCACTGGTGATATTTGTATAAGTTACCCTGTATCCTGAATCAATCAGCTCCTGTGTACAGCAGGAGCAGTGATCAAAGGAGTCAGGAAAGGTTAATACTTTGAACTGCAAATGCTTAGACAATTGCAGAAGGAACAGAGCTACAGAGAGATTTTATTTTCAGACTGTATGTTCTTAACCCACATACATACTTTTCAAAGCTGAAAAAAGCACCTGAGGAAATCTTCAAGAGAAAACTAACAATAACCACCACTTTTTCCTGTAAACCCTATTACTCTAAGAAATAACAGGCACCTTTATTTAGAGTCTACAGAGCAATCAAAGATTATTACATCAATTATTCATTGCCCTGCACAGTTGCTACTATTTTAAGACCCCAGTTATTGCTAGGGGGATGCATTTTGCTTTTAGGTTTCTTTAATACACTCAAGAAATCCCATCTAATATTATTTGTATCTAATCGCATCATGAATACAATAAATTATTAACTCATTGAAGCAGACTCACCACAAGGAATAGTTACTAGCAACTTAGTACTTGCTACTTACTACCTTTTTGAACTAATATCTCCATAAATCACATCAAGCTTTTCAGAGAATGGATACTCAGAAGAGTATTTCTCTCTCCCTCCCCTTCCCAGCTCAAACTTCTGGTTTAGTTTCAGTTCATGTTCCTTTGTTATGTACATCCCTTTGTATTTTTATCTACTAGCAGGTACTAGTAGGTACAAATCTTTCTAATAGTGCAAATTCTCTCAAAAATTATTTTAAGACTTTTACACTTGCATCTTCAAATCCTTTATCCATGAATTACATGAACATGTACTGGTGTTTGCACTTCTGCAGAATATCAACAAATACAAATTTTGCTCTCTGTTATCGTTAAAGCAACCTTTGGCTTTCCAAACCCAATTTCCTTCTCCCAGAACACCATACAGAAGACATTCTTTTAGCAAGGTTTAGCAAGAGATTTAGAAAGAACCAAAACTGCCATTATAGCAACCTGTGCATGAGCTCAAGAAGCATGGAATAAAAAAAAAAACCAAAAAACTCCCCCAAAACAAACAACAGAAAAACAACACACCCATCTCGCAAAAAAACCCAAACACAAATGAGTGATATCTTGGCCACTTGCCACGAACTTTAAGATTTACCTACAGAGAATTTCAGAACCACTTTTATTCAAATAAGGCACTGAGGTGGCCAAATCAGAGGGTCTGTGCTTTACTCCAAATAGTTTCTAGCCAGCAGCAGCGAACAGCAGCACAAGAACCAAGCACAAATCAGTCCTGAGCTAGGAAGCGGCAAACTAACATTCACAGAGCACATGGGCTGGTGAAGGATGGGGACATGGGCCACAGGGGCAAGAAAAGTCTTCACAAGGGGCAGACACATCTTATTGCCAAACAAGTTTTGCAGCTACAATGCTGCAGTATCAAGCAAATCTAGAATGACTCTGGATTTCCTCTATGAGGAGAAATAAAACCACCAGACCACTTGAAAAATCAAACGTGTCTGCAGAGTGTAAAGTGCACAGCTAAGGTCAGAACATTCACAGCTCATCCAACTGCTGCTGGAATTTCTCCCCAGAGAAGAACAATGCAGGATTCCGACCAAGATCTCACAGCTCCTGTATCTTGAAAGCTACATGTGCTACAGTTGGCACACAGACAAAGGTTACATCAAAGCATCTGCTCACACTCTGACTAACAACCACCAGTGTTTCTCTGCCTACAAAGGAGTCTTTCAGAAACTCAGCTCCCATGAGAGCACAAAAGCCCATGCAAAACTCCCAACACCACACTTGCACTCCACCAAAGCCAGGAGAACAGAGTAGCCAATGTTACAACTGTACCATTTATATATAAATATGTATATATATCTTAAGAGGATTTGAAACCTCAGTAATGATTTATTGAAAAATCATTAGGCTGGACAGAAAATGTAGTTAATTTAAATAGATAATGGAACAGACTTCCTGCTCAAGACCAGTAACAAGGACAGAAAAGGTTTCCTTCAAGAAAGAAACCAGGAGCATAGAAATCCTTACCCAGAAACAAAGCTGAGGCACAAAGGGAAACACTGACATATCCAAGCAGATGAAGTACAAACAAGTGACTTCACATACCTAAGACTGCAACAGAAGCAGCTTCAAAGAATGGTTGTGGCATCTTAACATCCATTTTTTTGTGACCTACATACCTCTAGACAACATTTGAAACATATCAATGGTTTCTTGCCAACTAATTACAGTTTGCCATTACAAAAAGGAAGAAAGTGATCATGAGCTCTAGGACAATGCCTGTCTTGCTCATCAACTCCATATCAGAATTTTCTCACCAACTGTTTGCACAAAAATTTGTCCTTTATCTCTCCAGTCAGACACTTTCAATCAGTATACTCATATTAGCCCTATTAATTTGTACTATCTTTTTTTGAGCATCTGCTTCTTTGTCTTTCACTATTTACCTCCTCCATCTCTCCTTTTTCCCCCCACTGCCAAAAGGATGGCACTTCTCCTTCATATTCCCTCTGCCAAGTACCTAAATATACTCTTATTTAGTTTCTCACCTTTTAGATTATCTTATTCACTCTCAACTTTCTCCTCTCTCTGCATCCTTCTTAACTGGTCTGAAATTTGTTTTACAGATGCAACAGAACTGGTGGTGAGTGGGGGGAAGTGTCTCAGAAGAACCAAGCAGGCAAGACTAAGTTAAGGTTCCACGACAGTGGAAGGATGTATCAGTTTTGTATATCCTAGGTTTGTGCTTTTTTAATTGTTGGTTGGTTTAGGGGCATGGGGGGCAGGGCTACACAGAAGACGGGGGTTAAGATTAATCACACCCCATACTCTGGATGGTTACCTGGCAATTCAGTTTTGTTTTGGATGAGGAGTTTAGGTATCATTTCTCTTTGTTTAATGCATCTCTACCACTGTGTCCTTTCAACGATTTCAACTGCTACAGAAAGAATGCCTGCACTATGACCCCTTCTGTTAACTCTGAATTTGACCTGAAATGGTCAGGTATTTGGACCATATCATTGTCTCAAGTCCCTTCCAACTGAAACAGTCTATTCTATTTTCCTCTCTGCTCATGACAATCTGAATACCCTTAAAAATATATATGAATAAATAAACCCAAGCAATCATCATCCCAAACCAAATCCTTACACAACACAGCATCATCAGGAGATTCAGCCTGAAATACTGCAAGAAGAACCAGCCTGAAGGTAATGTTTTGGATTTTTTTTTTTTTTGAGGGAGGACAAAGGAGGAAAAATTATTTACATTTACTCAAAACCAGCTTCTAGGACAGAGTTCATTGAAGAAATGGACAAGTCAGTGCAAAGTAGGTGAAGATCTGAACTCACTACATTTAGCTGCTGTAACCACACTGCCTGTGTTAGACGCGAAGCAACTGAGTTGCAAGGAGAGCTACTTTCCATTTAGCACCCAGGCGGTTTCAATACAGTGGCTGAGAAGCTGCAAGATCACATCCCTGTTTTACCTTGCAACAGCTGATAGCTCTGTTTGTGTACTCAGACACCACATCTCACTTCCCCAACTGTAAGAACAGAGATAACAGATCTTCCTGACTTCACAAGAATGCTTAGCAGTAGGTATGTCAGAGACAGTGAGGGAGGGGAAAGCTACAGGTGGTACAAATATGACATTTATCCATAGAACCAGCATTTAAGGGAGAAACAGGGGATGGAGCTGAAAGGACCACAAAATTTCATTAAATTATCCCACATTATCCCAGTGTCCTGACCATCTGCTACGCTGCAATTCTGATTCCCCTGACAGGGCTTCACCACCACTCAACACTGCTTCTGTAAAGGTCATTCTTCCAAATCACACTCTCTCCTACTGAATACTTCTGCAGGAACACAACCTGCTCCTTCCCTGGTCAACATCCTGGTCTGTTCCTGGCTCTCCTGGCTCCTCAGCCTGGAGATGAGCTGAGAAGGAGAGGGTACACTTCTGGCTTACGAGAAGTGTCCACACAAGTGAGAAACAGAGAAAAACAAAGAGCAAAATAAATGTTGGATTCCCTCTGGATCTCACATAGAGATTTCTAGGCACCCTTTTCAAAAAATCAAACCAAAAGAAACCCCACAACAACAAAAGACCAAAACAAAACAAAAAAATAGAGCCGTGAAGGGCTTCTTCAGCCAAATGCAGCAATCCCAGAACAGGAAACTGACACAATAATAAATACAGCCCAGGAGGGTGACCCCACTAATCTGCCAGAGGAGTCCTAGCACAAAAGAGCTTTTATACAAGGGCATATAACCCAGGAGTGTACAGTTGATGATATTTCAGGGCATTTGTAAGGGAAAGATCAATTAAAATAAAATAAAAAATAATTAGAAAAAAACCCCACCCAACAAATCATATGTCTGCCAGACTCACATCACTCTTTATCCTGATCATACACTCCTTATCATCATTTCACCATCATTTCCCATTTCTCCTCCTAATTCCCCATTCACTATAGTTCCTCCTACTTATTTTTCTGCTCTCTTCTGAGGAATCCAGGACACTTACATTTCTTCCCTCCTCTCAGCCTACCTTCATCTTCTATGTCTGAACCACATACAACTTTTATAAGCTGAGAACATTTCCCTGCAGAGGAATCAGTAAGATACATCACAGAATACATAAGTTTCCTGCACATTTTTGTATCTGTTGAAGAGAAAAAACCATGAAAATTCACATTAACTAATTCAACTTAATAGAAGTTGGCATTTTGCTATTAAAAGCTTCACATAGAATTACTAACAAAAGCACTTGGTCATTCACTTTTCATATCTCCATTTGATGTTACAGCTTATGCTTAAGAAACCAGTTCCATCTCCAGCATCAAGACAACTCCTGCCTCCCCAACACTGAATCTATGAATACAGTTTTGCCAATAAATTGTCAATGACACTGCCACTGACACAACCAGCTGCCGGAAACCCCTTATGTTCTCGACTTGCTACACATTTGTTTCAGTTTCTTTACTCACAAGCCTCAGCACATGCCATGGTTGAGATGCAAAAGGTGAAGTCACATCCCCCATGGTGTCCTTACCATGAAGGGTAAACCTGAATAAACTGAGACATCATGAAGACACTCTGAGCCAGAGCCCAGAAAAAGAGACATATAAGAACTAGTTGATTTCATAAAGATGCAAAAAAGAGGAAAGGCAAAAGCAGAATTTCCTTTCTACTTGAAACACTCACTGCATGGCATTCAGCTCTCCTGCATTACAAACTTTCCAGATAACTTAAGCAAGTATAAGGATTTCTTTCAGCACTAGCCTTTAAGACAGAGCACATTGCTAAGTCTTGACTGCAACAGAGATGATGCTCCGTCACAAGAAACTTGAGAGTTGAAACAGTTCTCTTCAGAAATTTATTTTGTTACAGTTTATCAGGAAACTTTTGTAATAATGTGCTGCTTTGGGCTAAGGTAATATTAATTTTCTCCACAGTAGTATGGGCAATATTTTGGATACGTGCTCGAAACAGTGTTGATAATACAGACGTTTTCCTTGGTGCTGAGTAAGAATCAAGGCTTTCTCTGTTTCTCCTGTGTCTCCACATGTGAGCACAGCCGAGACAGTGACCCCAAGTGACCTAAGGGATATTCCAGACCCTATGAAATCCCACTCAGCATCTGAAGTGGGGGAAGAAGAAAGGAGAACAGGATTTCCCTCACTTGTACCCTTTTGATTCCCTCCCCCAGCAGCCGGGCAGGAGTCAGCTGTGCAGTGCTTGGTTGCAGGAGAGGGTTAAACCACGACAATAAATTTAGCAGGCACCTTCTCTATCAGTAGATTTAACTGATAGAGAATGGTAGCAGCAAATGCCCCCTCATTAACTCATCCCAGTGATAAGCAAGTTCATTTCAACAAATCACAAAACAAGCTTTGACATTAAATCAATGCTTTCTTGATTTGGCTTATTCAAGTAAGAAACAGAAAGAGCCATGAAGGAGAAAAATGGTTGTAATCAGATGGACAATTAGTTAGATAAGGAATCAAACAGTAGACAGAAAAGTCTCGTTAGCTCAAATGTATGGGTCAAAGACTACGTTGATACTTAGATGCAAATTCACGAGAAAAAAGTACGTAGCAAAAAAAAAAAAATAACCGAAGTGAACCATCGTGCTCATTGCAGTGGGAGGGAGAAAGTAGAATTAGAAATTAATTTTAAAAGGAGGCAATGGTTTAAGATCAGCCTTATCGCTTGTGGTGCCAGACACAAAGGTAGAACGGAGGATGAAAGGAACCCTCGGCCGCGCTTTCAGCCCCCGCCGCCGCCCCCCCCGCTCGGTGTTTCTATAGATACGCTCAGCAACAGGGCCGGCACTAAAGTTGCAATGGCGATGCCCCGAGAGGCGCCCAGCTGCCCGCGGAACAGGGGCAATCCGTGAGCTCCTGAACCCACACCCCTCACACCCATCCCTCCCTCAGGCTGCCGGCCCGGCCCATGCCCGCGGGCGAGGAGGAACAAGCGCACGCCGGCGGCGGGCAGCGCGGAGCGCAGCGAGGACCCGGCCCGGAGCCCCCGCCATTCCCACCCCGCCGGAAGCGCCTCCATGCCTGGGAAGCGGGCAGAGGGCCCCGACCCCGGGAAGGCCTCGCGGCCATGGGAAGCCCCCCACCCCTCCTGAGCACGGCCCCCTGCCCGCGGAGCAGCGGCGGGGGCGGTCGCGGCCTCGCCCGCGGTAGGGGCGGGGCGGGACGGGTCCCCTCCCCCCGCCGGCAGCCTGAGGGGAGCCGCCCCCTGCCCGCCGGCCCCGCGTCCCTCACCCCGCCCGAGAAGCCGCCGCCGCCGCGCGATGCGGGGGGCTTGTCCCGCCGGCCCTCGCTCTCCTCCGCG